>NW_006159555.1:8653146-8663623 GCF_000334495.1 Tupaia belangeri chinensis | reverse complement strand
TGAACTGAATATAAGAAGAGTGAACGAACAATGCAAGTGACTGGTAATAGAGTCGGAATCAGAACATTTTGTGCTGGAGACGGTGCAATCATTTGTCTGGCCAACGGGACAGGTTAACTGAGATAAAATAACAAAATTAGTTTTTAGGAGTCAAAAAGTAAAGGAAATGGCAACCCAGGGTATTGTTCTGATGATCTACCCAGATGCTGAGTTTACTCTTAGTAGAGGAGACAAAGGTGGTGAATCTGGTGCTAATCTTCAGGAATAACAGAGACTGTGTGTGAAGGTCAATAGATGACTGCAATAAAGAACAATAATTGGTGTCATTGATGGCTCATATTTCTGAACCTCTAGGTTTTCAAGGGAGAGACAAGAGCTGGTGGGAGAGACATAGAACTTATTCTGCCCTTATACACGTGGAATGTGGGATTTGCGTGAAAGGAAAAAACGTGCATTAAGTAAGAGGACTACATGGACATGGGAGTTTATATTTATGGGAAAAAAAAGGCTACACTCAGTTTAAATTAAGACATTTCCTTATAATTATTTTTTAGAAATGCAATGAAACCATTCTGATGAGTTTTATTATTATAATAGCTTCAATTATCACTGAGATAACAGAAACTCATTTTGCACTGTTGTGTTTACTAGATAAAATTGCAACCTTAACATGACACTAATTTCTATAGCTTTCTAAAAAAGACACTTACTTGCTCTCATAAAACTCATAATTTACATGGAAAAAATTGTATCTTGGTATTCATGGATCTCATTTTTCTATCTTTTCTGAGTACTGTCTTCCTACTCCTTATAAATAATCCTTTTGTCTAATAAAATATTGTGTGATTATACATTAAATTTCCTTAATCATGCTTCTATTGCATAGCTTGCTAACTTAATGATTTAAAAAAAATGGCCTGATTTGTTCTTTCTTTGAATTAAACATAACTAAGTCAAAAGGCAAGTTCTCCAACTTTCACAAGCCATAATATTCTTTACAGTAACAGTTGTGAATATTTGTTCTGACTCCTGTACAAGGCATAACACACAATATCCATGTTCAACATTGTCCCATGGGTGTACCAAAGTTTATAAGCTGTGACAGAAACTGCATGGATATAAGAGCTATAGTTCTGCCTTTTCTTTCCTCCTTCGGTTAGAACAGAATTTTAGTGAGTGACTATATGTTTGTTTCATGAATAACAAAACTTATTTTAATATTTTGTTTTAACAGAACTTATATTTAATACAAAAAAGGTAATTCAAAAATTTCTGTTATTACAATTCTATTTGTATTGTAGATTCCAGTGTACTGAGAGACGATGGTAAAGAGCCATCTCCTTAAAACATTGATCAATATTTCATTTATTTCAAGGATGGGGGCTGGCAACTCTTGCTGTAAGTCTATCTGGAGAAGGAATAATCTGTCCCTCTTTGCTTCCTTGGGCAGGACACATGCTGAGGAATCTGATTTAGCTTCAGGAGCAGGTATCAGATTCATAACCAAACAAAGGATGCAAAGTCTATTCTAAACTTAAAGGACAGGTGCCAAATCTTTTTGTTTTCACTGTTTCCTACTCTGCTTCTTCTAGTACAACGCCTGAAACAGTGAATAGTTAACACGCATTTAGAACTGTAAACACAACCTAGGGAAACAATGAGCAGAAAAGAAAAAAAAATGGCAAAGATCAAAGAATCTTAATGAATAGAAAGGTTAGTAAAAACAGGAAACCCCAATACATCTTAATATTATTGGCATGACAAATAGACATTTTCTAGGAGAGAATTATGCCAGTTTGTCGAAGGATGGCTATCCAGGTTTCTGATGTTTCTGACAAAGAATTGAAGGAAAAAAGCCAATGGTATTAGTAAAGGATAGTTTATTAAACAAAAGTGAAAGTACCCTTCCCAGAAGTAAGAGTGTGCCAAGTGCAAGAAAGAGTGGCTCAAGGGCCCTAGCAATCACCTTCCATTGGGCTTATAATTCCTTAACTGGTTGCTCATTGGCTGGGCCCATAATTGCTTTCATCCCATTGGCTATGTATCAAGTATGACTGGGCACACTGATTAATCTCATTAACTAAATCAAATGTGGCTGGGTTCATAGATTCATAGTTTTAGCTTTATCAAATGTGGTTGGGCCCACTGATTTATCTCATTGGCTATCAGCTAGACATCCCTCACTGAAAATCCCCCACCTACATTACCTCCAGCAGGGAATTTTCTGCTCTGAGAGGTTTTTCTAACTAGCCACGTATGTAGATGTGCCAGCTCCTTTTACTCAGTTCTATTTTCTAGTTTTCTTTCTGTCTCAAAGTTAAAAGTGCACTTTGATTTTTGGACCAGGTTGGAACAACTGTCTGTTTTCCTGATAAGGCCCTTGTTCAGGGTAAGAAAGGATACTGTCCTAGAAGCTAGGGGACAAAGTAGAAGAGTATAGGAAGTTCAGTGACCATGAAGGGCACTTTGGGGCACTATATCTTGAGTAACAAAGTCAAAAAAAGCATTATGTATGCAGTGACTCTTCAAAACAGTTCGTTAATTTCACTGCTCAGGTGATCTTTGTCAGACTGAAATGATCCAATTTAAAGATTTCCTGTTTGAAGTTGTAATCAACACAAGAACTAGAATAGGACTAAATATCATTTCTAGGGAGATTATAGCCAAGAAATATGAAAGATCCTAGCACTATAAAGATAGAAATTTTGAACTCATGCACTTGAGTGATGCAGTAGAATCTTTATAAATATTTTGACTTAATGATTTGAGATATAAAGGTTGGTAAACTCCTACTATTCTACTTATATTACTCTAAATGTAGAAAATCAAATCTTCCTTTCTGTATCCTGAAACTGTCCTAGATGGCTGAATAAATTGCATTGCCAGGTATTAACTGCAAAAACAAAACCAAACATTTATATGGGCAAGAACTTAGCAGTTTAGAAACCCCTTTGATACTTGAACCACAAGAAAGTAGGTGTCAAAATTTTTTCCTTGGGAAGTTATCAGCCTGGGCAATTAAATACTTGTGCCTGAGCCTGCTACTCAGAACAGTTTCCTCTAAAACGTTTATAACCTGCCCCAAGGGTATCTTTGCCACATTGAGGTATGTTTGGGCAGGCATTCCAATATTTATATAGCCAAGTCCTAGCACTTGGAAAAATATTTTGTGAAGCCTATAACTAGACCAAGTCAAGAAAAATTGGTTTCCTATATTTCAAATCATAATTTAGGATTCGCATATAATCATTGCACATCTTTGTGGGGCACAAGGATAGCTTTTCAAAGCCTACATATAATGTGTAATAATTGCATCAGGAATGTTGACGTTTTTATCACCTTTACTATTAAACATCACCTTATGTTGTACACATTTTTCATTTTTTATTATGAGAGGCATGTGTGTGTGTGTGTGTGTGTGTGTGTGTGTGGTGTAATAGAGAGAGAGAGAAAGAGAGAAAGTACCCTCTAATACCCTCCAACATGGAATGGTCACACTACATCCTTATTCTCCATTTCTTTATCTCATCAGGATTTCAGACACCCATGTACACATGCCTGGAATGTCTTTCAAACCAGGGCTAGGATTCAAACTGTGGTCATTCATTTAGAATTTGGCTTTCCATGCAAAGCACTGCTATGCTACAGGTGGCTCTGTCATGCACTTGTGATATTTATTCTACTACCTTGTTTTGTTAAGTTTGTTTTCTTATGAGAGTAGGAAATGAATGGAGAAGAGGCCCTAAACTATGTTTTTCTCCTAAAACTTCTTTTGTGAATATTTCCCAAAGGTGGTCCAATAAATAATGGTAAGAAAGATCTGACATTTTCCTTGTTAAAGGGCAAAAGATGCATTAAGTCATTGATCCCAGCTTCATAGTGAGGTGGTTATTTATTGAACTAACAATTTTGTCAACATAAAATCCATTCTGTAGACTAGAATACAGGACTAACCTAGGTTGTAGCAAATAATAAACTGAGATAATATATTCCTTGGGGGTCATAATTTTAGCAATTATCACAAAATATTCAGCTGTTAGATCACACCCATCATTTCTCATACAAAACTTCTTTTTTTTTTTTTAAAGAGAGAGATTTTGGCTGTGGAGCCTATGTGTTCACTAGAGGCAGAGAGACAGAGAGACAGAAAGCAAGAAATTACCCTCCAGGGTCATGGCCATGCTGCAATGCTTTCTCCTCCATTTTCCTCTTGGGATTGCACATGCACCTGGTGTGGGTTTCAAGCCACTGGGTCTGGGACTTGAACCATGGTTGGCTAAGTGGGAGTACAATGACATAACTACTACACCATCTGCTAGTCCCACAAAACTTCCTATTATCTGAAACTTGTTTCTTATCACTATATTTCTCCCTTGCCCTCCACTGCCATTACATGTGATTAGAGCGTCTCTCCCTCTAGACTTGGCTCTTTACCCTAAATTTCTATGACCTTTGTATTTCTCTATATCTCTTATCAGATATTACTATTTTAGTACTATCATATGTGTATTTATACTATATTGTAGTAATTAGATAAAATAGCATATTTAAAAAATAATAACTTTTTTTTTAAAGGCTCTAAGTTCCTCTGAAAAAGCTCCAACACCTTGGGTAAGAAAATAAATTTAAAAATTTTTATATTTCTTTAGGTGTGCAGTTTCATTACGTTTAACCATTCAGTATATTTGAAATTTGCCTCCCCATTATAGATTTTTTTAAAAATTTACTTTTTGGGTGATTTGTCTTACAGTGACTTAAATACTATGCCAACCTCCTTTTTCACAAAAGTAAAATTTCTTAAGTCACAGAATACACCCTTGTGAATATAAACAGTTTACATGTGTTAATTTACGTGTCCTTAAAACAACCATATGAAATATGTACTCTTGTTACTATTCTCATTTTACAGAAGAGGAGACTTAATTTCTGATGTGCAGCTTGTGAAACCTAATATAGAGTTGACCATAATTTTCTGGCATATATTATTTATTCCAGATATCTGTGGTGTAAAGTCTAGTCATTTAACAAACAGGCAATGCCTACAATGTGAACAGCAGTATGGAGGCCTAAGACATTTGTTCTACAACTGTGCTTTGTACCAGCCGACATCACTTTTATTAAGACAGCTTCAGTTCTCCATGCATGCTCTATCATTGTTACCAGATACCGGCTGTAGTGGCATCTTCCCTCTGCATAACCAAAGGTGAGGGCAAATGAGGGAGGCCCCCTCGTTTTCCACAATTATTTCCTATTGGTTTGCATTGCTGGGGTTTGATTTAACAAATCTGTGACAACATCCAAGAAACTGTGATAGCACTTTAGTGAGGGAAAATGAAAAGGAAGGGGGCCTCCTCTACACATGTGTTCACACAGACCAAGGTCTAGCTTGATTCCCACTTATTTGTCATTTGGTAGAACGTAAATTCACGTACATTTCACTCAATTTACTTTATTATTAGAAATTCCTAGTTGTTAAGACAATTGTGCCTCCCAGAATGGACCCAAGCTCAGTTTCAGAGTGACTTACCATTGCTCTGAGTTCTCGGGGTGCAGCAGTATCATCTGGCCTTAGGTTCTTTGTTTCATTCTCTCCAAAACAGAAGACGTTCCCCAGATTGGTGAGGATGGCAAAACTTATCTCTGAGAATGTATAATTGATCTAGTTATTAACTTTATGTCTTACCAAACTTTTATGTATTTATTATGTTATCTTGACTGGAGAAGAAATTTCTAGGTATGAGAATAGCATAAATAAAAAACAAAACAAAACAAAACAAATACAACAAAAATTCTTGAACTCTCTGACTCCCCTGATTCCTTTAGCTCATTTACAATAATGGTCTGAATATTCTTACTCATAAAAATGAATAAACACATGCACAATTGTGTCAGTATTTAAACAGAATTTTTCAGATTTTACTTTTTAAACAGTCAAAAATGCTATCTTGTTCAGGACCAGCAGTTAGTGTAATGGCTATGTTGCTGAACTCCCATGTAGTCGACCGTGGTTCAAGCCCTGGACCTGGTGACTTAAAACTCACACCGGGCGCGCGTGCGTGCGTGCCCAAGATTCCAAGAGGAGAATGGAGGAGAAAGGATTGCGGCATGGCTATCTCCCCCTGGGAGGGTGATTTCTCACTTTCTGTCTCTCTGTCTCTGTCTTTCTGGTGAGTATATGTGCCCTATAGCAAAAACCTCTCAAAAAAAAAAAAAAAAGAATTAAAAAAAATGCTATGTTCTAGCTATTTATGTTTTCTGCATCTGCCTTATGAGAATTCATTAAAGCCAAGGCCACACTGAGTCATTATGGTTTCTTTTTAATTACAATTTTAATTGCTATGTAATAATTGTACAAATGTATGTGGTACAGTGTGCTTTTTCAGTACACAAATACAACATAAAATGATCTTAGTCTTTAGGTATTATTATTGCTTTGGTTTTCCCAGGTACATTTACCCACTTACCCTTCTGGAATGAGAATGATAACTTTTTTCTAAGAATCATTCTTTTGAAGATGAATGACTCGCAGTGACTT
The DNA here is from genome assembly GCF_000334495.1 of Tupaia belangeri chinensis. Lineage (NCBI taxonomy): Eukaryota > Metazoa > Chordata > Mammalia > Scandentia > Tupaiidae > Tupaia > Tupaia belangeri. The sequence continues at coordinate 8,657,088 of NW_006159555.1, read as the reverse complement.
AAAGGCCAGTTATTATTTCTACTCAGTTCAGATTCAATAAGTATTTTTATGGTGAAATGGAAGGCAGTCAAATTAAACCAATGAATTTTTTTACTTGAATATTCATTTGTGTTTGTCATATAAATTGGAGGAGGAAAATAATTTTCACTGCTGAAGCATAAAACAAATTAGACATAATGAAACTGAAAAGACAAACCATAATCACCTTCTTGAAAATTAATGCCTTTTACAGGATATAAAGCCATTGGGGAAAAAATAAACAAACAAAAAAACCTGTCACAACATTTTTAAAGTAGTCTAGTTTCCATGCTCTAAAAGCATATCCAATCTCTGTTGACCATATTCTGGGAAACTGGCACCAATAATTAAATAAACTGCATTGTAGGATTTGTAAAATTATTTAACATGGCATAGTGCCAACTTTTTCCTTTGAATTAAAAAAAAAATTCTATTATTCATCTATTCCCTGCTTCTAGAGATTTCTTTTAAGAAGATTTTTAAAAAATAAAATTTGTTTATCTCAGTGTTATATGTGACCTTTTTGAAAGCTAGCTTATGTTCTCAGAAATAAGGGCTTAAAGAGTTACACTTACAGTCATGCTATTTTTCTATTTTAAATTTTTTCCAGCAAGGGAAAATATATTAGGCTTAATGTTTCCACATAAGGTGGTTATTGGATTCACAAGTAAACAGACTGTGAATATTTTGTGGAATATTTGGATATTTTATAGAATTTCAGGTGACATACTTCTTTAAATCTAGGTCAGGACAACACCTTGTTGGCTGTATATGACAAATGCTTATTTCATACAGTTATGGTCTCATTTTAAGATTATATATATTACCTTCAGATTTCAAAGTTAGCTGAAATTTCTTTTAATGTGTGGTGGGGGTCCAAGTCTAATTATACTTATTCTTTGTATGCGTAGTAATTGTTCCAGAAACATCACTGTGTTTCTATTAATACATTTTGCTATGGAGACCACATAGAATAAAACAAAAGCAGAGATAATAAAGGAAGAGTAAAGTTCTTTTTGTCCTAGCACCTGCTAAGTACAAATATCCCTCATCCTCTGAATCTTTGATGTAAGAATTTACAAAGTGTTTCATTATTTGAATAAAAAAAATCTATTATAACAAATCCACAAGCTAATCTAGCCAGGTATTTGTCATCTTTCAATCCTAGTAAGAGATTTTAAAGTGCTCTGAAGTGTGCCCTGCCTACCTGCCTACTCTTCCCATAGAATCATATCCTCTGCATGTAGGGTTTAAATTTATTGGTACTCCACTTTTATGTTCCCTTTGTTATTAAGTGAAAATATTTTCTAAGAAAGTCAACTGGAGAGATAGTAAGAGACTTTTATAGGTCAAATATCCACATGCATTAAAAGAAAAAAAGAAAAAATGCATTGAGAGAAATGAATGCATAAAAGGCATTAGTATTGTCACAGAAGCAAAACCACGCAAGTTGACAAAAGCAAAAAAATGTGGAATTTACTAAGAAATCTAGATTCACCGAAAAGCACAATGAGAATGTTAAAGAACTTATAGCTTCACACAGAAAATAATTTATTAGTAAAGATCTTTTTAATGTATTCATATCACTGAAAGTTGGTGAAGAATTGACTTTTGCACATACGAGGTTTTTCTTTCTTTCTTTAACTGTAATATCTTAGCTTGGTTTTGGTATCAGAGAAATTTCAGTTTCATATGATAACTTGTGAAATATTTTATCCTCTTCAGTTTTCTGCAAGATTTTGTAGAATAAGAGAGCATTTATTTATTTATTTACTAGAGATTTTTGCTATAGGGCACATGAGCTTACTTGAGACACAGAGACAAAAAGTGAGAAATCACACCCCTGGAAGGATGACCATGTCACAATCTCTTCTCCATTCTCCTTTCGGGATATTGGGCACACGCGCAGACTTGCCTAGTGTGAGTTTCAAGCCACTGGGTCTGAGACGTGAAACGTGGTTAGCCATGTGGGAGTCCAGTGACGTAACCATTATGTCATCTGCTGGTCCTGAAAGAACATTTCAATGCTATTTAGAATTTACCAGTGAAGCCACCTGTGTTTGAAATGCTCTCTGTAGGAAGAATTTTAACTATAGATTCAATTTCTTTGATAGATACAGAGATATTCAGGTTATCTATTTTTTTCTTAAGTGATGGGTTTTAGTTTGTGTCTTTTGAAAATTTTTCCATTTCATCTCAGCTGTCAAGTTTATTGATATAAATTTTACAGTTTATTTTCACTAAATCTTTTAATATTTGAAAATAATATAGTATGTTATCATACATATTGTTAATAATCGATTTTTACTTCTAATTAAGTTGAATTTTTCATTTTTATTGATATTCTCAAAATATCAATACTTAATTTGAATAATTTTTGTCTATTTAAATTTTTTATTTCATTGACTTTTGCTCTTACCTTTTAGCACAAGTCTCCAGGTCATATACAGTATTTGTATTTACATTTTAGGAAGTCATGGGACCAGCAGTTGGCGTAATGACTATGTCACTGGTCTCCCATATAGTCGACTGCAGTTCGAGTCCCGGACCCGGTGGCTTAAACTCATGCCAGGTGAGTGTGCGTGCGTGCACAAGATCCCAAGAGGAGAATGGAGGAGAAGAGATTGTGGTGTGGCCATCCCCCCGAGGGGTGATTTCTCGCTTTTTGTCTCTCTCTGTCTTTCTCTGTTTTTCTGGCAAGCTCATGTGCCCCATATCAAAAACCTCTAAAAAAAAAGAAAGGAAGTCATTATTTCACCTTCATTTATGAAAAATATTTTTGCACAATAAACATTTCTAGGTTGACTTTTTAAAAAATACTTGAGATGTTTTGTTGTTTTCTAGCAACATCATTTCTGATAATAAAACCATAAACTCTCATTCTTATCTTTGTTTCTCAGTATATAATGTTGCTTACTCTGACTATTTTAAGATTTTTTTTCTTTTGTTCAGGTTTTTAAGAAACCTGTTTGTTGTTTGTTGGCATACTTTCCTTTTTTTCTTCTGCTTAGAAGTTATTGAGGTATTTTGTTGATAAGTTTCCAGTTTTTATTAAGTTTGGAAATGTGGATATTTTTTATCTTTATTTATTTTTTTTTCTTGAGAGGTTTTTGCTATAGGGCACATATGCTCACTAGAAAGACAGAGAGAGACAGAGAGACAGAAAGCATGAAATCAACCCCCAAGTGGATGGTTCATGCCACAATCCCTTCTCCTCCATTCTCCTCTAGGGATCTTGGGCACGCACGCACACGCGCCTGGTGTGAGTTTAAGCAAACGGGTCCAGGACTCAAACTGCAGTCGACTACATGGGAGTTTAGTGACACAGCCATTACGCCAACTGCTGGTCCCAATTTTTTGATTTTTAAAAAGTTTCACCTTTGTTCCTCTCACTTCTAGGAACTTAAAGCTTTTTCAGAACCTAACTCTCTTCAGTTTTGGGGGGATCTTTTTTTCTGTTTTGAATTTTAGGTGTTTTTTAATTGCTATACTTTAATTTCACTAACCATTTTTTCTGTGTTGTCTAATCTGGCATTAAACAAATTCAGTGTATATTTTTATCGCAGATGTATTTTCATCTCTTAAAATTTGACCCATATATTTTTATAACTTCCATGTCTTTGTATAAGAGTCTCAATTTTCCTCTGCTTTTTTTATTATGTGCAATATTGTTTAATTTTTAAATATTCTTGTCTTTTTTGCCCTATATTAGTTACATTTTCCTGCTTCTTTGCCTGCTTAGTACATTTTTATTGGAATACAGATACTGAAAATGTTACTCTTTTTGCCTTTATATATATATATACACACACACACACACACACACAGATATGTACACACATACACACACATTATATATAATATACATTATTTATAAAATATACATATTATATACACACATATGTATACACACATATATATATA
>NW_006159555.1:8614488-8648193 GCF_000334495.1 Tupaia belangeri chinensis | reverse complement strand
ATATATATATGCACACATACATTTTTTTTCTAAAAGTATTCTGGATTTTGTTTTCAATGTGCTTACCTAATTTTAAAATAACATAGTTCTTTCGAGGTGTGTTTTTAGACTGTGTGAGGTAGATTGGAGCACACTCATTTATAGGTTGCTAAGGCAATAAATTTCTAGCCCACCTGTTGTTTCCTCTGGCTAGTGGGATTACAGACTATTACAGACCCAGTGTGAGTGCCAGACATCATTTTTGTAACTTTTCTGAGGTATTTTGTCCTTAGCTTTGGGTAGTTTCCTTACGCAGAGGTGCTGATCGGTATGTATCTGAAGACCTGATGTAGACCTGCACACCTGGGTTTCTGCAGAGTCCCTCTCTGTGTGGCCTTCTTTTCTCTAGCAATCTAGGCCTCCTAGAATTCTCACGTTGTTTCCTTCATTCACAGGAATTAATGAGTTGTCCTGGGGTTCCTCTTCCTGACCTGTGACTTGCAAATTCTCCCCATTCAATATGCCATGTTAGTCATAGGACATTTTTGTATGCTTTCCCCTTCTCGGGTATCACTGCCCTCTGCAGTTTGATGGCTAACATCTGCAACTATTGTTCGCATATTTTGTTCCCTTTATTTAGTATTTTCATGTGGAAGGGTAACTTCAGTAATTGCTATTCGTCATAAGTAGAATATATCTTTTACTATTTTAATGTCATAGAGTTAAAGTGAAATAAAGAACAAATAGTAAGATTTGTTAAAATTATTTCCCATGAGTAAAGTATAATTTACTTAAGGAAATATAATCTATAAAATCAGATGAAGTAAAATATCATACATGGCCTACAAGACCAGTGTGGGTAGGTCAGGGGAAAACAAATTAAACTGGGACCAGCTGATGGCATAATGGTTACGTTGCTGGACTCCCATGTAGTCAACTGCGATTCAAATCCTGGACCCAATGGCTTAAAATTCAAGATGGGTCTGTGTGCGTGTGTGCCCAAAATCCTAAGAGGAGAATGGAGGAGAAGGGATTGTAGGGTGGCCATCACCCTAGGGGAATGATTTCTGGCTTTCTGTCTCTCTGTCTCTGTTTCTCCGGCAAGTGAACATACCTTATAGCAAAAATCTCTCAAAAAACCCAAAAACCAAAAAGCAAATTGAGCCAAAGGTTTCTCATTTTTGTACTTAAATACAGAGGCCTGTCCTTTTATATTTAGGTTTGAGACACAGATGGTAGTTCCCTCTGACAGTTTCATTTTCTCTTTATCCACTTGGCTCCCTCTCAGTGACTTAGGGATGCCCTTCTACTTGTTAAAACATGTCCGAGCAGGTTGTACTGAGATAACAACAGCAGCTACACTTCCCTGGATGTGCTTTCTCTTATTAAGCCCTACATAGAGCTGACCTAGTCATAAATCCTCACTGTGTGCTTATTGTTCCCTGGGATTCAAAGCTTTTAAATTATGAATAATGAAAGCATCTGGTTTCACTAGACCAGAAAATCAACACTATTTAATCACAAAGGAATATCATTGTTTTTTATCACCACAAACATACCGAAAATGAAATGTAGGCAAAGGCATGCTGCATGCAGCTCTGTGTTCTATTTTTGTTCAGACTCCTCAACCAGTTAACTTCTGGCAACAAATCCTTCGTGTAACTTTATATTTTCACCCATCCAATTATAAATTGAGAAATATTCTCTTGTTTTTTAACAAGTAGTCCTGGTGAAATCTCAATATCCTTTCTGTTGATTAAAAAATATACTGTAAAGATACATGTGATTGAATGTAATATAAAAAATATAATAATAAAACAAAAAATAAATTTGCATTCCAAAAAAATATATACCCTAAAATATTTAGTTTCTACTAGAAAACAAACATGAAATTCAAGCTCTGCTAAGCTAAACACTTAACATTCTTTTTATCTTTGACCATCATCCCAGTTGTCTAGTCCTATCCATTTATAGGAAGCAAATCTCTCTCAGCCACGCTTCATTCTAAGTCTTCTAATGACAGTAATATTAACTTGACACACTGATCAAATAGATCCTCTCTATATACTCTTTTTTTCCCTTCCACACATTAAATAAATGAATTTAAAAACAAAACAACTGGTTTTCTCTGAAGAACATGTTTTGTCACAGTGAACTGGCCTTACTGAACTAGAAACCTTCGAAGCCTTGGAGTGACTGAGTCACCTCGTGACTTTCTGTAGTGCATTCCGATCCTTAATCCTGCCATGTTTGATGGAATGTCAAACACGTAGAAGTAATTTTCTAAACTCCTTTTTAATTCTCACTTTTCCCCTAGAAAAACACAGTTTTGAAAATGTAGATCTATTAAGTAATTACATTTAAAAATTTGCTAAGCTCTGTAGCATTAATTCACATTTGGTAAAATACAATAGTCACGGGAGTTGAATGTTTTTATTTATTTATTTTGGTGGGGAGGTGAAATACAGTGTGAAATATATATATATTTTTCATGAAAGGTAGAGATGTGTGTGTGTGTGTGTGTGTGTGTGTGTGTGTGTGTGAGAGAGAGAGAGAGAGAGAGAGAGAGAGAGAGAAAGAAATATCTCTGTGATCTACTTCCAGCATCAGTCTGTATCACAGGCATATGTGCATGTACTACTGTGTATGGAGGGACCCGAGCAGGAACCTGGGACCTTCCCATGTGAGTCCAGCATCACAAAGCATTGTGCTACTGCTGTTTCAGTGCAGTCGGCACCATTTATTATACTGATGTAAAATCTCTTATTCAAGATTCAGGGATTTTACACTGAATCATATTCTTAACTTATAATAAATTAATGATAATTTTGCAGACATTCCTAACTAAAACAATATGTTTTTAATTAAAGAGAGTGATGGAAATGTAATTCTGTAATTACTTGCTAACTGCAGGATTATCACTTACATTTCACTGCCCATCCTCCTCTCTGAGATGCCTACTTTGGTATACCTGTATATATGTATGTATTTGTTACAGAAGGTATGCAAGACAAGTAACAGGGAATGCACAAAATATAACAAAATAAGGCACTTGAAGAAATGAGAAAGTAAAAGGAAATGGAAACTGAAGAAATAGAGCAAATAAACAATTAGCACAGAGATCTAGGATTAAAACTCAGGTTAAAACTTTAGAGTAAGCAGGCTTTATCATATCCATGCATAAAATGAGATCCTCGTAAGACTTTCAGTTCTGAATATCCATCACAAACAAATAATTGTAGGAGAAAGACTCTAATTACTGATCTTAGACAAGGAGAAAGAGCAGAGTACTAGAAAATCAGAATGCTTTGCTATGAATCTTAACATTGCCTACGTATTATCCATGTAAACTTGGGAGATTAAATTTACTATTTGGTGCCTAATAGCTTCATCCATTAAATGGGGATAAAATTAGTATCCACCTTAGAGAGTTGTGAGAGTTAAATTATATAATGCATGCAAAGAACTTAACATATTCTGTGAGGCTTAAAATTATTTAGTATAGAGTTTAGTCATTTTAATTTTTTAAAAAGATACAAATTGATCTAAGAGTCTACATTTCTTTTTTTGAGAGTCCATATTTTTGAAATACTATGGAAAGTTAAGAACATACCAATGTTTATGCTGTTGCCAGGAACCCTTGGTAAGCTCTCTGATTACACTTGATTCAGTAAAGCTGTAAACATAGAGTGACAGCCTTACAGCCACAGCCCTTTGAAGAGACAGGAATTAACCTCACCTGTGTCCACAATAACTCTTTGCAAAATACAGCATAGGAAACAAAAATAAGTAACAAGATAGTGACCTAGATCTACACATCTTTGATGTACACACTTCTTTCACTGATGGTTTAGTATTGAAATTTATTTTAATATACATAAAATAGCATACAATATAATAGAACTGTAAGTTGTGTATGACATTGGCCTGAATCTCTTCTGAAGTTAAAGAATACCCTAATTTTTCATTTTCAAATGTAACTTCTCTAATTTCAAGGGTATTTTCAGAGGCTTTTGCCATAGGGCCCATGCACTCACCAGAGATAGAAAGACACAAGAGACAATGAGAGGGAAAGTGAGAAATCATCACCCCAACTCCCATGGCGGTAATCCCTTCCCCTCTATTCTCCTGGGATCTTGGGCATGCATTCACATGTACCTGGCATGATTTTCAAGTGCCCAGTCAAGAACTTGAACTATGGTAGATCATGTGGGAGTCTAGCTCTTTAACCAACACACCACTGTCTGACCCCAATTAGCTATATTTTAAACCAGATAAAAACAACCATCTCTGAAAGAAATTGGTATGGGATATGGTTAGGGAAGGAGTGAGTAACCACTTTTGGAATATTGCTAAATTATATGTATATACATATACATACATACTTAAACACACAAATAAATGATTATTCAGATTTCCATTCATAATAGATTGCACAATCAATAAATGGCAACATGACAATGTATGTCTTTTTAGAATAGGGAAGAGAACAAATAGATGCCAAGAACCTTTAGCTGTAATTCTTTTGTTTGAAATAATTGCTATGTTTCTGTAAACGTTGGGATTATTTTCTAAAATTGGTGAGTCATTCCAGTGTGAGAAAAGAGATGGGAATAGTATGGGAAGGTATTCTATAACCTAACATTTTAACCTAATCAGTTCCCTCTTTGACAACCAGCCAGCTGTAGAACCAGTAGCAACAATAATAACTAAAACAGATAGCATGTTTACTGTGTGGCAGATTCGATACAAAGTGCTCATTTAATATTAACATAGATCCTAAGAGGAAACACTATTATTATCTCTATGTAACTTTTATTATTTATTTATTTACTTACTTAAGACAGGGTCTCACCATGTCATGATCCTCCCATCCTAGCTTCCCAGCTAGGACTACTGGCAGGTTCCACCATGCCCAGCTTTTTTTTAGACAGGGTCTCACTATGTTGCCTAGGCCAGCCTTGAACTCATGATCTTCTTGCCTGTCTACCTGAGTCACTGGGGTTACAGGTGGAAACCACTATGCTGGCTTTTAGGTTGGACCAGGATTAAACTTGGGCTTCCCTTGTGGTCCCAGTCTGTGGAGTGGATTCCCAGCGGCATGCCACTGTAGCTGGGCTTGTTTGCTTTTAAGGAAATTAAGAGAGTTTAAGTTGCACAAAGTCACACAGTACAGGCTATCTGATTCCAGGGACTGACCAAGTATTTCTTTTTAAATTATTTTATTTAACTTCATTTATTTACTTAATACTTTAAAATTTGACCAGAGAAGGACAGAGAGAGAGAGAGAGCGAGAGCGAGAGTGAGAGAGAGAGAAAGTGAGAGAGCAAGCCACCAGGTCCAGGATACAAACTACTGTCAGCCATGTGGGAGAGTTCAGTGCCCTTAACCACCATGCCACCTGCTGGCCCCAGGACTGACTACTTTTTAACCCATGTGGTACATTATTTTATGTTCATTAGATTTAATGAGTGTATTCATTAAAATATATTTGACTAGGTAAGGTATTTACAAGTTTTGAAGAATGAAAGGGCCAAGCTGGTATATAATACAATAATTGCCCTCACTGCCTTAACTTCTGGCCACTCATATCCACTTGCTAATGTTAATCAACTGTTTTATTTTCATATGCGTATTTTCCAGATACAGCACATATTTTTGTCTATATTTTTTAAAAACAAAACATACAATACACATCACATGGCTTTGCGTTGTGTTTTTTATAAAGTGTGTGTGCATGTTCTTAACAACATATCATAAAGATTGTTTCATAGCCATTCATAAAGTGATTCTGTTTTCTCTCTACAGAACAGGATGAGCATACTTTAATTCTAGACATTTTGATTGCATTAAATTTACGGTCTTCACACCTTGTACATATGTCATTTCTCAGTGCATTTTTATTTAGTGACAGTCTTATAAAATAACTGACAAGGAATAACTGCATATACTTAAAATGTACAATGTGATGGTTTTTGACATATGTATATAACCATGAAATCATCTTTATGATCAAAATAACGAATACACGCAACCACCCCAAAAGTTTCTCTGTGACCCTCTTTCTGTAGTCTTTTACACTCTTCCCCGCCTAACCTTAACCCTCACCCTAGCCCTAGCCCTAATTCTAACTCTTCCATTACTCTCAGGCAACCACTGATGTGCCTTCTGTCACTATGAATTGTTCTTATTTTCTGTAGGTTTATAAATATAATGGAACCATACTACAATTCAATTGTTTTTTTTTTTGCCCAGTTCTCATTTTATTTTTTTGTCAGAGGGTACTCAACGAAAGGAGAGTAAGAGAGAGAGACACACACACAACACACAGAAAAAGAACCCCACCCATGGAACACAATCATGCTGCAATACTTTTATCCATTTTCCTTCATTTTTTAAAATTGTGATTATGAGCATATGCGCACACACACCTGGCATGTTTTTCAAGCGGCTGAGGCTGGGACTCAAACCACAGTAGGCCATGTGGGATCCCGTTCTGTTAATCACTATGCTATGGGGCAGGCTGTTGCCCAGTTTCTTTTACTTAGCATAATTATTTTGAGATACATTTATGTTGTTGTGTTTATCAGTAGTACATTGGTTTTTGATTGTTTCACTGATATTTTTTATTTCATTCATTTCTGTCTCAATTTTTAGTATTTCTTTTCTTCTACTTGACATGGGTTCCATTTTCTCATTGTCCTTTTACTTTCTTTTATGCCACAAGGCATGTGCACACACATGTGTCTGGTCATGCTGAAATATGTTTTCCTCTAATCTCTTTCCTGTCAGAATTCTGGACACATGTGCCCAGACTCTGTTTTATTCCAGCAAATGGGACTTAAACCCTAGTCAGCCAAGCAAGCTCTGTCTTCCTGAGCACAATGCCTATCTGCTGTGTAACAGGATTAGCTCCTATAATTTAGTAAGGGAGAAACTGGAATAATTAATTTGAGAAATTTCTTATTTTCTAAGTTAGAGAGGTTAGTGTGATGAACTCCCTAAACGCTGAATATCAGCATCCCACAAAAGCTGATATGTTCTGGTTTTAGTTTTACTCAATTCAAAATTTTATAAATCCCTTTTTATTTCTTTGTGATCCATGGCTTATTTGTAAGTGTGTTATTTAATTTCTAAGTATTTGGGAGCTTTCCAAATATACTTCTTTTAATTTGAAAAAGGTGCATGTTCAAGACACACACACACACACACACACACATGCACACACACTGACAGAGGACACATGTGCCCAGACTCTGTTTTATTCCAGCAAATGGGACTTAAACCCTAGTCAGCCAAGCAAGCTCTGTCTTCCTGAGCACAATGCCTATCTGCTGTGTAACAGGATTAGCTCCTATAATTTAGTAAGGGAGAAACTGGAATAATTAATTTGAGAAATTTCTTATTTTCTAAGTTAGAGAGGTTAGTGTGATGAACTCCCTAAACGCTGAATATCAGCATCCCACAAAAGCTGATATGTTCTGGTTTTAGTTTTACTCAATTCAAAATTTTATAAATCCCTTTTTATTTCTTTGTGATCCATGGCTTATTTGTAAGTGTGTTATTTAATTTCTAAGTATTTGGGAGCTTTCCAAATATACTTCTTTTAATTTGAAAAAAAGGTGCATGTTCAAGACACACACACACACACACACACATGCACACACACTGACAGAAGAGAGAGAGAGAGGAAGAGAGAGAAAGCATTTTCTGATGGTATATGTTCATTCTTCATTCATTCTTTACTTCTCAACCCTGACAAGATTTGGGGCATGCATGCGCATGTACCTAGAATGTTTTTCAGACTGCGGAGACTAGGATTTGAACCACAGTTGACCATGTGAGATTTGGCTCCCTTGACCATTGGAGGGTCAGCTCGAGATTTCTATTATTAATTTTAATTTAATTTTTTGTGGTCAGAGAACATGCTATGTATGGTTTGCGTCCTTTAAAAGTTGTTTTATGGACCAGAATACAGCCTATCTTGGTATATGACCTCTGTGTACTTCAAAGTAATATATGTTTTGCTTTAGAGTATTGCATAAATGCTAATTAAATTAAGTTAGTTGATTACATAGTTTAAATTTTTCTATATCTTTAATAATTTAGTGTTTATTTTTCTATCAATAATTCAGAGAAAATTATTGAATTCTTCAACTACAATTGTCCATTTGCTATTTCTTCTTAGAATTCTATTATATATTTTGGAGCTGGTTTATTAGATGCTTAAACGTTTAAAATTCTTATGCTCTCTTGATGTATTGATTCATTTATCTTATAAAATGACATATTTATTTACTTATTTAGTGATAGAGGGGATGTGTGTATAAATAAGAGAGAAAAGCAACCTTGACAGATTCTGGCCATGATCCCTTCTCTCCATCCCTCCAGCCCCTCAGGCTCTTTCATACCCATTTATGTACCCTGCATGTTTTCAGCCTGACCTGGGGAGCTGAATCTGCAGTAGTCTATGTAGCTTCCAGTATTGCAGTTAGTACACTAGCGACTGAGCTGAAATGACCATCGTGAATTTCATTTTTATTGTCAGTGAGTGCAAATGCTTGCCAGAGGGAGGGATAAAGAGAGGAAAAGAAAGTACTCTCCAACTGGGTGTGGTCAAGCCCGAATCCTTCTGCCTCCATTTCTCTTTCCAATCAGGATTTTGGGCCTGTAGGTACACATGTGTTGTGTTTTTTTCCAAGCTGACAGGGCAAACCTTCAACTGTGACTGGCCTTGTGGGATCCTGTTCCCAATGCACAGCACCTAAACACTGCCCCACGGGGCAGGGCCAGCCCTTGAATTTTGACAAATCGTCACTTCTCTGAAAACTTTTTGTTCTGATATTGATAGTTATTACCATTGTTTTGAATTAGCGTGAGCATATATTTTTAAAAAATAACTATTTTATTCAACTTAATTTATTTTGAATTTTATCAGAGAAGGGGAAGAGAGAGAGAGAGAGAGAGAGAGAGAGGGAGAGATTGAGAAAGAGAAGGAAAGTGAGAAAGCAAGTCACCAGGTCTGGGACTCGAATGATGGTCGGCCATGCAGGACTCCAGTGCCCTTAACCACCACGCCACCTGCTGGCCCCATGAGCATAGTTCCCTTTTTTTTTATTTCCCCCCCCCTCCCCTTCCTTTAACCACTAAATTATTTGTGTCATAGTTTTAAAGTACTTTTACTGTATAAGGCATATACTTAGACTTTGATTTTTAATCAATTTGATGACATTTGACTTTTAATTGTTGTATTTAGTCTATTTAAATTTGGTGTGAATATTGATATATTTAGTGTGGACATTTACTTCCATTTTTATATTTTATGCCTCCTTTAGGATGAATTGAATATTTTTCATTTTTATTTTATCTTCTTTATCGGCTGAGTAGACATTACTCTTTTATTTAAATATTAATGAGTGCTCTAGAGGCTCTAGTTTACATAATTTTTCTTTGTCTACTTCCCAGTGCTACTCTACATACTGCACATGCTAAAGTAACCTTATTACAGTAAGCTTTTATTCCATCCACTGTCCAGTTTTGGTGTTCTTGAGCTCAACCACTGTGTTTCCATCTAGCACAGATTATTGCCTTTCATGAGTGATGTTCAGTGTCTTCAAAAAGGTTTCATACATTTTGTCAGATTTTAGCTGTTTCAGGTGGAAGGATAAATATGATGCATTAACTCCATCTCGGTTGGATGTCAACATCCACACTGTAGTTTTAACCTTATCATGAAAGAATTCAGTTCTCTTTTGTGAACGTGAAGACACAAAGTTAGAGTTTATAAAATGGAGCTCAGAAAAAAGAAACACAAATATGATTAAGACTTGTTTACACACACTATAATGCTTGCATGTTTTTTTTTTCTTAATATAGTGTTCTTTGTTTATCACATAATTTGAATCTTTATGGTTGATACGAAGTTCAATGCCTTGAGCTTTTTAAAGCACAGATCGCTAAATTCTATTAGATAACAGCCTGTGAACAGGTCGGGAGCCTTGGATGTGACTGTTTTTATTTATCTTTGACACCTGACTGTGAAGTCTAGTCTCTGATCTGCTCTTTCTACCTTCAGGGAGATGACATCCTTGTCCCCAGCTGTCACTTAGCTTTGGTCATTCAGGTGAATCATGGTGCATACCAGTAAGTCATGTTTCCTGTAGGTAGAACAGATGATATTTATTAGAAGAAGAAATTGAAGTTAAAAAAAAAAAATCTCCATGCAACCCATAAAACCTATCTCCTTCCAGTAGACTTCAAGTTTTGCATACCAACTCTTTCTTTCAAAGAAAAGAAAATGTCACCAGAAATGCGCAAAAGAAGTGGTAATGTTGCTATTTGGAAACTTGTTTTTCTCCCTTTTTCATATGTCTTGTGCATTTATATTTTATATATTTTAAATGTTAGCACTACCACTGTTTAAAAATGATGGCTGATTGTGCATGTTAAAGAGAATTATAAATTGACAATAACTATTTAATGAACACTTATATCATTTCCAAGTTTATTTTGCTAATATAGGTCCATGATCCCTTATTTGTAATTCTGAAACCTCCAAAACATTTAAAAGTAGAAGTATTTTCCCACTAATTTGGAAGTCAAAACTAACTTTACAATGAATTCATTTGGTGCTAAACCATGACCAGAATTTCCTTTAAACTATTTACAGTCTCTCTTTATTTTACTTAATGTGACTATTTGTTCTGCTACAGAAATATTAATGTGCGGTCATGAAATAAGTACTGTCTGAATCCACTCAGAGGTGCACATAACACACATATATTCCCTATGACCTTTTAAAGTCAGAAGGTACTTTTGAAGTAAAAATTGTTTCCAAGAGTGGATTTATTGAAATTCTGCAATAGATATCCTTAAACATATCAGAGTACTTCAAAAACTTTGTGAGGAAATGGAGTACCAGCTTGTTTTGATGAAAACGTTTTTGAAAATCATACATAGTTTTTTCATAATATTCATTGACGGTGAAAGTTTGAAGGCCCCCTTGTATACCTGAAAAGCCAAGAATATCATTTTTAGAATTTCTAGAACTGGAATTGGTGGTTGAAAGGCAACCAGAATTTTTGATACTTAACACTCCAATTTTCCTTCCAAAAAACTACTAGTTATCACTCCCTCCTAGACTGATTTTTATTATTATTTTAAATATTTTTCCAGACTTAAAAGTTAAAAAAAAAGGACTTTACTCTTTAATTATGAATAAGGTCGACACTTTTTATACCCTTTGTTAGCATTTATTTTTACTCCTATATGAGTTAACTTTATACTTTTATCTAGTTTTCAGCTAGGCTTTTCACATTTTTGAACATATTTTCCTACAGTTAATTGCAAATAATCTTCTTTCATTTTTAATGAGGATTTTAGTTTATTTGTTTGTTTTAGTAGTGCACTTGCTCCATCAAAGTTAAAAATTTATTTTACATGGGCGAATTTATAAATCCTTCATGGCACCTATCTGTCATTGAAACATTTGTCCCCCAAGAAGATCTTTACAACATTTTCACAGGTTATTCTTATTTTTTCTTGATTAATTTGGTAAGAGTTTGTGTAATTCATGTAACATGTATTCTATAAAATGTTTCCAAAATTTATTACGTATCTTTGATTTGTTGACATAAATTTCATTTTCATTTACTTCTTTCATTTAATAGGATCAAATTATCAATATTTTTTCTGATTTATTCAAGATTTTTCTTAGAAAACCATGCTTACCCAAGGAATATGATAGTCTCTTATCTTTCAATATTTTAAAGATTGTCTGAGAAAGTGCAAAGATCAGTAGAAAAATGTTCAAAAGGATAATTATATATAAATGAAATAGAAATTAATTTTTTTTTTGGAGAGGTTTTTGCTATAGGGCGTGTGCACTCGCCAGACAGACAGAGAGAGACATAGAGACAGAAAGCGAGAAATCACCCCCCACAGGGGATGGTCATGCCGCAATCCCTTCTCCTCCATTCTCCTCTCGGGATCTTGGGCACGCACGCACACTCACCCGGCATGAGTTTTAAGCTACCGGGTCCGGGACGTGAACCACGGTCAACTACGTGGGAGTCCAGTGACATAGCCATTACGCTAACTGCTGGTTCCCGAAATAGAAATTAATTTAAACATAATCAAATACATGGTCAGATATTTGACAGCCTGCTGATTTACATAGGAATATCTCATTTAGTCACTTAAGTAGTCTTACCAAAGACAGAAAGATTTTAAAGATGAATGTTTTGGATGTAAGAATAATCAGTATAAATGATTTATTAGATAAATACACACATAACTTAATGAAGCTAAAGTTATGATAAAGGGCTTTAGTACAATTCTGCTGTGCAACAGTTGTACTATTTTTGGATATGTCTATGCTTAACTGAACAGTAATATTTATGCATGTGCAAAGCTATTTATATATAAAATTCATGTAGCGTGACACATGATTTGAGAGAAATGATGTATAGTGATTTAATGTATGAATAATAATAAAAATATATAAATAATAAAAAGAGAAGATTATCCAACATTAGCCTTATTTTTTTTTTCATTCTGAATTCACACAGACATGTCCTACACATCTGCATAATCATGTACCTTTTACCACATTAATGGCATGTACAATGCAAGTTGCTTATTACTTTGCTTGTGTCTTTAAATGATCTCTTACATCAGGGCTCAGCAATATTTGTCTGTGAAGATCCAGATGATAATGGATATAATAATAATAATAATAATAATAATAATAATAATAATATGAACCAGGTGATAATTATAGACTCCTCTTCTGTAGGCACAGATAATATGTAGACAAATGGACATAGCTCTGTTCTGATGGAACTTTATTTAAAAACAGTAGTGGCCTAGATTTGGTCTACCAACCACAGTTTGTGGATCTGTTTTAGAAGGTGTGATGGTTTGAATAATAAATTGCAAACATTGATGTTTTAGAAGTTGATTTTCGCTCTCAGTGATTGGGTGTTCTTCAAAGTTCAGGCATTGGGACTTAGATGTATTGAAAAGTTGACGCAAAAACTTAATGTCTTCATAGTGTCTCAGGGTGGGGTCTTTGGCTGTGATGGAGTCATTAGGCAGGGCCCAGATGGTTGAGTTCTGGTGTGTATAAGGAGGAAATGTGGCAGGCAGAGCCATATGGATGCAGACCAGATCAGAACAAAGAGAAACTCATGTTGAGCTGTTCTGTTCAAGATCCTGTCATAAGCTCACCAGAGGTCAACCAATGAATCCCAAACCTCCACATTATCAACTGAATAATAAAATTTTTTTATAAGTTCTCCCAGTCTCAGTTATTTCTGTTAACAAAACTATAATGGACTAAGATAGGTTTTCTATATCAATGTATGTTACCTCATTCTTTAAAAAAATATAGTATCTAGCTTTCTTTTGGACTCCTGAGTTATTTAGATTTTCCCTCTAACACCAGTGCTTCAGATGAGGAAACTGGGGCACAGAGTTTCCTAGATCACCATTATAAGTGACTTACAGGATTTTGACTTGAACACAGGTTGTCTGGATCTAGAAGCCCTACTCACCAGAAGCCCCACTCATAAGCATCACCATATGCTGCTTCCACCATTTATTGTGATTGGGATATGGGGCTCTCTTTGGAGGTGAGTCCTCAGCCACACTTCCTCCATATGTATAAGGTCCATCTGTGTGACTCTGATTTCTACCCACTGTAACCGTCATCACTGGGTACACCACTGCTTCAATCTGAGGTCTCTGGTGACTCAGAACTGAAAGATACTCTGACTTTCCCCTAATTTCTCAGCTTTGTTCATAGACTAGGGTAAGAGTCTTCACACTGGAGCATGCCCATTTATACTGCTGATTTTATGCTTGATAGAACATGACTGGTTCTTTGAGTGTTTTAGAATCCATTCAGTTGGTACTGGAGACCTCTGTGTAAAAGGAGATGGCTATGTTGGCAATCATATGCATCTTGTTGGTGAGCAAATCTTGTACTCCATCATACCATGGAATAGTAGTGGGTTAGTACCACAAGATTGATCTGGGAATTCTGATTTGATATCAATCCAATATCAAAAGTTTCAAACTCAAACTTTTTGGATCAATATGATTTATAATATTTGGCTCAAAAAAAGATTCTTCATTAATCTCCTTTCATTTTATTGTACATATGAGCCTGAGGCTCCCACAAAAATATGATCTAATTCCATTCCCATCATTTCACTCTATATCTAAGCCAGTGTTGTCTGTGAACTGGTAGCATCTACAATACTCAGGTAATAGAAATACATAATCCTAATTACATATTAGAATTAGAGGGACCAGCAGGTGGCATTATGGTTAAGGTGCTGGAGTCCCACTCAGCCGACTGTAGTTCAAATCCTGGACCCGTTGGCTTGAAACTGACACTGGTTTCACGTTCATATATGCCCAAAATACCAAAAGGAGTATGGAGAAAAAGTGACTGTGGCATGGCCATCTCTTCTGGGGGGTGATTTCTCACTTTCTGTCTCTCTGGTGAACACATATGCACTAAAACAAACAAACAAACACAACAACAAAGAAAAACAAAAATCCCCAAGAATTAGACATGCATAATCTCATGCTCCTGCTCCCCAACCTACTGAATCAAGAATTCTGTGAAAGTCACTCAGAAAGATACATAATCTTAATTATGTATTAGAATAAGAAATACATAATCTCAATTTCCCCCTCTAAGACCTGCTGAATCAAGATTTCTGGGGAAGTCACTCAGAAACCCATGTTTTAACAAGGTCCTCAGAATATTTTCATGTCCACCAGAATTTGAGAAACACTGTTCTAGGTTATTCTATAATATTTGAAATAAACATAAAATCACAATAACTTAACAGAACCAGGGTTTACTTTTGGTGATTCCAGTCAATGCAGATGAGGTGTTTTTTCTTAAGAGCTGTCCTCCAAGTCTGGGGTCTACATTCCTTTCACCCGAGGAGCCCATTAATGTGTGGTCACTAAGGATAGATTATAGATGGTGAGCAGGGGTGTTAAGGCTGTTTTAAGGTATAATAAAATGCAGCATATATTATTTTTGTTCATGTGTCATTAATTCGAGCCCAGTCACATAACACCAATCTCATCGCAAGGGAGACCGTGACACAGAGATAAACATATGGGTTTGCACGAGCACTAGCAACTCTGCCACCCACCAGCAGGCCTTTGGTGGATCAGTCTGCTTTTTAAGATTTCAGCAAATGTCTCACTTCGTCATGGAAATCAGGTGTTCACATTCTTGTTTGCTCCTTGATATACCTGAAGATACTGCAGGTTTAATTCTGATTAAAATATTTTATATCTTAATCTTGATATGTAGTATTAATAAGTTACCCTTTAGCTATGTTTAACAATGTACACTCCTAGAATTTCATTCTCATGATAATGGTACACCACTCAAATTTTAATTCAAAACAGTTTATTAATGTCACATTCTAACGCTATGGTTTCACAGATTTCAGTCATATTCTTGGTAGGGTTTACTGAGGTAAATCTCTGGCCTATTTATACACACACACACACACACACACACACACACACACACATATAATTTTTTTGTAAAGAGTTCCACCATTTATGCAGACAAGTGGTTAGGAATGTGTTACCATTTGTTTTTGCCGTGTTTCATCATTTTGAGCTTTAGTTTCCTGGCATGCTTAGAAGGCTTTCCTTACTTGGATATCATGAAAATAGTCTCTGTATTTCTCAAAACCATGGCTGAAGAAAAAGAAAAATATAATAGGAATTCAAGAACTTCTGATAGATCCTAGAAATCTAATAAACCTGAGGAAAGAAGAGCATTTCTTAAAAAGAGCTGAAATGGCTGGTTTTATGAAGGACCAAAAGACAAAAGTGATAACAGTGACACAGGAGCCCTTCAATAAGCCAACTTTAAATTTGTGAGCAGTTGGCCAAAGGGACACTTATGGGAAATAAGGCTTATTTTATAGTTATGTCACTCTGGGCACAGGACAGTTATTTGATTCAATCTCATAGCTAGAAAAACTGATTGCTCTTTTTTCTGGACAATGAACCTTCAAAAATGGAGTCCTATTAAATAGACTCTCAGTGGTCAGAAAAACTCTTACCTAAGAATTTTCCCCCTGACGGCCACTGGCTAGATCCCACATGGCTGACTATGAGGTTTGAGTCCTGACCCAGTGGCTTGAAAAACACTCCAGGCCTGTACACGTGCATGTCTAAAATAACAAGAGGATAATGGAGAAGGGATTGTGGCATAGCCATCCCTCATGGGTAAGATGTTTCTTGCTTTCCCTTTCTGTCTCTTTTGTCTCTCCAGTGAGCAAAATGTAAAAATAGAAAGAATGAAAGAAATTTTCCCTTATTGGTATACCTTATATTTTATACCTTCATTTGAATTTGGCAATTACACTAAAGCTTTGGGTTCAGTTACTTAATTTCACTTTGCTATCACCATTGTAGTCTGAGAGCCTATATAAATATATAACCATCTTAGCAATTTTTACATCCTTCCACCTAGGGAACTTGGTTGCTTTTATAATATATATTTTTAAGTAGTTGTTTATTTATTTAATTCCTTTTGTTATTTTTAGTTTTTATTTTGACTAAAGACAGAGAGAAAGAGAAAGGGAAAGTGAGAAAGCAAGCCACCAGGTCCAAGACTCAAACTGTGGTTGACCATATACGAATCCAGCACTTTTATTCACCATGCCACCTGCCAGCTCCAGTTGCTTCTATAATCTTTGGAAGATGTCATAATAATATACTTTGTCCTGTTGTGTCTCTGTCTTATTCTCAGTCCTACTTCAGCTTTGTTCTCCCAATACAGTGTCAGATCTACATACTTTACCCTTTTCCTTAGTCTATACCTAAGCTCTTCCTCATTGAATTTGATTGCATACCCAACCTGAATAACTAAGACTCACTGAAAAATTTATTTAATTTAAAAATGTGGGACCAGCAGTTCCATGTAGCTGACCATGGTTTGAGTCCCGGACCCGGTGGCTTAAACTCAGGCTGGGCATGTGTGCGTGCGTGCCCAAAATCCCGAGAGGAGAATGGAAGAGAAGGAACTGTGGCATGGACATGCCCCCTGGGAGCTGATTTCTCGCTTTCTGTCTCTCTGTCTCTCTCTTTCTGGCTAGTGCACGTGCCCTATAGCTAAAACTTCTTCAAAAAAATGTATTATGACATTGTCAGATAATCCGCTAATTTCAAAACTTTTAGATCTTAGTTTTTTGTTTTTTTGTTTTTTAAATAAAAACATCAGCAACTTCATGGATTGTTCACTATTGGACAGGAAAGTGAATTTTATTTAAGTATAGTTGTATTCAAGCCATTAAGAAAGAAAATAAACTTAATCAAAATTATAATTATAAAATCATAAAGTTATTATCACATATTAGCTATTTAATTAATGTACAGGAAATTTGATTTATGTAGATTCTTGCAGACTTTTTAAATTGATAATATATTTTAATTAGTTAAATTACTCTTTTATAAATAAGATATTGTTTATACTACCGTGTTCTTTGTTGCTTAAGAGTACATCTTGAAGGCCTTTCCATTTCAAAGCACACAGAATCTGGTTCATTTCTTTAAAGACTGCCTGGGTTTCAGTGTATGCTTCTATCAATTTACCCACCTGGTTCAGAGCAGAGACAGATTCTGTTTGCCTGACTCCAAAGCTCATGCTCTTTTCTCTTGCAACATAATGCCCCCAAAAAATCAGTGTTTACTGATTAAAGTTTTTTTAAGAGAGGTTTTTTTTAATTTTCTATAGGGAGCATGCGCTCACCAGAGAGACAGAGAGAGACAGAGAGATAGAAAGCAGGAAATCACCCCCCAGGGGGGATGGCCATGCCACAATCCCTTCTCTATTCTCCTGTTGGGATTTTGGGCATGCACACATATGTGCCCAGTGTGAGTTTTAAGCCTCCTGGGTCTGGGACTTGAACTGTGGTCAACTATGTGGGAGTCCAGCGACGTAACTGTTACACCATATACTGGTCCCATACTGACTAACTTTGACAAATGAAACTACTGAAGCCCAGATCAACCAGATAACACACCTCAAGTCATCATAGAAACAGTAGAAATGTTGGAATCAGGTCTCAGGTGATTCTTTAGTTCCCTCTGAGTTCCAGTGTAGAACTCCTTCATAGTACTTTATTCTGTCCTTCAGAATTAGATGTGCATGAGCTGTCTATGGGACAGAAGGTCACATAGTGCCTTGGACAAGGTAGCAGAATTTAAGAAGTGTTCTATGTCGGGGACAGACTGTAAATCACAAGATGACTGAAGAAAAGCCCATTTTTAGTCAGAAACTAAGAGCAAGGGAATTATTTATATATTTCAAGGAAAATTGGGTGAGGAAAGCAGTTAACTGAAGTTCACACATTTCTTTCCTACAGATAACTATTTATTTTTTTCATTTTTCACTACCTTGTTACCCAGTTTCACCAATGAAAGGGGAAGGGAAGCGAAAGTGAGAGAAAGGGGAGGGAGAGGAGAAGCCTTAATCAAACCCTGCCCACTGGTAGCAGCATCAGGAGGCAATTTATTCCTGAAACTGGATTCCTAAGAAACCTGTGACCTCAGGATACCAACACCTTCAGGGTGTAAGTAGCATATCTCAGGTTTTGGCTCCCCATTTCCTTTTTTAAAAAAAGAACTTTTAATTGACATATAAGAGTTGTACTTGCTTATGGACTACAGGGTTGTTTAGAGTACATGTTTATTCTATGTAATGATCAAATCAGGGAAATAAACATATCTATCCTCTCCTCCTCCTCCTTCTTTTTTTTTTTAATGTTCCGTGAGCAGATTTTTGTATTTTCTTGTGAGCTCAGCTATGCATGCACATGTGGTCATTGTGACTTAGCCAGTATCTTGGAGCCTGCACTAGGAGATTTTTCAGATAATTAAGTTAGCCATGTTGCTGGAAGTAGAGCTCTGTCTGAATTTTTTTGTGGGTATTTTAAAATGATTTTTACCCAAGTATAGATATGGATAAGTTCACAACTCATAAAACAACTTTACAAATTTTGAAAGTGAACGTGAAACGTAACCAGCACTGGATTATGAGACAGAACACTATCAGTATCTCAGAAGGGTCATCATTTCCTTTTTCAATCATTATGCACAAGTAGTGAAGGGTCATCACTATGTTGACTTCTTTCTTTATTTTTATTTACATTTAATCACTACACTGTACAACATGGCTTTTCCCAGCTCAAATACAGTGCCTATCAGTCAAGACACAGATATTACCATATACATTATTACTAGCAAATAACTTTTCACTTTTGTGTCATTAAATGTATTTTTTTTTTGTTTTTCCCGTTTCTCTCCCTCCCTCCCTCATTACCCATCCCTATATTATGATCTTTAGTAACTTGTCCTCCCTACTACTGTGCCTTCTAATCTTTCAGTATCTGCTAGAGAGCACACACAATTGGTATTATTGCACATTATTTACAATTGCTTGGACTTGGAATCAACACAAATGTCAAAAAATAGGTGAGTGGATTGAAAAAAAAGTGTGGCATATATACTCTATGGAATACTACTCAGCCATAAAAAACAATGAGACCCTGACATTTTATACAAAGTGGACAAATATGGAGACTTAATGCTAAGTGAAGCAAGCCAGACTATGAAAGACAGGCTTTGTATGTCCCCACTTAGTATATGTAGATTAATTTGCCCTATGTTTGTACCTTATAGAAATGGAATTAAGCAGCATGTACTTTATGTGTCAGGCTTTCTACACTCCACATCAGTTTGTGAGATTTGGTTATACCATGTATAGGAATACTTATTCATTCCCATTGCTCAGTAGGATTATGTTGTATGTGTATATGACAATTAATTTTTTTAATGGACATCTTGTTAGTTCCAGTTTGAAGTGTTTATAAGTATTAATATTCCCAACATTCTTGTACATATCTTTTGATGAATATATATACATATTTTTATATTATAGTCTGTATCTGTGGTAAATTTTTAGATCATAAATATGGATAAGTAGGTTCTTATACAACTTTCTATTGAGTTGTGTACATTTCATTGCATTTATTGTAGAATTCCTTATATTTTCTGGATTTAGGATCTTTGACAAATGTAAGTATTAAAGATTTCCTTTGTTCTTTGTGACTTGTCTTTTTACTCTCAATATTGTCTTAACTGTTTTTAATTTTAATAGTCTGATTTAAATTTTT
This sequence comes from Tupaia belangeri chinensis, assembly GCF_000334495.1. Classification (NCBI taxonomy): domain Eukaryota; kingdom Metazoa; phylum Chordata; class Mammalia; order Scandentia; family Tupaiidae; genus Tupaia; species Tupaia belangeri. The sequence goes on along the minus strand of NW_006159555.1, from coordinate 8,627,983 downwards.
TCTCTTATGATTAGTGCTCTTTTGTACTTAAAAAATATGTCTACTTCAAGGTCAGAAAAACATGTGCATCCTACATTTTATTTTAAAAGCTTTATTTTCCCTTTACCCTCCATCTATGATCCACCTGCAATTGATTTTTGTGTGGTTTGATTTACTTCAACCCAGCCAAATGACTTTTTCCATCATTGTTCTGCTAAAACTGCTGTGCCTTTGTGAAGGTCATTGAATAACCCTAGGTCTGTTCATATCACTCTGCTCATTAAAAATATTTTATGGTTTCCCATGGAAACTAGAAATTTCAAACTCCTTAGCAGGCTATGAAACATCTTACAATTGTACCCCATGCTAATTTTCTAGCATTGTGACCTACAACCTTATGTTCTTCCATAATAAATTAGCCATGGCTCTTTCTGGCCGTGTTTTAGTGTATTAGTCATACATTTCCTGCTACATGTTTTAGTGTATTAGTCATACATTTCCGGCTGAACTGCTTGAACTCTCTCTAGTATATGAAACTCCACTCATGCTTACACACACACACACACACACACAAACACACATACACACACACACACAGTGTTCGGAAAATGTATGTAAAATGTGTTTTATGAAAAAAAATTATGGATTTTAATTTTTTGTATTCAAATAAACTCATCCTTTTAATTACATTTTGTCATGAACTTTTTGAGGTCTCTTTCGATATTTCATACTCAACCTCTAGTCACCAAGGCAAATTTATTATGTTGCTCCCTCAGCTGTTCTTGTACTTATTTCAATTCCAGTATTTTCTAGACTATAGTTTCATATAATCTCAATGAAGAAAGTATTATTGCTAGCCTTGCTTTATAAATAAAAATTTAATAACAGAGTTTAGTTATCTAATAACCAATATATCCAGATTTTAACTGATATGGAGATTGGATGGCCATGAAAGTTATCATCTTTTCCTAACCAGTTTCCCAGCATTCATCATCGTTTCAGGGGCATTTGAAGTGTTCTAAAGCGTTGTGAGGAAAGAATCAAAGGACATGCTTAAGTTGTAAAGAAAGCTTCTTGTGGGGTTTACTTCATTCAAATTGAAAATATGTCCAGGTACTAAAGCCACACAAAATGAAATCAGAAAAGAGGAATAATACTGGCATTGTCTATAATCATCATCTCTGAAGCTCAGGGTTTTTCTGAGCTCAGTGTCTTAAGAAGCTAAGTGTGAGGGATAGCTTGACATTTAGGAGAAAATCATGTACACAGTGACTGGGTCTTCTCTATTTTTTTTCTTATAATGATAATAACATGGGTATTTTTAAAGATTATAGTTCTAGAATTTCATGAAAGAATACGGTTTTAGAACAATCAACCTGGAAGCCTTTCTTCACATGGCTTGCTGTTTAGCCCCTCAGATTCCTAAAAATGTTATATTAAACACATACCGAGAAACCAAATGAGACATGACTGGGTAATATTTCATCTGATAATGAAAATTTTATTAATATTAATACTACATTTCTCTGTAAATTTTATAATTTCTCACTGATGACAAAGTTGACTCTGCAGAGTCATTTAAAAAGCCCACTTGAATGATGGGTTGCCATCTTTTGTGCTACTTTATAATTCTATATGGACAGTAAACTACTGCTCAACATTATACATACATACACACACACACACACACACACACACACACATTTGTTTGTTTAATCTATGCTCACAAGGGAGAGACAAAGAGAAAGAAATTGAAAATAGAAAAAGTATCATGCATGGGGGGATGATCACATCTCAATCCCTTCTCCATTTATCCTTTTGGGTTTTAGGCAAGCACATAGGGGCACCTGATATGTTTTTCTAGCTGATAGGTTCAGGACTCAAACCACACCACTGGCCGTGTGAGATCCAGACACCTTAACCACCATGCCACCAGATGGCCCAACTTATATTTATATTCTTTTTTGCTATAGGGTGCATGCGCTTGCCAGAAAGACAGAGAAACAGAGAGACAGAAAGTGAGAAATCACCGCCCCCCCCCAGGGGGGATGGCCATGCCACAATCCCTTCTCCTCCATTCTCCTCTCAGGATCTTGGGCACACAGGCACACGTGCCTGTGTGAGTTTAAGCCACTGGGTCCAGGACTCGAACTGCAGTCAACTACATGGGAGTCCAGCAACATAGCCATTACACCAACTGCTGGTCCCAGTTATATTCTTAATACATCTTTTTAAGAAGGAGAGGTTTAATGGGTATGTCATTATGCTACTCTGAACAGTGGCAAATATGATTTGGGAAAACAAAACAAAATAAAACAAAACAAAACAACAACAACAACAACAACAAAAACAAAAAAAAAACTTAGAGGACCAGGAAGAAGATGATTATAACCTGAAATAAAAGTAATAGTGTTCATCTTCTTCATAAATTCAGGAGAGATTCTGATGGTTTCCTATTTTATCAGAGTTTACTCTCATTCTACATTCCTTTAAGCCAAATTTTGCTTTCTACAATATATAGCCCTCTTTGTTTATGACTAAAATATGAATGAAGAGAGGACGAACATAGAGAAGAAAACTATATTTTAAGAGTCACGCACTAGTGTACACCAGTTAACATGGGAATTTGCTCCAAGAAAAAATCCGAGTAATTTTTAAAGGAAAATAAAAGATATACTTTACTATATGAACAAAATAGTTTCATTACATAGTCAAATGATTTATATTGAAAACAAAAGATATGGCCCAGCCACAGTGGCACAGATGATAGGGTGTTAATGCACAATACTGAAGCTACATGGGAGACCTAAGCTTTGGTCTTGGGCCAACCTGGACACACTGGACTTGCCACACACACCTATAGTACTGGCTGTGTAGAGTGGAGGGGATGATTGTGGAGTGGCAAGACCCTGCTAAGGGTAGTGCTCACTTTTTCTTTCTCTTTTTCTCTTGTGAAATAAATAAAATAAATAAATTTAAAGACAGATATGAACTCAAATTGTGTTTAAGTACTTATGGTATAATTATGAAAACTAGAGATTAAAATCTCCATGAAGTAGTAGTTTTTAAAAATTGCTTTAGAGTTGTAGGAAAAAAGCACTTGAGCAATGAAAAAGTAACTTTCAGAATTTTCTGGGATAATTTTTCAGGTTTTATCATTTTAATGATATTTGGTGTTTCAAAGAAATAAGTTCAATTAAAATTTTTTTTTTTTTTAATGCCAAGAAGGATAGAGAGAGCACGGGAGAACCTCTCCAATGGGAACTGGTCATGCTGCAGTCTTTTCTATTCTAGTTTTCCATTCCTTCAGGACTCATGGCATGTGCACATGTATGACATGTTTTTTATGCTACTGGGGCCAATGTGTGAACCTTAGTTGGTCATGGAACAGCTGGTTTCTTCTGTGAATGCTTGATTTTAACATGGGGTTTAGCAATTGGTTTTAAAAAGTATAGCCCTCTTATCAAAGATAATAAATTATAGGGAACCAGCAGTTAGTGTAATGGCTATGTTGCTGGACTCCCACGTAGTGGACTGCGGTTCGCGTCCCGGACCCGGTGGCTTAAAACTCACACCGGGCGCGTGTGCGTGAATGCCCAAGATCCCGAGAGGAGAATGGAGGAGAAGGGATTGCGGTGTGACCATCCCCCCTAGGGGGTGATTTCTTGCTTTCTGTCTCTGTGTCTCTGTCTGTCTGTCTGGCGAGTGCACGCGCCCTATAGCGAAAATCTCTCCAAAAAAAAAAAAAAGAAAAAAGAAGATACTAAATTATATATTGGAAGAGTCTGTTCAACATCAGAGATGTCTATAAACTGAAACAAAATAATTTAAATAGATGTACAACATGGCAGACATATTGGCACATGTATCAAAATTCTTAATTTTTTTCATAAATGAGGGTTGGTGAATATCTTCCAGGAAAATTGAAAAGCATGTCTTTTAATTCGTTATTCCTGAAATAATTCACTCACACATTTTTTTTTTCCTGCTGTTGTTCTTTTTAATTTGGCTGAATATCTGCCTTGTTATAAAGCAGGCTGCTAAGGCATTGGGATAAAAATAATGAAATGGTCCATACACCCCAAATCTCTGGATTATGATTTTTTTAATTTCACAGAGCTTTGCACTCACATCCTCTGGCTGAGGATGGAAGTGGAAGTGAGTGACAAGAGCACAGCATGTCAGTTCCAGTCATGTTCTCTACTCCCGACGGGTGGAGTGAACTGAGACATTTAAGATACTGCCAACAGTCTGGAATTCAATTCAGTTCATCACACACACTGGCTGCTTGCTGTATACCAGGTATTCACCAGATCTTTTGAACTCAGCAAGATGATAAACCTCCCTGGTTTGCAAAATACAAATAGTACAACGTGACAAGTGCTATAATAAAAGAATACATGAAGTGATATGGAAATAGAGGTGACAGAATAGCCAGTTGTTCCCGGGCTTGTGGCCAGGTCAGAGATTGCAACAACAAGGTGACATTGAATTCATCCTTTAAGCACTGGGTAAAAGGTTCAAATGAAGAGACTAGAACCATGAAAAACCTGTGTGCTTTGGGAGAAGACATATGTAGCACTTCAGATGCTATTGCAATTACTTATATTAGAGGCAATAAAAGTCTAAATCAAGGTATTGACAATGGCAGTAGATGTAAAAGGACAGATTTTGGAGTTATTTGGGAACTAGAACCTGTAGAGTTTGGTGACTAAATGAGAGAAACAAGAATGGCATTTAATTCTGTAGTATGGGGCATGGTAAAATGTTATGCCATTAATTTAAGTCTTGCAAACTTAACTCTAGCTTGGCTCTTGTACTGCTGATCAATTACTGTTGAATTGACTAAGATTAATCTTATGAATTTAGGTTAGTCTTACTGGAAATCTGAAGTATGCAGCAATCCTGCCATTAGAAAACATGTTCTATCACAAACATGTTATGAAAGTTGTTACAAATTGATGCTGTGTAATACCGCAGATCTAAAATCCTGGTTTCAAGGACTCATAGATTGTCTCACAGAAACCCATGTACCAACACAAAGCTACAGGTATTCATATTCAATAAATGTCAGTAACACAATTTTTGCACAATTCTAATAAATGCAAATCAACTCAGGATTTTTTTTTCAGAGAAATTTTTGCTATAGGCTGCATGCACTCACCAGAGAGACAGAGAGAGACAGAGAGGCAGAAAGCGAGCAGTCACCCCACCCCCTCAAGGAGTAATGGCCACTCTACAATCCCTTCTCCTCCTCCATTCTCCTCTCAAGATTTTGGGCATGCACACGCACGTGCCTGGCATGAGTTTCAAGTCTCTGAATCTTGAACTGTGGTAGACCCTGTGGGAGTCCAGCGACGTAACCTCTACGCCATCTGCTGGTCCCTTCAAATTCAGGAAATTTAAATCTCTTACCAAAAGACACTCAACTTCAGAGTGAAATAGCTAAAAATGAGCCAACAGTTTGGAAATGAAAGAATTAAATTTCCTTATTTATAGAATTCCTTATAGTACGTTTTGGAACTTTACTGAAACTCACTGAGAGTATGAAAACTAGACAAATGAATATTATTGTAAAAAGTGAGAAATCAACCCCCAGTGGGGATGGTCACACCGCAATCCCTTCTCTTCCATTCTCCTCTTGGGATCTTGGGCATGCACGCCCATGTGCCCAGGGCCCGGGGTGAGTTTTAAGCCACCGGGTCCTGGATGCGAACCGCGGTTGACTATGTGGGAGTCCAGCGACATAGCCATTACGCTAACTGCTGGTTCCCATTTTTTGACAGCTAAATGGCCTTTGTAAGCACAAGTAAGTAGGTAGTACTGAGTACATGTACATATTTAAAAGCTTATCCCTCATTTCAGACTGTCTAAAACCTATCTGGACCTATGACATGAAGAACAGAGTGGTGTGGAGACTGTGAAGTCAGAGGAAAATATTCTCAATTCTTAATTTCTCCCCACATTGGCTCTTTGTCTATGAACAATGTCTGACACAAAGTACCCAATGCTGTGATTTCCAGCTTTCCTAAAACCGTTTCTCAGCTCTATGATCATCAAAACAGATTATGATAAAGTTTTTATACAAAAATAAGTATTGTACCGATATTCCAAGGAAGAAGCAATAACTTATTCCTGGAAGAACAGGGAACGTTCTTACGGAAAGCTGTCGCTATCCAGATAAGAAGGTCTGTTGTCTGAGGTTCTTAGGTGTATGTCACCATAGATCTTTCTTTTCTTAATAGAAAAAACAAACCAATAAACTTCTCACTCCAAACCTAGTATAAACTCTTTTGTAGAATTATTTTATTTAACTTTATTTATTATTATTGTTATTTTAATTTGATCAGAGAGAGACAGAGAGACAGAGAGACAGAAAGAGGGAAAGTGAGAAAGCAAGCCACCAGGTCCTGAACTTGAACTGTGGTCAGCCATGTGGGAGTCCAGCACCTTTAGCCACCATGCCACCTGCCAGTTCCCTCAGTGTAAACTCTTAATGGAGTTCACTTAATTTTTATGATGCCCCAGGTCTGATAGTCTGTCTCTTAATACATTTCAGATATGTTTCTTGTAGATACTCTAACATAAAAATCATCTTATTTGAAACTAATGAAGCTCTGGGAATAATTTTTCTTTTTATTGAGTTTACAAAGGTCATTGACTTATAAAGAAAATGCTAACAATTTCATAAATAGAGTTATTTTGGTGACTAAGAATTAAAATGCTTTTTTTTTTCTTCTTTTTTCCCAGGAAATAAGCGTTTTTTAAAAGGTTTTTGCTATAGGGCACATACGCTCACCAGAAAGAGAGACAGAAAGACAGAAAGTGAGAAATCACCCCCCACTCCCAAGGGGGGATGGCCATGCCACAATCCCTTCTCCTCCATTTTCCTCTCAGAATCTTGGGCACACATGCACACAGGAATGGAGTGAGTTTAAGCCACCAAGTCCGGGACTTGAACTGCTGTTGACTACATAGGAGTCCAGTGACATAGCCATTACACTAACTGCTGGTCCCAAGATACTTTTTTAAATAATTATTTTACTTAACTTTATTTTATTTATTTATATATTTTAACTTGACCAGAGGGGGGTGGGGAGAGAAAGAGAGAGAGAGAGAGAGAGACAGCAAGTCTCCAGGTCTGGGACTCGAACTGCAGTCAGTCTTGTGGGAGTCCAGCACTCTTAAACAGCACGCCTTTTTAAGCCTAAGTATAACTATGGCTTTACAAAATAATTTTATTAAATCAGAAAGTTTGGATATATTTTCTTTGGATCTACCTTTCCAGGTAATTATTTGAATTATTTGCCATTCAGAAAAATAACAATCTTTATCCAAAATCAGTTTTGTGATCATTGATGTTATTATTATTTATTAATACATGTAGAACCAAGGGCATTTTTACATGGCATGAAGCAGATTTTTATTTCTCAAACCTGAAAGCAGACCGAAGTTTCCTAGTGAAGCTGCTTTGGTAAATACCATCAATTTTGATGACAGATTATTTTCAATAATCCCAGGCAATTTTGTTACACTGCCGTTATGTTTAGGTGATAGCAAATTAAAATGATAAAATGTCTTTATCTCTTTCCTGCAGCTGTTTTAGCAATCCCATAAAATGAGTTTATACTGTCAGCTGTACCTGTCCAGAAATATATAAATACAGGTGGCATTGTTCCTTAAGTGTTCCACTAGTCAGCGTGCTGTGTAGACAATCTAATGGTCCATTTCTAAGGAAAATGTTTCAGTGTCTGTTTTTCAATTATTTGAGAAATAGACACATACATTGCTTTGCCTGGTGTCAGGGTCATTTCACCATATATATTATGGTAAATTACTATAATAGGAGCTCTTGGCATGTCTCATTAGAGTGAAAAGGAAAAACAGATTGGATGGAAATAAGAAGAATTCATTCTTCCTTCTTTCTAGTGAGTATGCCCTGACTACCACCAGGGGAGCTTATTAACCTTTCTCCCATTGTAAATGTTCCCAGAAAGCAAAACTGAATTGAGCAAGCTGTGCAGTCAAACAAGCTTTGTTTCTACCGAAGATAAATGTTTCTTTCCTAGACAATTTAAAGAGAACCATTTAGAGGTAAATTTGGATTTAGTTTTGTTCTCCTCAACATACTTACGCGTGCAATTTGTTTTCATTTATGATGTATTTATTTTTTTTATGTTTGTGAACTGATACTCTGCTCTTGTTAAGTCTTGGTACTAAATTTGTGATTTAATTCATTTTGTAAACATTCACTGAATTCTTACCAGAAGCACCATGACCAGCACTGTGGCTTGAGCAAATTGCATTAACCCCATAAAGAATCAAGTTCATAGATCCACTGACGGTCTACCTTCTCTTTGGTCACTTTGTAGGAACAATTTTTTTCCACCCAAACTATCTCCCAAGGTTTTCAATATTCACTTTTGTATAGGTATGCTTCTTACCATGCTTGTCATAAGTATATTTTTGTCATGTCCAAGGTATTGTTGCACATGTTGGTTAAGTGTTCTCTTATTTCTTACCACTTTCCTTGAAAAATCCAAAGTATATTGAGGCTTATGTTAAACTAAAAATAGGGCAAGATATCTGCCTCTGTGATTTTAACCCATCGAGTCTGCATCTGACTCTTCTTGATCTGGGACACAGAAGAGCACAGAAGCTAAGATTTGGTAGTTACAGGAACAGAATTTAAATCCTGCTCCCTGCTCTTTGTAGAAAAGTTATTTGATCTCATGTATTTATGGGGGAGTTAAAATTAGATGATCTATTTAATGCATTTACCAAATAGCCCAATAGTGTTAAGTATATGTAGAAAAGAAAAGAAAGATAAGAGAAGAAAAGAAAGAAAAAAGAGGAAAAGAAAAGAAAAACAGAGCAAACAACACAAGGAACACGTGGATGCTGCCTTTGATTTCTGAGGATCCCTGAAAACAGCCTAGGGTCCTAGAAGCCTTCCAGACCCATGCTGAACTAGACAGGACCTCCCAGCAGCATTTTATCCTGGGGAAGAGCCTGATCCAGGCCCTTATGTGGCACTCAAGTTCTTCAAAGAAAGTTAAGAGCAGCCTGTTACTATCCAGTTGTCACGATTTAGCATGATGGTGACCTTTCTCTGCAAATACTGAAGATTCTTCTTACATGTTTTGAGACTCACCAAAAAGAGTGACTAAAGCAATTCCTTTAAAAATATTGAGAAAATGTATTAGTATTCAAGGTTTTAGAAATCATTATTACCAGGAACAAGTGCTGTGTTCTTAACATGAGACACCTCTTGTGTTGTGACTAAGATACGTTTTTGTTTGTTTTTGTTAAAAGAAAACAGAAAAATCTCATTATAATGATTGGATCACTAGTTTTATGCAATGGCTTTGAAGTAAAAGCAGCATTCGAAATACAGGATACCAGATTTTGACAGTCATTTAAAAGATGATGTATCTAGGGATGCTTTTGAAGAACATAACTGTTGCCTTTTGTATTAACATAAAGCATTTGTATGGAGGTAGATAAAACTGTTCTCTGTGGCTTTGTGAAGACAGAATGCTATGATCTTTGTTGATATTAGTTATTTGTGAGTATACACAGAGTTCTTGTTGCTGTGTTAAACAATATTTTATCTGTATAATATGGAGTTCATGTCATTGATTCTGAGTGGGCAATTTTTTTCTTTCTTTCTTTTTTTTTTTTTTTTGGTTTGGAGAGGGAGTCAGTGGGAGATTGCATTTAGTTAACTTGCCTGCAAGCTTCCAAAGGAGCAAATGAAGTGATTCCTTGCCAAAAAGGGAGGTGTGTTCCTTTCATAACTAGGACCTGGAACTAGAGCCATTAGCTGCAACCATTATTGAAGTGTGGGTCTTAAGACTGAATGAAGAGAACTTAGTTCAAATTCCTACTAGCCATATATAGTGATCTCTTTGGCAGGCAGTATCTTAATTACTCTAACCTGTTTATTTATCTGTACATTGGGAAAAATAGAACACTCTCATAAGGATGTTGTCAAAATCAACTAAGCTAATATACAAGAAAACATTTATCAAAGTGAATGAGTCTTGAGTTCTTAATAATATGCTTAAAGATGTAAGTTCCTTCCACACATATCATTATTACTTCTTACCATTGTTATAATTATGATGAAAAGCTTACTTTTGGTTGTATCTTATCTTTCTGTTCATTTTTATCTTCATTTATGATGTTGAGCCATAACTTGAGATGTGAAATCAATAAAACATACCCATACATAACAGAAAGAAAGCAGGTGGCTTTATATCTAATGTAAATTTACTTTTGATGATGCCAGAAGAAACACTCATCAAATCAGTGTCACAAGACAAGACAATTACTGATCATATAATATAAATTGTGTATAACTGGGGGCTTCTTTCCCAAGCATTGTATTGGTACCAGATGTCTCCAAGCCGACCATGTATTATGCTAGGCACTGCCAGGACAATAATCCACAATTGAGTGAGTTTTTTTTTTTTTTTTTGAAGAGTGTTTAGTCTTAGCATATGCATACTCTCTCAAGGCAAAGACACTGAAAGGGAAAGTGAAAAATCACACCCTCCCCCAAGGAGGGGGGGACACTGAAAGGGAAAGTGAAAAATCACACCCCCCCCCCAAGGAGGGGGATGACCTCATCACAATCCCTTCTCCTTCATTCTCCTCCTTGTATCTTGGGTTTACATGCACATGCACTTGGTGTGACTTTCAAGCCACCAGTTACAGGACTCAAACTGCAGTCGACTGTGTGGGAGTCCAGTGACATAACCACTACACCATTTGTTGGCCCTGTACTTGAGTGATTTTAAGAGTTCATGCAGGTGGGACCAGCAGTTGGCATGATGACTATGTCGCTGGACTTCCATGTAGTCGACTGTGGTTGGAGTCTTGGACCCCGTGGCATGCGTGCCCAGGTCCCGAGAGGAGAATGGAGGAGAAGGGATTGTGGATTGGTCATCCTCACTGGGGGGTGATTTCTCTCTTTCTGTCTCTCTGTCTCTCACTGTCTTTCTGGTGAGCGCACACGCCCTATAGCAAAAACTTCAAAAAAACAAAAACAAAAACAGAAAGAAAGAGTTTATGCAGGGATAAAGCAAAGCCTACAGTAAGACCGCCACTGCCTGCTTCTTCCTCTAGATTTCTCCTAGGAAGTGACTCTTTGCATTGAATTAGAACTTTTTAGAGAAATCTACCAGAATGTCAAACATAAATTGTCTTTAAAACACCCAGTCGGCACTTATTCATCCTCTTGTTCATTTATTCATTCATAAATTCATTTACTGGATTTCTATTAAGTGCCTAGCATTTCCTTGGGTATATCCTGATAAATAATAGTAATAAAACAGTGCCCAGTAGTGTCTCTATAGAGCTTATGTACTAGTGGGAAAAAAAAGACACCGAACTTGTAAAGAAAGTGTGATGAGTGAAATTAAAGATCAAGTAGATGGTATAATACATGTGTGTAGAAGGGGGCACTAAATTAATAGGAGAAGTAGATAAGTAAATGGGAGATATATAGTGAAATAAAATATTATATAAGTTCAGTAAGCAGAATCAAATGGGAGGTGAGTTGGGCATCAGGATAATGTTCCAAAGAGAGGACAAGTTCAGGTATGTAAGCAAACAAACAACAAAGCCCCATAAACTTACTTAAGAAGGAGGGGAGAGTGAGAGAGAGAAAGAGGGCACAAGAGTGGATGAATACAAACTTTTACTTGGTCTTTGGGTTAAAGTTATTGAGTAAAATTTTATATCAAATTTCTGAAAACAAATTCACCCAAGAGGAATGGATGGTGGCATAGCAGTGCATTCAGAGATTTTCTCACGTGTACTAGATACTTGTGTGTACATAATCTGGGCTGCCTGAAGTTGGGGTAAATCATGGCTTTGAAGGGCATTGAGAGGCTGTTGAGGGTCAGTTTCTCTCTCTCTCTCTCTTGTTCACAGAGGAAATAAATAAACTTAACAAAAAATTTAACTAAAATAAATAAGTGAACTTAACAACATATTTACCGGGAACCAGCAGTTAGCGTAATGGCTGTCGCTGGACTCCCACGTAGTCGACTGCGGTTCGTGTCCCGGACCCGGTGGCTTAAAACTCACGCCGGGCGCGTGTGCATGCGTGCCCAAGAGCCCGAGAGGAGAATGGAGGAGAAGGGATTGCGGCGTGACCATCCCCCGTGGGGGGTGATTTCTCGCTTTCTGTCTCTATGTCTCTCTCTGTCTGTCTGGCGAGCGCATGCGCCCTACAGTGAAAATCTCTCTCCAAAAAAAAAAAAAAAAAAACCAACATATTTGCCCAAGGTCTACTAAATGAAGGACCACTTCTTCTAATATTATTATAGCCACCAACATTATTACGTTATTTTATACTGTACCAAGTACTTTTTATGAATTTGCCAGAGGATGCATGCATGAGACAGAGAGAGACAGAGGGAAGCAAGAAAGGACTCCCTGGAGGACAGTCACACTCCAATCTCTTCTCCTTCATTTCTTCCTCCTTTCACGATTCTGGGGATGCACCCACACATGTCCACAGTGTTTATAAATCTTTCAGGTCTGACTTAAACCTTGAAGTCAGCTGTGTGCAATCCAGCTACCTTAACTATCATAATCTGCTGACCCAAGGTTTATCATATTTCTGCTCTTTCCTAGCTTAGGAAATTTGCTCAAATTACTAAGAATCTCTATCTTTTTTCTTTACTTTATTTCATTTTATTGAAGTGCACTTATTTATGACTTGTTTTATTAATTATAGAGAGTGCATACACCTGTATGAGAGAGAGGAACCCTCAACTGTGTCTTATATGCCATGGTCCTCTTTCTCCAGCTCTCCAGCTTGCCAGGATCCTAGGCATGTACACAGGAACATGATGTGTTTTCAGGTCGACCTGGTGATCCAAAATTGCAGTTGGCCATGTAACTTCCAAGCACTGCAGTTCAGTTTGCCTCTAACAGTGCTACCTGGTTGGGCCAAGCTTCCTTATTTGATAATAAGAATAATTGTGCTCTTCACACAGATTTATGTATAGGTTAATCAACAATGCATGTTAACAACCAGTCAACTCCAGGACATGGATTAACACTACGTCACAAAACCTACTTCATTCCCCTCACTTTGTCCCATAATGAAAGAAATTCATCATCTCCCATCATCACAAGAAGGGTGAGTATAGTATAATAAGAGATTTTGAGAGAGGACATATTCACATAGCTTTTATCACAGTGTGTCCCGACCCCGGGGGGACAGCCGAACAGGTTTCCTGAGTGAAGGAGTGAGAGCCGGGACAAGCGGCGTAGTGTTACAGCACGGAGATGACAGTGTCGTCCGTTTATTGTGGGCAGCACGGTACAGCACAGAGACAACGCAGTGTCACGTCATCTACTGTGAGCAGCACGGAGACGACACGGTGTCACAGCTCTTCAGGGTCGTCCGGAGACGATGTAGGGTTACAACTCTTCAGGGTCTCCGAAGTCATCTGGAGCCATTGCAGTGTCAGCGCTTCGGGATCTTCAGGGT
>NW_006159555.1:8610822-8614418 GCF_000334495.1 Tupaia belangeri chinensis | reverse complement strand
GGCCAGGCATTGTGGTTATATACACTCTGGTGGGTTGTAAACGGTGGGCCGTGATTGGTTGCTTTTGGACCAATCATGAGGTGCCGGATATGTAAATTTGAGGGATTCTAGTGGCCAATCAGAGCAAGGTTTCGAAGGTCAGGTTTTTGGAAGGGAACCAATCATGGTAATTGTTTGCTCTCTGAGAAACCTCGGCAGACTCGCTGGTGTGCAGCTTCCCACAACAGTGTATTGCTCTAATTGTTTTATTAAAATTTTTTGGGAGATTTTTGTTATAGAGGGTGTGCACTTGCCGGAGAGACAGAGAGACAGAAAGTGAGAAATCACCCCCTAAGGAGGATTGCTGTGACACAATCCCTTCTCTTCCATTCTCCTCTCAGGATTTTGGGCACGCATGCACACACACCCGGTGTGATTTTAAAGCCTTAGGGTCCTGGACTTGAACTGCAGTTGGCCATGTGGGAGTCCAGTGATGTAACCATTACGCCATCTGCCGGTCCCTATTAAGTGTTCTTTATTACTAGTTATTGAATGTATGACTATTGGATGTATCATACACATGATAAAGTCACTTGTATGATCACCAAAGGATTCCTACGTTTACAGCCAACACTTTGATGAGTTAAAAAGAAAAAGACAGCTTCCAATTACATTTTCTTCTAAAAGTTTGTGGCAAAAACATCTTCAGCTATGGACTAGCCAATGGCATGGAGATTAAGGCACCTCAGTCCCATGTGACTGACTGACTGGTGGGAGTCTTGGATCTGGTGACTTGAAAATCATGCTAGAAGCATATGCATGTGTGCCCAAAATCCCAAGAGGAGAATGGAGAAGAGACTGAGGCATGGCCGCATACCCTAGGATGTGCTTTCTTAGTTTCTTTCTCATTCTTTCTCTCTCTCTGGTGAGCAAATGCACCTGTTAGCAAAAATATTAAAAAAATAAACATAAATTTCAACTATCAGTGATACCCAACCATCAATTTTTATCACAGTATATATATTGTTATACTTGCACTACTTTACTAATATTATTGCTAATCTCTTACTGTGCCAAACTTATAAATTAAACTTTATTATAGGCATGTATGGACAGAAAAATAAAAATAAAAAAACAAGAATAACGAAGGTACTTCAAAAAGTGTATGGAAAACTAGAATTGAAGGATGAGTCTATTTTGGTGCAAACAATTGAAATCCATGCATACTTATTTCATAATATACATATTCCATGGACTTTTTGGAGACATCCTCCCTCCATGCATGTACATGAGTTGGTTTCATGCATTCACTGGTGATCTTGTGAAGTATCCTCATAGATAAGAGAGGGAGTACTGTATGTATATATACATATATATGTATGTATACACACACACACACACACACACACACACTTATAACCTTTCAGAATGGGGAGGAAGACAAAAATAACGAGATATTTTTACACTTAATTCTTCATGTGAAAGATCTCCATGAAATTAGCGAAGTAATGCAGAATCACTTTTCCCAGAACACTTTAGAAAAATGAAGAAGTCTATTTAACATAATCAAAATTGTCTTTAATAAATTATTGAACATAATGTGCCCATTTGTGACTATTTCCCACAGTTATTACTGATTTCGAAATGGAATCAACATTGTTAATTTATTGGCAACAATACAGCCACAAATTGGGATATTAATTACATTTTTTGCCCTGGGCTAATCCTGAGAGCTATGATCAAATATATTTTTTGCATTGAATAGTACATGACGTAGTAGTCATTAAAATAGATTTGCTCACTTTTTTTTCTGGAATATTTATTCAGTATTCCAGAGAGTGAGAGTTTCACTCAATAACAGTTACATAGTCTCCTTATATAATTTATTAGCACACCATCATGGAGACCTATTTTTCAAATCAAATTCTCTATTTTTAGTAATATTCAATAATACTTAGAGTCGGCCTTTTGTATTCCATTTCTAGCCAATGTCTGGTTGCATTAGGACCTCCATTAATTTTCTGGCCTTTAAAACTGAAGGTAACAGGAAACCCTATTCTCCACTTCACTTTTCAGGAGAATGGACTGATAGGTACACCATTCCCCAAACTTGGCTGCACATTGGAATCACCTGATGTCTGAGTCCACTCAAGAGGTTCTAATTTATTAGGTATGTGATCCAGCTTGGGTATAAGGATTTTAAAAAGAATGATTTATTTAATTGTTTTAAAAATCATTATTATTTAAATTTTGCTATAGAGAACACGCTCTTAACAGAGAGAGAGCATGAAGGAAAGTGAGAAAGCAAGCTGTCAGTTCTGGGTCTTGGACTAATCAAAGTGAGAAAGCAAGCTGTCAGTTCTGGGTCCTGGAGTAATCAGCTGTGTGGGAATCCAGTGCCTTAACTACCATGCTACTTGCTGGCCCCAGAATATGAAGGTTTTAGAAACAGTCCAGGTAATTTTGACAAGCAGCAAAATTTGAGAACTCCCGAATGAAAATATACGTTGTGCCTATGTTGTTGACTGTGGTTCAAGTCCTGGACCCAGAGGTTTAAACTCATGCCAGGCGCATGTGTGCATGCGTGCCCAAGATCCTGAGAGAAGAATAGAGGAGAAGGGATTGCGGTGTGGCCATACCCTCGGGGGGTGATTTCTCGCTTTCTCTGTTTCTCTGTCTGGCTAGCGCAAGTGCCCTATAGCAAAACCTCTTCCCCCAAAAAGAAAAAAATGTATGTTGTGTAAACAAATATACAAGTGAGAGGACTATGTTTTCCTTCCTTTTTTTCCTCTCCCCTTTCTTCCCTCTTCCTTTCTCTTTCCTTCTTTTCTTTCTTGGAAACACGTAGCATTTGTTGAACATCTATTATTTGTCAGGAAATGTGCTAGATTTTATAGTAAAACATACAAGGCAAGCAAGACAGTCTCTATCCACATAGTTACAATTTAGCTAAGTTCTGGATCCAGTCTTTAACTCTGTCTCACTTGGCATTATACCTCCAGTATCCTGTGTCCAGTCACTAACCTTCTCTTCATCCTCGGTGTGCTAGGTTCTGTATTACTATAATGATTTCACATGGAGGTTGCTTATCCCATGTCAAGTTACCTTCTAATATGCCTTGATCTCAGTTTAATCCTCACACTTTGACTTTCAAGCCTGGGTTCAAATTCTTGCCATAAGGTATACCTCATTCTAGTTGCATACATCATGAATATATTATGTTCTTCTGTAGCTGATATTTCTTTCCAGCTAGACAGAAATCACCAGCCAGGAGCCTACCACTGGGGTTCTTAATAAATGTGTAATAAAACACTTACTGAATGAACATGAGTGAATATGAGTCTGCTCTTGTTATTCATTGATTCATAACAATTTATTCTAAAATGTAGAGACTTCAAGCAATATCATTATGAACTCTTTTGGTTCTTAACGTTAACTTGGCTCCCCATTTTTGTTTTGTTTTGTTTTGTTTTGTTTTGTTTCTATTCCACATAATGAATAACTGGAACTGCTGCTTGGAGGAGCTCCACTAGTCTGGAATATTCAAGATGGCTCCTTGCATGTCTGGCTATTAGGTAGGCTAGTTTCCGTTGCTATAGTGGGACTGCTCAGACCTC
>NW_006159555.1:8604230-8610791 GCF_000334495.1 Tupaia belangeri chinensis | reverse complement strand
TCCGATGGAGTCTGGGGTTCTTTCCTTTACCACATGGCATCTACATTTGATTTCTCCAGCAGGTAGTCAACTTCTTAAAGCAGCCCAGGCTTCCAAAATTAGCACCCAAGAGAGGAAGTGGAAGTTGCCAGTTCTCTTAGTCTGGGTAAAAAGCAATACACTGCCTCCAATATTTTATTAGTCAAAGCAGTCACAGGTCTATTCCAGAATATGAAAACAAACAAACAAGCAAACAGAAACAAAACAGACACCTCTCCTCTTTATGTGGAAAAGTTTAGTATTTCATAAAAATCAAAAGCATTCCCTTCCATAGCCACGGTATACTACTTCAAATCTAGCAATTAACATTGACAGATATGCAGAATATTTTAGTCATCCCAAATTATCCTTTATGGTGGGAGAAAATCCCACACCATGCCTTGCTTTCAGATGCCATGTCTCTGGTTTCCTTTGTTCTGGTGTATTCCTTAGTCTTTCTTTTTGTCTCTAACAGTATTGACATAAAGAACACTGGCCTGATATTTTGTAGAATGGTCATCAGTTTAGGTTTGTCTCATCCTTATGACTGAATTTTAATAGGAATATGGCAGAAATGTGTTCTGTGTGTACACAATCAGGAAGAATTATTGATGTCGTTACCTCTGATATTTAGGTTTTCTACAATGGAAAATTATCACTGCTTTAGTAGTTAAGAAATGTCTTGTATAGATTCAGCTAGGTAGAATAGTGGTTAAGGTAGCTGGATCCCATATGGCCAACTGGGCAGTCTGAGAACATGATCTGGCAGTTTGAGAAACATGCTGGGTGCATTTACATGGGTGCCCAAAATCCAGAGAGGAGACTAGTGTGGTTATCCCCTGTGGGGGAGATTTCCCACTTTCTTCTCTTTTTTTCTCTCTCTCTCTCCCTGTTTCTCTATTACTCTCTGGTGAGTACACAAGCCCTACAGCAAAACTTAAAAAAGAAAAAAAGAAACATCTTGTATAATTAATAAATACCTTGAGACCAGATAACTAATCCATTTTTTTCTCTACATTTTTACTTTTTATAATCTATTGATTTTTTTCTCCTCAATCAATTTTTATTAAATGGTTGCCAAATAGTAATTCCTTTTTGTTCTTTTTTTTTTTCCAACTGAACTTGTTTGTACATTTGAGCTATACTATACTGAGTGCCATGCCTAAGGAAAGCATGTTAGGATGTCTATATCAAGAAGACCGAAGGGAGGATAAGTATATATTTAGTAGGTCCTCAGAATATGCTGATGAGACTAGCAGTAGAGGGTTCCCGCAAGCATGCCCTAATTGGGTAGTCTGAGGCTGGAGTGTGATCATCATAGCTCCATTCATCATTTTCACTTTTGTTCCATCATTCTTTAATATTCCTTACTGGTTGCTTTTCCCTATATCTTTAAATTAGTCCTTTCATTAAATTATCTTCAAAATCTACGTTAGTTACCTTTTATTCCTGGTACCATAATGGACACAGTAACACAGTTCAGGGAAAGAATCAGAGGATGTGGTTTTTTTATTAAACAGCTAAGGAATGATAATCAGTAAGGAATACAGGAAAAATTGTGACCACATCTGTTAATTTTGCCTTTATCTTGGGATGCACTTGCTATAGAATCTCCAATGAAATCCAGCCATAGTTCCTGATTATCCTTCTGGAAGCTCGTCATTTTTTTTTTCCTATGCAAAAGCAGCTGATGTTAACTTTGTTTAATCATGCAAAACTATTTATCAAATATTGTTGAAAAACGGAATTCAGTGAATAGAGTTTGGATATCTATATATTTCTTTCTTTCTTCTTTCTTGAGAAAGATTTTTGCTATAGGGCACATGCACTTGCCAGATAGAAAATGAGGATAAAACTTCCCACAGGGAATGGCCACACAGCAATCCCTTCTCCATTCTCCTCTTGGGATCTTGGGCACACATGCACACACACCTGGCATGAGTTTTAAGCTGCGGGGTCTGAAACTCGAACCGTAGTTGAGTATGTGGGAGTCCAACGACATAACCATTATACCATCTGCTGGTCCTGAGGCCAACAGATATAATATTTTAATACTTAAAAAATTATGTGCCACGTGACTTTTTACTTTATAAACTTTCCCATACATAAGCTTATTTTCTCTAAAATGAGCATCAAATACAATGTTTCTAGAATATGTAGGCAGGAGATGTTGGGGACAGAAAATGAAACAGGGCTCTTTAGAGATAATCTTTCCTGGATAAATTGTTAAGCACTGGAATGGCTATCATAGTCAAAGTCTAGCCTCATTTGTTTTACTGATGCTACTTCTTTAGGCAAAATGCCTCTTTATATCTTAGACAATTAGGTAATGAATTAGAAGAATAGCTAAAAGGAAAAAAAAGAGATTAGAGAGTCATTCTAGTGAAGCTGGGGAGTAAATGGATATTTAACTTATTCTCAGACTCATTAGTCTTATAGTTTATTACTATAAAATTCAGAATCACAGTCATGTAAATACATTTATTATATTTAAATAAATCAAGAAAGGATCATTTTCAAAAATGCCAGATGTTCTGTATTTCTCTGGTGGCAGTATAAATCTGAAGTTTAGCTAAACTGAACATATGTCAGAAATACACACTTGTTTAAGGAAGTTTCCAACAGTTGAAAAATGAAGTACTTTGACTAACACAACAGTATACAGAAGAATTATTCATTCTATTTAAAAATGAACTAAATATCTCCAACAGTACTGTAAGTATTATAACTATATACATTCTGAACTAAATGAATAGAGGCATGCAGGAGATTCTCTGCTATCCTGAGGATGATTCATTAGTTTCCTGGGCTAATTTTTATTTATTTATTTGTTTATTTACTTTAGAAGTTTTGCCTTAAGGCATGTGTGCTCTCTGGAGAAAGAGACAGAGACAGTGTGGGGGGGGAGTGAGATGTCATCCCCTAGGGGGTATGGTCACACTGCAATCCCTTTTCCTCCATTCTCCTCCTAGGATCTTGGGCACACATGCACACACACACACACACACACACACCACATACCTGGCATGAGTTTGAAGACACCAGGTCTGGGACTTGAGCCACAGTTGACCATGTGGGAGTCTAGTAACATAACCACTATGCCGTCTGCTGGCCTCTACACTTTTATCTTTTATAAAAAGAGAAGAAATATGAGCATATATTTCATCTCATGATTATGTTTGGGTGGTGGGTACATGAGTGTCTGTTTTTTTTTCTGTACTTTGAAAATATTTCAAGATATACTCTTGGAAATATATCAAGCCTTTAAAAAGTATGTAGAGAAAAATTAGAGAACAACAAAATTTACAAGGATAAACACCACAAACTATTCACTTACATTAACTAATGAACTGTTTGGCTGAAAATCCAAAAGAATTTCCCTTTAAGAATAGTAACAATGCCATTTGAGAGATCACAGATGGGATGTGATTAAAATACAAGTGCTGGAAGAATTATTGGACAGTCAGAAAGTCAGTTCTTAGTGCAACATGGTAGGAACTAATACTTTCATATATAGTTGAAATATCTGTATATCAAAGGATAGATATACAAGATTCAGAAATATTCATGCTTCAAGTTCAACTTTTTAGGACACAATATTTCCTTGTAAATTTGGAAGTCATTTTAAAAAATAGTCATAAAATCATATCTTAGTATTAATTGAGCAGTGCCTTTTATATCACTATCTGTTATTACATTGCTAACAGAAATAGTTGAAGCTGAGTGATTAAATTATTTATTTTCTAAAGTTTTTTTTTTCTTTTTCTTTTTTTACCATAGGACAGGTGCACTTGCCAAAGAAACAGAGACTGAAGGGAAAAGTGAGAAATCACCCCCCAGGCAGAATGGCCACACCACAATCTCTTCCACTCTTCTGGGATTTTGGACATATTGGCACACATGCCCAGTGTGAGTTTCAAGTCACTAGGTCCAGGACTCAAACTGTTCAGCCATGTCAGAGTCTAGCATCTTAATAACCATGCCACCTGCTGTCAAGGTTGAGTGATTTTGAAAGAAATACATGTTTATTTAACTCATAATTCTGGTAGCTGGAAAGTCAAATGCTACAACATAGTCAACAGGAGCAGACAGGATGGCAAGTCTGTACAGAGAAATGAGAGAGAGAGAGAGAAAAAAAAACACTGTGGATAGCTTTCTCTTTTGTAACAGCCTGCTTTGGGGAGAATTAACTTCTTCTCAAAAGAGCTAGAACTCTCATGAGACATTAGTCCATTCATGATCTGATGCTTCCATGATGTGATCACTGCCTACTAGGACCAAATTCCGTGAACCTTTGGGAGATAAACTATTATCCAAACTAAAATAGTCACAGAACTCATTGAAAGGTTAAAGAAAAGGACTTGCAATTGTTCAAACTTGAGTTTTGATATCATTAGAAAGGTTTTGTATTCTACTAATTACTGTTTAGTGGCTTAGTTGAAGATGTTTCACTTTTTGTAAAATATCACTAAGTTTTTTCTTTATAATCTGAAAAATGCCTGTAATTGAAGTAATTTGTTTTACTCTTTCTCAATCTTAAAATGAATTTTCTTTTTGTGTAAGATTAAAGCCATTTTATAACTAACCAAAATACCACATGCAGGTAATGTAAAAGTTGTTTAAACGTTTTTATCCGAAATTTCTTTCTTTTTATTTTTAATTGTCAGAGGGTACAAGTGCTTGCCGGAGAGAGACAGAGAGAGAGAGAGACAGAGAGAGAGAACGGGGGAGAAAGCACTCCTCAATGAGCATAATCACTCTGCAATCTCTTCTTTTCCATTTTTCCATCCTGTCGTGATTTTAGGCACAAATGCACAGGGACCTTGCATGTTTTCAAAGTGGCCAGGGTCATGATTTGAACTGCACTAGGCCATGTAGGATCCAGTTCTCTTAACCACTAGACTGGGAATGGAATAGACATTTAATTATTATTTCAGGAGATTATTGATGCTTTTTTGACTAGTCAGAGGAAAGTCCTTATTAAATCTACTATGCATTTACTGAAATTTTATCTTTATATTGACTACTTAATTATCTTTAAAATGTTTTACAGAATAAAAAGTCTTTTTATTTTCCTTACCAGAGCAAATTGTAACTCCCTTGCATCCTGAAATGCATTCCAGTTTCTTACTCTCTTCACTATTTTAGTCCTAGTACTAACTTCTGCATCTTTCCTTGATTCTATATCTGTAGTATGACTTCAATTTTTTGAGAGATTTTTTTCTATAGGGTGTGTGTGCTCTCCAGACAGAGAGACAGAAAGAGAGAAATCACCCCCGCCTAGTCAGGAGGATGGGCACACCACAATATTGTCTTCTTCATTCTCCTCTTGGAAGTTAGGGCATGTATGCACACGTGCCTGCCATGAGTTTTAAGCCACCAAGTCTGGGACTGGAACAGCGATCAACTACATGGGAGTCCAGTGGATAACTATAATGTCATCTGTGCATCCCAGTATGCCTTTCTTTTAAAATTTAAATGTTTGCCCAAATTTAATTTTAATTAGTAAAATAATGTAATTATATCACAATGAAAATAAATGTAATAATGTGAAAAGTTTTAATAGAAGCAAATACTAATTATAACTTACATACATATCATTGTAACACATTGTCTACATATAATATTTAAATAAACACAAAGCACTTTACTTTGGCTACAAAGAAAAAAATCAAATAATGCAATTTAACTAATTACTTAACACCAACTAAACTGGCAAATTGTGTAGACTATGATGAAATAGGTGAAATAGAATGTCCTTTCGAAACAATAAAGTTGTATGTGACAGAAGAAAATAAATAAAAGTAGTTCTGGAGGCTCTCTGGTGAGCACAAGTGCCCTAAGTCTAAAACCTCTAAAAAATATTAAAAAATAAAATAAGGAAAGTTCTTTTGGAACTGAAGATTTAATTATCTTCTAATTATCATCAAAAGAGTTAAGTTCATCATTTGCAAAGGATTTAGTCAGAAAATGTAGGGTGACTATGAGTAGGATGGGTTAGGAGGGACAGAAATCAGGAATTTAGAGCACGGAAATGAAGAAAGGCAAACCAAAGGATTACCAAGTGGTATAGAGAACTTAGATGAGATTGAAAACCACTGGTCAACAGTGGTGCCAATGTATGTACTTTCATCGTTTTCTCCATAATTGTTTAAACATGAAATATTTTAAGGTCGATCTAAAGTTTTACAGAGTAGATATAATAGCAGGACATTCTTCAAGAAGGTGAGAGTGGAAAAGAAAGAAAAGCTGAGGTTACCAACACTAGGGGTCAAATGGGGAGTTAGGTGGGAAACCCTAGAAGGAACTGACAATGGGAAAAAAATGTGGGTGTATTGTTTTATGGTTTATTGTTTTATGGTGTATTGTTTTATTCTGTACACAACAGAAAACTTGTAGAGTGCCGGGGTCCACCCTCGGCAGGGGTGGGTTGACTTGACGGAGGTGGCGCAGGTGAAGAAGAAGAAAAAAGCTTTGGTGCCTTTTTCATGCACGTCCTTAGCCGGACACCCCTCAGAGATCGCTCTCTGAAGAGTGACAACT
>NW_006159555.1:8564707-8604027 GCF_000334495.1 Tupaia belangeri chinensis | reverse complement strand
TTGTAGGTGGGTCTCCATGGAATGCAGTTTCGGGAAAGTGGCTCCAGCAAGCAGAGATGATTATCAACTGATGTGGTGCAGCAGCCATCTTGTGATTACTGGGAATGGTGCTGAGAAAAGAAAATCTCAAGTATAGATATTAGTTCTTATGGATCTTAGTAAAGAATGATACTTATACAGTTTTATAGGGATCTAAAACTTAATTTGAGGAATCCTAATATATTTATCTATTTCACTTTGTGAGGGTGGGGGTGTCCTGGGCCAGTTTTGGCCTAATCTTATTTTATGTAAAGAAAAGATTTAGTTTACATTAAATGTATTTTGAAGGACCTTCCAAAGGTCAAGATTATTTCTGCCTAGATAAAACTTCAGTCCATCCTCTATTGTGACTATGGAGATAAAGCATTGTAATTAACAGTAGTTGATCAGAGCAAAGGGGAGCGGTTGGGGGACTTCCTGGAAAATTTTATCATATACTCAGGATGTATAAGAGAGCTATGTAATTCTTTTATAGTAGTATATTGGGGAGTCAGAGGGGGGTTGCTTCCCAGCAAGGCTACCAGTTTTCTGGAGCAAATAGCAAGCAGCCTTGCTGACATGCTAATTTGACCTAAGACTTATTCCTAGGTCGGGGAGGTGGGTGGTATACAGCAGCGGCCTTACCAAAGTGCTACCCGACCTAAGAGGTATAGGTCAAAAGGCTCAAGACAGATCCTGGGCCTTACCGAGTCAGACTCCTCCAGTAGAGTATGGCTAAGAGAAGGAAGAATGGACTAGAAGGACAGAAAGTTGACATTTGAAGTTTTCAGTTTCAGAGGAGCATTACAATATAATCACAAAATCCTCATATAGGGACACAGGGTAGAGGCTGAAATGGAGTAAGAATGAAGGGCTCTGGATTGAAAGAAATCTTGATATGTGATTCTTTTGAGATCTAGTAGGTCAACACCATGGACATTGACATCTTTGAGAAATATGATGAAAGTTAATGCTGGTAAAGACTTTGCACCTTCTTGTAAAGCCCTCTTGAATTTGGAGAATGACGAAGAGATTTGTAGATGCTCATGTTGCCTAGGAGTGTAAAGTGATGTAACCAAAGTCAGAAACAGTGATTCAGAGAAAATAACAAAAGTCAAAGAAAATACTGCTACCTCTCTCTGGCCCTAGAAATAAGACGGTTGTAGATAGAAACACAGAAAGTGAAATCCCTGGGAAAATATAGCTGTTTGTGTAGATTTAGAAATATAAGATCCATTGACTATGGATGTTAAAGATGCTTCTTTGTGACAGGACAGGAGTCCATTGTGTACAGAGGAAAGGATTGGAAAGGAGGTCAGCCAGAGCTGAATGAGAGAAAAGTGGGGCTTGTAGTTTGCAGAGAAAAATGAAAACAGGCGATACAGGTTATGCAATGTGGTGGCCAGAACTGAGTGCTCTAGATGGGATGAACTGATGCAATGTTCTAAAATTAGGAATAGAGTAGCTTTCATACCTGCACAAATTAGGCCCTGAGATCTTTCAGACTAAATTTTAGTAATTAGATTGTAGCTCTTAGAAGTCTGGTGTACTAAGAAAAGTTGCATATCTTTCTGTAACATATTTAGATTTTTCATCCATATGCATGTATAACACTTTTGCTATATAGTGATAATTACTTAATTAATCAATGTTTATTCTGCAGCTAGTATTAACTCCTTAGTTTTCCCTTTCTTGTACCTCTGGGCTTTTTACTTTCTATTATCTTTGCTCGCAATCGCTTTTCTCAGGCTTCTACATCTAAATCATTCCTATTCAGTCTTTTGGTAGCAGCTGAAATGACACTATCTTAGAGACATATCCTTTGGTACACTTCTAGCACATGACACCTGTAATATGTAACAAATTAGCTTGGGTGCTTCACCAGAGAAAGAGAGAGACAGAGACAGAGACAGTGCGAGGAAAAGTGGGAAATAACCCCCCCAAGAGGGATGGCCATGCCACAATCACTTCTGCTCCATTCTCCTCCCAGGAATTTGGGCATGCACACACATGCACGTGGCATAATTTTGAAACCACTGGTTCCATGACTCGAACTGTAGTCGGTTTTGTGGGAGCCCAGTGACATAATTGCTATGCCATCTGCTGGTCTCTCATGTAACTATTTTATAAATATTCATTTTATGTCTATTTTCATAGTTAGAACAAAAGATTTAAGATCACTGGTATGGAATATTTCTTGCTGTAATGCTAAAGGAAAGAATATGAAATAAAGAGAAGTGCCTATATTAATTGTAAAAGAAATAAAAATGAAAAATTATGAACACAAAATCTAACAATCTCATCCCTCATAGTGTTACTTTCATTTTTTTTGTTTTGTTTGTTTGGAGAGGTTTTGCTATAGGGCATGTGCGCTCGCCAGAAAAACAGAGAGAGACAGAGAGACAGAAAACTAGAAATCATCTCCCGGGTGGATGGTCACGCCATAATCCCTTCTCCTCCATTCTCCTCTCTGGATCTTGGGCATGCACACACACATGCCCTTTGTGAGTTTAAGCCATCGGGCTGTGACTCAAACTGCGGTCAACTACCTGGGAGTCCAGTGACATAGCCATTATGCCAACTGCTGGTCAGTTACTTTTAGTTTTTTAAATTAACTTCATGTCTTTTAAAATGTATTTATAAATTTAATATCTGTATGTTCATAGGCACATTTAAAATTTGGGGAATCATATTACATATACATATTTTATAATCTCTTTATTATTTAATAATTAACCATCAGGTCTTTTCATATCATAAATATCATTTTAAATGGAATAATTTCATTAAAGTTATAATAATTTGATAATATCTTATTGATGGAATTTTCCAGTGTTTTGCTTAAAAATCAATGTTGCTATAAATACACTTGCACAAAAATCTTGTGCAAATTAAATTATTAAAATAAATGAACAGAACTGAAATTGCTGTCTGAGTATGTTCAAATTTTATATCGATATACATTGCTTAAATTACTTGTACTTTACTGCTAAAATGGCAACTGTTTCTTACTTTTCGTATAAATAAATGGATTCTATTCCCTTATTTTGGCTTGGTTTTGTGAATCACTTTGCCTAAGCTGGAAGAGCTAGTTAATGTTTCCTCATTTAGAAGATGACACCTCTCTCTTGATAAAGAGTGTCTAAGAGTGTTAATTTACCCACACTTTCTACAGAAGTAAAAATTTCTAGTATGCTCATTATTTGCATTTGAGTTTTCCTACTAATGACAATTTATTAAAAGCTTATTGTTCACTTCCTGCTGCTTTTACTGACTATCTCTATTTTTCTTCCAAGAAAGTCCTTTTTAAAATTATAAAACCTTGACCAGCCCCATGGTCTGGTGGTTAAAGGAGACAAATCTCACATAGCCAAATGAGTGTTTTAGAACCACTGCTTTGAATAGGCTCTTGTAAGAACAGCAGAATTGAAATAAGAATGTTACTTATAAAATTCAATAATAAAAATATTTCTTATAGATAAAATGAAAAACAATTAAAATGAATGTAAAAGTAGGAGGCACTGTCTTTCATTAATTATAGTAGTCTCTTCTAATTTAAAAGTTGTTTATGCATTTAAAAGTGACAACTCAAATGGTTTTTCAACTATGTTATATATTCACAAACAAACAAAGAAGTGGATAAAATAGGCTTCAAGGAATAAAGGGGATTTAAAAACTTATGTGAACAGAAGATTTAAGGTCCCAAAATGCCGGCAAAATTTATCCGAGGTTATAAAATAAAATATTGCAGGCATTAGATTGAAAACATAATTTAGTTAACCCCAAATGCAATTTCACTACATTTTTCTATTTTAGATTTGTAGAGATTTGCTTTTGAATTTTTGTTTAAGAAGTACTTGTACAAACTTGAAAAATATAACCACATAGATTGTCTGTCATCATTATCTCTTCCTGGCATTTTTTCTCCCAAGATGTCAGTGGCAAAAGATATCTATAACCTGCTAAGGGTAAATACTGTGTTAAAAATAAAGCACTGTCATTTAGTGCCTGAGACTATTAATTTTCAAACTTAATAAAACAAGTATAACACTAGAAAATGTTCTTTTCTCACTCTGCATACTAGTTAAAACTTTCACTAATTTATTTAGAAAGTACAAGTTTTAAAAGCCTACTTAACATATGGCAAAATGAAGTGTTTATTTTAATCACAGCAGCTTGTGATTATTTTAAGTTTTAGGGTAATTTTCTGACAGTTTCCTTACTAAATTTTTTTTCAATCAACAGTAAAGGAATTTATTTAAGAAGATATTTGTATTCACCTTTTTGTCTTTTATTATTATTACTATTATTATTATTGTTGTTGCTGTTATTTCTTAATTTACTAGCAGGCACGGGCACTTGCCACAGAGAGACAGAGAGTAGTAAAATGAGAGAGCAGCCCCTATAGAGGGTGGTCCTGCTGCAATCCCTTCTCCCCCATTTCTCCTTTGGGAATTTTAGGTACGCACACATACACTAGCCTGGGGTGTTTTTCAAGCCTTTGGTCCATGACTCAAACCATGCAGTTGGTCATGTGGAATCCAGCTGCAGTAACCACCACTGCACCGCTGGTTCTGTTTTGTTATTTACTAGTTTTTCTTTTGTTTAAAACATTTCTTGAAGTATGAAATAAATGAGCAATGTAGGTGGTATTGCACGTTGAAATTTGCAGCAATTTAGCTGTCATCTTAAGCTCTCAGGTCAGGGAGCTACACAAGATCAAGGGATGAGTTCCAGGAGACTATCATGAGAGCAGAGAAAAGAGAGATAGTATGTTTTAAAGTCCCTCAAATTAGTATTTCCAGTTTCAGAATGGCCTCTTTCTCATCTGTGGTTGGGCCAAGACAAATGATGGTGCAAGATGGGTTAAGATTAGAAAATACACCATGGCTAAAAGTTCTTTATTGTGTGACTCTAAACCAATAAAAAACTACTATCTTATTATTTAATGGGAAGACTAACTCTCTCTTGTTATGGCTAAAGATCCTATGGAACATCAATCAATAGGGTAAGTAAAAAGGAAAAAGTAAAATAAGAGACTTGAATCAGGAGACTTGCAAAGGGGCAAAAGTAATTTAACCTCTTTTTCATGTCACTATGATTTTGGTCAAGGCTTTTCATCTTTCTGAGCTTTATCTTCTTTGTTAAACAGATTTTTATTCCATGATTTAAAAAGGTGTCTGGCAGTGCTATCATTTTGTGAGATCTTTGACCCAAATTATACCCAAGGAACAGGATGAACATAATGACAATATTAGATTGTTTCCTTCATGCTTTCCAATAAAATTGGATCACTTTGAGCATCAACTCCTCCTTTTTGCCTATTCACACTGGTCCCAGAAATAGAATGATGAGATTCTACTTTTATTAATTCATTCATGTTAAAAGAAAAGCAGAGTGTCTTTTTTTTTCATCTAGTGTGACTTTTAAAATGTATCCATTCAAAAATGGCAGTAGTTTTACTGTGAAGATTTTGCTCTTCAAGAAGAGAGAAAATCAGAAAGAATACTGTCATGGTTTCCATTTTTACTGAGTTTTTTTTCTCATTATGTGAAGGAAGTATCTACCTTAAAGTACTTACAAACAAAGTTGCTTTTTACTAGTCAATTACAGAATTTACTTGTTTTAAACAATGTTGTCTTAATGGGAAAATAAGAAACATTTTTTAATTAATTAAGAATGCAACCTTTGGGACCAGGAGACAGCATAGTGATTATATTGCTGGACTCTCACATGGCTGACCATGGTTTGAGTCCCAGATCTGGTGACTTGAAACTCACACCAGGCGCATGTGCATGTGTGCCCAAAATCCCAAGGGAAGAATGGAGGAGAAGGGATAGTGGGGTGGCCGTCATCCCCGGGGGTGGGTGATTTCTCACTTTCTCTTTCACTGTCTTTGTCTCTCTCTCTCTCCAAGAGTGCATGTACCCTATGGCAAAAACTTCTACAAGAAAAAAAACAAAACATCCTTTACTCATTCAAAATGAAATAGTACTTTATGAATAATGTAAAATGTATTGTGTAATTAAAAAGTATGTACATAGTATGTCTTACATATTCAAATAATTTTTAAAGAACATTCTAACAAATTTTATTTCAACTTTTTCTGTTAATTTTTTTATTACATTTAACCACCATATATAATTATAGTGTACAAAACAGTTATTCTCAGCATGAATAACCATGAATACAGTGTATCTTAGTCTAATCAAAGATATTACAACATACATTATCAACAGATAACTTTACATTTTTGTGTCTATTAAATGATTATTTTTTCCCCTGATCCCTTTTCTTGTACTTCCCATTACTCATCCTCTTCTATACTGTCTCTAGTATCTAGTATCTTCACTTGCCTTCTCTGCTATTATAACTTCTAGCCCTTCAGTTATGCAGAGTGCAGGCATTTGGTATAAAGTAGGCACACACAATGCCTTTCTGATGATTTCTCACTTTCCTTCTCTCTGTCTGTCTCTAGTATCTAGTATCTTCACTTGCCTTCTCTGCTATTATAACTTCTAGCCCTTCAGTTATGCTATAGAGTACAGGCATTTGGTATAAAGTAGGCACACACAATGCCTTTCTTTGGCTTTGTGCCTGCCTGGCTTGTTTCACTTAGCATTAAACTTTCCATGTTCATCCACTTTATAACAAATGTCAAGGTTTCCTTTTTATGGCTAAGTAGTATTCCATAGTATATATGTGCCACATTTGTTCAACTCATTCATCTGTTCTTGGATATTTGGGTTGATTCCATGTCTTAGCAATTGTGAATAATGCTGCAATAAACGTGGATTTGCAAGTGTTTATCTGACTATCTATCCTCTTGGTAGATACCCAGGAGTGGAATTGCTTGGTCATATAATAGCTCTATATGTAGGTTTTTCAGGAGCCTCCATTTTGTTTTCCACAATGGCTATACTAATTCACATTCCTGCAAACAGTGTAGGAGGGTTTTCTTTTCACCACAGCCTTGCCAGCATTTGTCATTCTTTACTCTAATCTTAGTCATTCTGACTGGGGTTAAGTGGGATCTCATTGTTGTCTTTATTTGCTTTGCCCTTGTGATAAGAGATGTTGAGAATTATTTCATATGCTTTTTTGGCTATTCGTAAGCTTCCTTGGAGAGCTGTCTGTTCAGCTCACTTGACCATCTTTTAATTGGATTTTTTTTTGTAGGTAAGCTGCTTGAGTCCCCTGTATATTCTATTTATCAGTCCCTTACCTGAGGCAAATTTGCAAGTATATTCTCCCATTGTCTCTTCAGTATACTTCTTTTTTTTTGCTGTGTAGAAACATTTTTAGCCTGATATAGTCCCACTTGTGTATTTTTAGGATTATTACCTGTATTCTAGGGGTCTTATTTAAGAAGTCTTGGACAACTCTAATGTCCCTGAGAGTTTCTTCTATGTTTCCCACATGTAGTTTGTAAAGTTTGGGTTTTACATTGAGATCTTTGATTTATTTTGAGTTGATTTTTGTTAGTGGTGAGAGATAGGGGTCCAGGTTCAATTTTCTACAGGTGAATATTGAATTTTCTAGAAAGAGATTTTCTTTCACCACTGGGTCATCTTGTGCAGTTTATCAAAAGTCAGTGGTTTTTATGTTTTGGAGTTTATTTCTGGGTTTTCGATTCTGTTCCATTGGTCTACAAGCCTGTTTTTGTGTCAGTAGTATGATGTTTTGATTATTATAGGTTTGTAATATATTTTGAAGTCAGGAATTGGGATATCTCCTACTTTATTCTTTTTATACAGTACTGCCTCAGTGATAGGAGCCTTTTATGATTTCACACTAATTTTATGATTTTCTTTTTTTGGTATAGCAAAGTGGGGAGTTCATTGAAGAAGAGGGAAGGAAGGACAGAGTTCCTAAGAAGGGAGAGTTCCCAGATACAATCCAAAATGTATCTGATGACAGTTATATCACAAATAGAATTTGACGCCTCAAGAATATAATCACTTTTTTTGAATGATTATATTAAGTACTATGATTGTATGATGAATGCACATGGTCATATTGAACTGGAAAAGCATCCAAATGATTCCCATCTGGAATCACCAAAACAACATTATTTAGGGTCAGTTATGTACACTCAACATTTTGTGGTCACAGGAATATCTATGATTGCACTGTATTTATTACTGTCATTAACTCAAGGGTTAAGTGGTCAGTAGGGCATCTAACATCTTGATCATAGTGAATTATGATTTAGTAAAAATGCATTCCTTATACAGAGAATAATTAATACTCTTTTATTTGTCATATATACTCTCACATTATAAGAGTGCATATGAAAAATAAATACTATTATTAAAGTATATTAATAAGAAATAAATACTTTTTAAAGGAATTATTTAATTTCATTTATTTATTCATTCATTTTTTTAAAAAGTAGACTAGAGAGAGATGCAGAGAAAGAGAGAGGGAAAACGAGACAAGCCAGTAGGTCCAGGACTTGAACCATCATAGGCTATTTGGGAGTGTCCAGTGCCTTAACCACTACACCACCTGCTGGTCCAAAGAAATAAAAATACTTCTAGGCACAAAAAAACATTATGTAAATGTGATGTAAAAATTACTTTATGTACATTATAAATTTTGGAATGTATCTAAAGAAATCACAATACTATTCTTTCTGTTTACAACATCTTCACAATTGCAATGACATTAGAAATGAAAATGTCCACGTTAGTGGACTGATTCATGAAAAGAAGATATTTTCACATAGAATTAGGCAAGTGGTATGGGAAGAAAGGAGTAAACTGATCAAATATTGTGCAATACAGGAAACATGACTTTGTGCAATATAATAACAGGGTAATGGATTCTTTCTTTTTCTTTTCGTTATTTTGCTATAGGGTACAGGGTGCTCACCAGAGAGAGACAGAAAGAGAGAAAGTGAAAAATCACCCTCCATGGGGCATGGACACACCATTCCCTTGGGATTTTTGGCATGCATACACAAATATCTGGCATGTTCCCAAGTTGCTGGATCTGGGACTTGAATTTTGCAGCAGGCCCTATGGGATCCCACCCCCTTAACCTCCATACCACATGCTGGCTCTGGGGTAATAAACTTTAAAAAATAATACATGATAGAATATATGAATATTATGCATAGCAAATTATCAATAGTAAACTATAAGATTTGATTATTCATTATTAGAAAACACATAAAATTATAGCTTATGTTGTGAAATTGATATCTAATAATGGGGGATTCAGGTTAGCACAATGGGAAGGTTACTAAAAGACTCTGTCTAGGACTATTATTATTAAAATGAAAGAGATGCAAAATGAGGGAAGTCACAGCTTTTACGTTTTGAGTTTGCTATATAGGTGACATGCAATAATGCTATGAAAGGCTTGGTATATTGTCTAACACAGCAATTCACAAAGTGGTCTACAGAGCCCTGCATATTCTGAAGCCTCTTTCATAGGGTCTATTATGGAAAAACAAGTTTTCATACATTAATAGGTTATTTAGCTTTTTCACTCTATTTACATCTGCATGAATGGGGCACAATCTATGCTGTAGCAAAATGGGAAATAAGCATAAAGCAAGATATTTTGCTTTCTGGAATTTTTTTTTTTTTTTTTTTTTTTTTATTAAGGAAAAGCATTGTGTGATAGTTGAAGTTGAAGTGTGAACAAGTTCCTTTTTTTCATGGAACACTTTTAATGTAAAGAATAAGTAGCAAAAGGACCAGCAGTTAGTGTAATGCTATGTTGCTGGACTCCCACGTAGTCGACCGTGGTTTGAGTCCCGGACCCGGTGGCTTAAACTCACGCCAGGCACGTGTGCGTGCGTGCCCAAGATCCCTAGAGGAGAATGGAGGAGAAGGGATTGCGGCATGGCCATCCTCCCTGGGGGTGATTTCTCGCTTTCTGTCTCTCCATCTCTCTCTTGCCTGGCGAGCGCACACGCCCTATAGCAAAAATCTCTCCAAAAAAAAAGAAAATAAAAAAAGAATAAGTAGCAAACAAATATGACTATTCAAACTTGTGTGCTTGGCAGGTGTCTTTTTGAAAGTGAGTAAAAGGAGCTCATCATTTCAAGGATAAAAGTGACAGAATTATTGAAAGAATAAAATTCAAGATTTCAAGCAAAAATAAGGATTTTGGAAAAGGAATTGGTTAAGACAACCTCAACCTATTATTACTACTTAGAGTATTTTCTGCTGAGATCAATCATACTAATGAATGTTACTTTAAAATATTGCATAATAAAATGATTCAACATCGTGATGAGCTATATAATTCAGTGAACCAATATTATGCAAATTATCATATCATGCTCAAGTAAAAGTTCATTCAAAGTACACTGGAGACCAAGGGCTGTTTAGGTAGTAGAGTAAGAAAAGCTCATTGACATGGTTTTGTATTCTATTGTAGATTGTGACTAACCTGGAATTACAAATTATTTTAAATTTAGTTTTGCTTTATTGTGTCATCTAAATTCCTACCATCAGCATGTACACTTTGTGTAGCCACACATGTATGAAAACAAATGGTAAGGAAAAACAAAAACCAGATTAGCTTTATTTTTGTGATTCTTGCCTGTGCTTTGGGGTCTAATTAAAGAAGTCTTTGCCTGCTCTGATGATGCCAAGAGTCTCCCGTGTTTTCTACCATTACTTTTCTCTGAGCTCTTAGGATTCGATCTTTGATCCATTTGGAGCTGATTTTGTTAGTGGTGAGAGATAGGGGTGCAGTTTCATTTATCTGCAGGTAGATACCCAGTTTTCCCAGCACCATTTTCTTTCCCAGCACCATTTTCTATAGAGGTTTTTCTTTTCCCACTGGATTGACTAGTACCCTTTGTCAAAAATCAGTTGGCATCTTGTTTTGGGATTCAGTTCTGGGGTCTCTATTCTGTTCCATTGATCCACCTGTTTGCTTTTGTTCCAGAACAATGCTGTTTTGATTATCAGAACTTTGTAATATAGTTTGGGATCAGGGAGTGATATGTCTTTTGCACAGTATTTCTCTGGTAATATGGGGTCTTTTGTAATTCCAGACCTTCTGCTAAAGATAATATGTATGGTAATATCTTTGATTGAGCCAAATGTGCAGTGTATTCTGGATGGGAAAATTCATTTTGTATGCTGCAATCATACACAATGCTTGATTATAAAATTAAAAAAATGGATCAACAGGAGGCTTAATCTAA
Organism: Tupaia belangeri chinensis; assembly: GCF_000334495.1. Lineage (NCBI taxonomy): Eukaryota > Metazoa > Chordata > Mammalia > Scandentia > Tupaiidae > Tupaia > Tupaia belangeri. Next base: position 8,592,833 of record NW_006159555.1, on the reverse strand, counting down.
CTCTTAGAAAAAAATTCTGATATAGTAACATTTCATAGCTTTTATTATCAATATAATCTCAATTATAGGGTTAATTTTTTTTCCTTTCTTTAAAAAAAAATGTTGCCAGAGTAATCCTCACAAGAGAGAGCATACTCTGAGAGAGAGTGAAAGTGAGGAAGCATCCTCCCCATGAGGGATGACTACATAGCAATCTGTTCTACTTCATGTCTTCCTCCTTTCAGGATTTTGGTCATACACCCACATGCACTCGGCATTTTTCTCAAGCCACCAGATTCAGGACTTGAACTGTGGCATCAGCCATGTGAAATCCAGCTCCCTTAACCATCATGTCACAAGATGGTCCACATGGTTTATTTCACTCATTTAGGTTTATGGGCCTGATAAAACTAAGAAATGTAGTACATACAATTTCAGCAGAATATTCCTCATGTTATCTTTAAAGATCTCATTGAGAAGTGTTGGTGGGATTTTGATGTAGTTAAATGGAGTTTAGTCTTTTTTTAAAGTTTATTTATTAATTTATCCCATGAAAAAGAGAAAGAGGAAGAGAGAAACTGGCATCCCCCTGCTATGATCCACCTGACTCCCAGCTAGCCCAGATCATGTACAGTACATGTATTTGCTATGATCAGAGAGGTCTTGGGATGTGCACTCAGAACCTTTCCTGGTGGGTCCAGTTGTGCTACCAAGGCACCACTGATTGGTCCCTGAAGTTTTAGTTCTTTAACTGATCATCAGAAAGTGGATGAATAAATGTTTGAAGCCAGTCCATGGCAGGGTCTATGGTAGAATTGCTAATGACCTCATTTTATTTAACAGTTTCAATCAATGGAAACAGATAGAGTGCTTATCGTACTTGTAATAAGGACTCAATATAGCAAACATCAGACTAGAACAGCTTGTTTAAAAGGATACATAATCACAAAAGTCATTATATGGAGTTTAAAAAAGACAGGTTGAAAAATGATTGTACCTTTCTGATTGATAACTGATTATAAAGAAGACATTAGGATGTACTTCAGACAGCTTGGTTAATAATGAATAAAGCCAAAATATTGTATATATAAATAGAAACAAAATATATAAAACCTAATAATTATGTCCTGGATATAAGCACAGTAAAAACTCATTTTAATTCTACAAGCTTTTTTTTGTGTGTATGTGCAAACACATGTGTGTGTGTATAGGTAATAAAAGCTCTAAATTTCAATATGACTTGATCGAATGTGTAGATTATTTTTGTAAGTGTCCTTTTTGCCAAGTGCTCATAAATTGTAGGTGGGTTTGCTGTAGATTTTCTGTATAGATTTATGGGGTGATCAATTTTCTGGTTAATTGATCTTATACTTCATGATTCCAAACATGTTCAGCTCCATTAAATTCAATGTCATTCTTTTCCCAGAGGCAAGTTGATATTGGTGTCTATAAAAAGCCTGTTATATATTTAAAAAGGTTTTCTCTTGTTCTTTGCTCTCATACAATATAATAATTATTAATATATATATGTATAATTTTAATAGTAAGAGAAGCATGAATAAAAAGAGAAAATACAAAAGTACATTGCAACATAGACACACACAGGTGAAATGAAGAGAAAAGTAAAATGTATTTGCAATATATTTCCCAGCACCATTTTCTTTCCCAGCACCATTTTCTATAGAGGTTTTTCTTTTCCCACTGGATTGACTAGTACCCTTTGTCAAAAATCAGTTGGCATCTTGTTTTGGGATTCAGTTCTGGGGTCTCTATTCTGTTCCATTGATCCACCTGTTTGCTTTTGTTCCAGAACAATGCTGTTTTGATTATCAGAACTTTGTAATATAGTTTGGGATCAGGGAGTGATATGTCTTTTGCACAGTATTTCTCTGGTAATATGGGGTCTTTTGTAATTCCAGACCTTCTGCTAAAGATAATATGTATGGTAATATCTTTGATTGAGCCAAATGTGCAGTGTATTCTGGATGGGAAAATTCATTTTGTATGCTGTAATCATACACAATGCTTGATTATAAAATTAAAAAAATGGATCAACAGGAGGCTTAATCTAACTCTTAGAAAAAAATTCTGATATAGTAACATTTCATAGCTTTTATTATCAATATAAAGGCAATTATAGGGTTATTTTTTTTTCCTTTCTTTAAAAAAAAATGTTGCCAGAGTAATCCTCACAAGAGAGAGCATACTCTGAGAGAGAGTGAAAGTGAGGAAGCATCCTCCCCATGAGGGATGACTACATAGCAATCTGTTCTACTTCATGTCTTCCTCCTTTCAGGATTTTGGTCATACACCCACATGCACTCGGCATTTTTCTCAAGCCACCAGATTCAGGACTTGAACTGTGGCATCAGCCATGTGAAATCCAGCTCCCTTAACCATCATGTCACAAGATGGTCCACATGGTTTATTTTAGGTTTATGGGGTTATTAAGCTGATAAAACTAAGAAATGTAGTACATACAATTTCAGCAGAATATTCCTCATGTTATCTTTAAAGATCTCATTGAGAAGTGTTGGTGGGATTTTGATGTAGTTAAATGGAGTTTAGTCTTTTTTTAAAGTTTATTTATTAATTTATCCCATGAAAAAGAGAAAGAGGAAGAGAGAAACTGGCATCCCCCTGCTATGATCCACCTGACTCCCAGCTAGCCCAGATCATGTACAGTACATGTATTTGCTATGATCAGAGAGGTCTTGGGATGTGTACTCAGAACCTTTCCTGGTGGGTCCAGTTGTGCTACCAAGGCACCACTGATTGGTCCCTGAAGTTTTAGTTCTTTAACTGATCATCAGAAAGTGGATGAATAAATGTTTGAAACCAGTCCATGGCAGGGTCTATGGTAGAATTGCTAATGACCTCATTTTATTTAACAGTTTCAATCAATGGAAACAGATAGAGTGCTTATCGTACTTGTAATAAGGACTCAATATAGCAAACATCAGACTAGAACAGCTTGTTTAAAAGGATACATAATCACAAAAGTCATTATATGGAGTTTAAAAAAGACAGGTTGAAAAATGATTGTACCTTTCTGATTGATAACTGATTATAAAGAAGACATTAGGATGTACTTCAGACAGCTTGGTTAATAATGAATAAAGCCAAATTATTGTATATATAAATAGAAACAAAATATATAAAACCTAATAATTATGTCCTGGATATAAGCACAGTAAAAACTCATTTTAATTCTACAAGCTTTTTTTTGTGTGTATGTGCAAACACATGTGTGTGTGTATAGGTAATAAAAGCTCTAAATTTCAATATGACTTGATCGAATGTGTAGATTATTTTTGTAAGTGTCCTTTTTGCCAAGTGCTCATAAATTGTAGGTGGGTTTGCTGTAGATTTTCTGTATAGATTTATGGGGTGATCAATTTTCTGGTTAATTGATCTTATACTTCATGATTCCAAACATGTTCAGCTCCATTAAATTCAATGTCATTCTTTTCCCAGAGGCAAGTTGATATTGGTGTCTATAAAAAGCCTGTTATATATTTAAAAAGGTTTTCTCTTGTTCTTTGCTCTCATACAATATAATAATTATTAATATATATATGTATAATTTTAATATTAAGAGAAGCATGAATAAAAAGAGAAAATACAAAAGTACATTGCAACATAGACACACACAGGTGAAATGAAGAGAAAAGTAAAATGTATTTGCAATATATTTGAAAAGGACTAATGATGCCTATATAAAATGCCTATATTAACTATCAAAGAAAAGTTGAAGTATAAACAAAATGATTCTCAAAAATAATTATACAGAGAAGTACTTAGAAACATTTGATTTTTAATTACTATATATATTTTGGTCACTTATTTTCTTAAAAATATATTTGAAAACTATCATTCGGGGGCCCGGCAGATGGCATGGTGTTAAAGGCACTGTATTCCCACATGGCCAACCGTGGTTCAAGTTCCAGACCTGGTGGCTTGCTTTCTCACTTTTCCTTTCTTTCTCTCTGCCTCTCTGATCAAACTGGAAGATAATAATAATAAATAAAGTTAAATACAACAATTCTTAAAACAAAATAAATAAAACTGTGGTTCTGTGAACCTTTCTATTTTATTTGATTTGTTTCTTATTTTCATAAACAAATTCATTTAGAAAATGCTTCTGCTTTATTTTGTTTTCTCTGATTTCTCAGGAAATATTTTCACCTGTGAGCACTTTGTTGGGTCTTACACTCCTCTTTCTATCTGACATTTTCCTAATGCATATTTATTGAATGCATGAATACTTAAAAAGTAAGAAGAATATTGACTGGCTCTAGACCTGATAGTTTGGCTTACCTTGTGGTAGGTCCTAAGGCTAGAAATGTGTGAGTATGGGGAAATAACAGAAGAAAAAAAATCAATGACTATGTTTATGTTTCTCAGGTGTTCACTCTGGTGGGTGACAGACATCATATATTGGAGGCCATAGGACTCTGTGTTTGGGGTCCAGCTTACTTTAGGTTGAAGTGTTGCTCCTATGAATTTGACTTATATTAATAATAATAATAGATGTTAAAGATGTTCACAACTGAAGGATTTGTTCTGCAGCAAACTGTAGGCAAGAGTGTAAGAGTAGCACATCCAACCGATTATGACTATAAATGAGTAAGGGCAACAGATTTCTAGAAGGGATTTGTACAGTAATTAGAGATGGTGGGGATGGGGACCGAAGGATATAAATTATGGCGTGACTTGGGGTTAGTACACAAGTGTATGTTTGTGATTCTTGTGGATAACAACTCGTGGAGAATTCCTCACATTATGACGGTTAGTTATGTTCGACATATTTGAAGTAATGGTGTTCAACCTGAAAATTTTAAGAGTGATAAAGAAAGTGGCATTATACTATTAGAAGAGTAAGAAGACAAGCTATATGTTCTTTGATTTCTGGCTTCTTCCACTTAGCAAAATGCTTTCAAATTTCAACTACATGTAGCTAGGATGAGTACATCATTCCATTTTATGTCTAAAAAGGATCTGTTTTGCATACATATCACATTTCACTTACATATTATCAGTAGATAAACATTTGAGTTATTTTCTCTGGGGATATTATGAATTATGCTACTGTAAACATTAATGTACCAATTTTGTGGGAAATTGCTTTCTATTCTCTTATGTCTATACTTAGGAGTGGAATCAACAGATCCTATGATAATTCTATGTTAAAATTTTCAAGGCACTATCAACTATTCTCTGAAATATTTGCCTCATTTAAAAATTCTTATTAGCAATATAGTGCTTTAATTTCTGTATGATATCACTACAATTTTCTTCCTTCTATTCATTTTATTTTAATTTGATAATCTTTAGAGCTTCCTAAGAGGATAATCTTTTTAGAGCTTCCTAAGAGGAATAATTTGGTCTTGGTTTAATATATTTTTTTTCTTTTAAACAGACATTTAGAAATATAAATCTGTCTCTAAGTACCACTTCAGCTACATTCAATAATTGCTATAATGTTGTGTTTAGATTTTCATTAATTTCAAAGTATTTTCTAATTTCTTTTGTGATTTCCTCCTTGTCTCATTGGTTATTGTTATGTTGTTAAATTTTCAAATATTTGTGGATTTAAAAAATTTATTTTAGCTATTTAATTCTTATACCATTTAACTATGGTCAGATTCTTTCCATGATTTCAAGTATTTTAAACATATTAACATTTTTTGGCATGTTTTATGTTTATGGTCTAGTCTGTTCTGTTGCTAACAATAGACAGTGCCTGAGTCTGGGTAATTTATAAAAATAGAGGTTATTCACTCATAGTTTGGTGGCCTAAGGTCCGGGGACTATAATAAAGTAAAAATAAACAGGAGCATATTCCATTTCCTTATAAACCCAGCAGGAGTCAATCATAGGGACCCCATCTTAATAATTTCCTTAACCCTAGTCTTCTTCCAACAGCACAGTCAGAACAAGTTTTCACTCTTAATCCATAACAACCAAATCTCAATACATGATTATTTGGGTGATATTCAATCTATAGCAGCTTTATTCTGGAGAATGATACATGTGCACTTGAGAAGAATGGTATTGTACTACTATTAGGTAGAGTGTTCTATATTTATTAGGTCTAACTGGTTATTGCTTTTCAAGTCTTCTATTTTCTTGTTGATTGTATGTATGGTTTTGAATATTATAATTTTTTAAGTTTTTAAAATTTCTTCCATGAGTGAGACAACAGAGTGTGTGTGTGTGTGTGTGTGTGTGTGTGTTAGAAAGAGAGAGAGAGAGAGAGAGAGAGAGAGAGAGAGAGAGGAGAGAATCCTTAATAAAGTATAAAGTGTTTTTTAAGTTGCTAGGGTTGGTATTTGAACAATGATTGGACATGTTGACTCTGGCTCCCTTAACCACTAGGCTACATGACAGGCTTTCCAGTAGAGTCGTGACACCATGATCTACTTCCAGCTTTTAGCTAGCCCTGTATGATAGCTAAGCATTTGCCCAGAGTGCTGAGGGAGATCTCTGGATTTCAACTGGGATAGGAAGAATAAGTTTTAGTGTTGAGTAGGTATCTTATGTTAAGCCATCATAATTCATTTTGTTATATTATTGTTTTCTTAATATTGGGATTACAATTAAAATTAAAATATTACAATTAAAATATTAATTTAAAATAATCTAGAGTAGATTAATACCAATTTAATTATAGCCTTACAGAGTATTTTTGCCCAAATATAGCTTCATGTATTTTTTCTTTTTATTTTTGAGTGAGTTTTCCTATAGAGCACATGCACTTGCTGGTAAGACAGAGAGACTGAAAGTGACTATCACTGCACCCAGAAAGGATGGTCATACTGCAATCCCTTGTCCTCCATTCTCATCTCAAGATTTTGGGCAGACATATACATATGCCTAAGTGTAAGTTTCAGGCTTCTGGGTCTAGGACTTGAACTATGGTTGACCACGTGGAAGTCAAGCACCTTAGCCACTATATCTTCTGCTGACCCCATAGCTTCATTTCTTTACTACTCTTTTGTACTATTAATATCAAACAAATTATATATTTTTACATTAAACCCAATAACATAATTTTCTAATTATTTTTAAAAGATTTTTAAAATTCTAATGATAGAAAAAGTGTTGCACAGAAAAATGCATTGATATTGTCTCACATATTTATCTATGTAGTTACCTTTATTGATGCTCTTTATTTGGATTTGAATTACTGTCTTGGGTCCTTAATTTTAGCATGAATGAATCTTCTTAGTATTTCTTAAAGTGAAGTTATGCTGTAAAGAGTTTTCTTATTTTTTTTTTAATTTGTTTATTTAGCTGGGAGTATATCAATATCTCCTTTATTCTTGAATGATAGTTTTGCTAGTTATAAAATTCCTGATTGATACCTACTTTTAGTACTTTGAATATATCATTCCATTGTCTTTTGGCCTCCATTATTACTAATTGGAAGTCAGCTGTTCATATTTTGAGACTATTTTACATGTAATAAATTGCTTTTCTTTTGTATTTTTTGTGATTATATATATGTGTGTTTGACTTTTATTAACTTATTGTGATGTGCCTAGGTACACATTTCTTTGAACATTTGAAAGTGTCAGCATTGATAATACCTATCTCCAACATATAAAAGGGTAGAAGCTGAAGAACTGCAATACCAAAAGTCTTTTAGAAAAAGTGCCCAGCCAGAGAGATTACCTGGAGTTTTATTCGAGTTATGTCAAACCTGGGTCATATTTCCTCTTGTTTGATCTTGCTATCTTTTTAAAAACATTATTTATTTAATTTTATTTGTTGTTATTAGGGCATGTGCACTTACCAGAGAGAGATGGGGAGAAAAAGAGAGAGAAAGCAAGCCACCAGGTCTGGGACTAAAAGTGTGGCTCATTAACCACCATGCCACTTGCTGGTCTCTGATACTGTCATCTTTGTTATTTCCTTCTGAAGCCATGTTCTTCAACAACCCTTTAGTTTGAACTACACATTCTATTTTACTTTTAAGAGACAATGATAGTATTAATTTAACTATTAAACACCATATATGAATCTTAACTTTTTCTGAAAACACTCACTACTAGATACTTAATATACTGTGAAAGATTATCCCTAGAGTTGTGGATTATTCCCCTTGACAATACTTTTAAATAGTCTTAGTAAAGGTTCTTATTGCATTCTCATTTATTAAGGCAAAAATTCATAATTTTATGTAAGGATTTTGGCCCTCAGTTTAAATGATGGGACCAAATGAAGAATCTCACTTTTTCATACTTTTCCAAGTTACCCTGAAAAATGCAGTTAAAGAATAAAAGTATAAAATTCTTTTCTATTCCTGTTAGAACAAATCAGATGATAAGATTATTTTACTGCAATTTTCTTGATGACATATAACCATTTTTAACTGTAGAGTTAGCATCACTAGAAAAATGATATTTACATTGTATTTAGTTGTTGGCTTTTCCTAATGATTTAATTCAGGCTAGTAATTGAAAGAACTTCTATAAATTTTAAAATATGAATTTGAGATAAGTTGAGATTGCTGTGTTAAAGGATACAAATTTTAAACTATTGGAATAAATTATTTTTTCCTAAATTCAAAAGAGAGTTATAAAAAATATCCATAAATTATTCAATGTCATGTAGTAAAAAGTTCATAACACATTGGATCTGATTTCAATTTTGGAAAGAGGAAAAACTACTTCTATAGATACTTCTTATATGCATTTGTGTTTAAGTATTTTTTTTTGTGTATATATATATATATAATGTTTCCTATAGGGCGCGTGAGCTCGCTGGAGAGATAGAGAGGTATAGAGAGACGGAAAGTGAGAAATCACCCCCCAAGGCGGATGGCCACACTGCAATTCCTTCTCCCTTTTCCTCACAGGATCTTGGGCACACATGTGCATGCATGTGCATGCACCCAGCATGAATATAAGCCATTGGGTCTGGGACTTGAATCATTGTCGACTACGTGGGAGTCTAGTGATGTAACCATTATGCCATTTGCTGGTCTCATTTTTTAATTTTTATTTTAATTTTTATTTTTACTTTTTTTAAAGTGTAATTTATTTGCCTTTGAGTATGTCTTACAGTTTTTTACTGCTAACCGGATGTGATAAAAGGAACGGAGTAAAAGGAACTGCAGTAAATAGGCCTTTGGTAATGTGGTGGTAAATTGCACAGGGAGTTAAAACATTCTATAATCCTATGAATAGCTCTTATTCTTTTAGTGATCCTGTAAATCTGGTCTATGAACTCACACATGTTCCTCAGTACCATTCCCTCCTCCCTCCCTCTGCCAACACACACCCAACACACGCACACACACACACACACACACACACACACACACACATACACCTGCTTTGATAGGATAGAATGGCTAGAGATAGCTGGAGTGGGTGACTTCCCTTCTCCCAAGGCATTTAAGTTTGAAAATATCCCCAAAATTTAGGCTCTTAATAGATTTTCTTGAGGGAATACCTTGTTAGGAAGAACAGAATACTCTGTTGTATGTCAAAATGATTTCATTTTCCCTCTTTCTGCTAGAAGCAGAGGAGAGTTTTTTATCTGATAACCTCTGTAAGAACCTGGTTGAGCTCTTGTTTGTAAAACTCACAAAAGTAGAAAGGTCCTTAATGACTGGATACCCCTGGAATTTGGGTTATTTTTGGTTATTTTTTGTCCTTTACATTTTCCATCTGTCAAATGTTTCCTCTGCTTGCACCTCATACCTACCCTCCACCATCCACTCTTTACCATCCACTCTTTTGCCTCACAGTCTCTAGCATTTATACCCATCTTTTCTATCATAAGATTTTCAAGTTCCTCAATCTCTGTTGTAGCACTCTGTACAAACTGAGTGGGGATATACAATGCAATATGTATTTTTCAAGGTCTGGCTCACTTCACTCAACATTAAGTCTTCTATATTCATACATTTTGAGATGCCTCACATTTGTTGTCAGGGAAGAAAAGCACATTCAATAAGATTTGTGTTTTTGACTATCAAAACTTACGTGTATTTAGTTGATAATCTAGTCAATTTTTAAGTTTCCATCTGGAAACATCATTATCAACATGGAATTTTAACTCTTATGTGAACACTAGTATAGTACAGACAGCAATGTAAATAATGTATAGATTTCTGGAAAAAAATTGCATTAGGTATTAACCACTTAAAATAGTTTATTCTACTTCCACTGAAGAAGAATAAGTAGTACCCTGAAGGATATATACAGTTGACAAGGATGCTAGATTTCAAATTAAGGGGGAACTGTGGAAATAGAATCATAAATATTCACTGCAGTGTTATTTAGTATAGCCAAATACTGCAAACAATCTAAACTTCTTACAGTAGGCAGATGGTTAAATTGTAGCTAAGTCCACGATGTCTTTTAAACTAGTATTTACTGACATGGGAATGTAATCATGACATAGCAATTTTGTTTTTAACAGACTTGAAAATGATATTCACAAATTTTATCTATTTTAAAAATGTATGCTCATGCGTAGCCAAATATGAGAAATAAATATAATAAATTATTACTATCTTTTACCCCTGGGTGGTGATGAAGTTAAGTATGGCTTATAAATTTCTTTTGAAAATAAATCTCTAGTCTCTAATTGCAGAAAAGAAGTTGTGTTTTCTCCATAATTAGAAATAAAATAATAAAATAATACATTTTAAAGGTGGAAATTATAAGATTTCTTAAAGGATTTATTTTTCAATTTTTAAAGATTAATAAAAAATTTTAGGTATTTTCTAGCATCAAATTTTCTGCTTTTTATGAAGTTCTTAACAATAAATGATATTTTAGATCATTATTAATATGATATATGCTATGACTGATAATATTTATGTATAAAAATAATTTTTCTTTACTATTTAGCAGAGAGGAGCTTTTCTCATCATCCACAGAAGAGAAAGACAATAAATCTTGAGTATTTTACAACTACCAGGTCAATGCAGCACATTTTTCTATCAAAGAATGCACCAAACTGTGAGAATGTATAATCCCTGCAAATGCTTCTATAGAAAAATGCCAATAGCTTCTACCCATAAAATGAGAGAGGACGATGCGTTGTCATGAATGATGAGAATAGGGAAGCACTATGTCAATGGAATGACATTTTTAGAATTTCAACAGTATGAAAAGAGATGTCAGGATAGATTTTTGGGGATGAATTCATAGGAATTTATATCCTTGGATGTCACTTAAATGTTATTACTTTCATTGTAATATATAATTTTTTATACTCATTTATATAATTAGAAGTCATTTAGTAATACTAATTAACAACTGCCTCATATCAGGCACTGTTCTAAACCTTAGGAATGGAAATTTAATAAGGTACTCATTGATGAGAGAGAAACTCACAGTTAAGGAGATCTTATTGCACCTCTACCCAAAAATGATTTGAAGCATTTACAGGAAAAAACAGAAAACAATTGTAATTCCTGTGCCTTTCTTTGTTATCATTTAAAGCATCATAAGTTCATATCTCTTATCTTGAATCAGGTTTTTACTTTCCTCTTCATTCTAATCTTTTAAGTATTTTGGCATCTTAACATAAGCAGATTTGTTGACACAAAACAATAGGTAAGATAAACTTAATTTGTGACTAGTTTGTGAGGCAGGTAGTTCCCACCTCTTCATGCATCTGACTATTAGAATGGTTATCACTTGATCACAAAAGCTAGTAGGAATTGCCTTCATGGGAGCCTTATTGATGCAACAGTTGGTTCATCTGAGACCTGCTCGAGGAGCATAGTGAAATCTCTTATTTAGAATTAAATATTATTATTGCAATATTTATTGTCAATTATTTTATCAATTTACAGATAAGTGAATATAAATTATCCATAATATATAAAAAGTTCCTCTAGCTCATTAATATAACAATGTTAAGTGGGATGATCATATGAGTACTCATTTACAAAACTCTAGTAATCGGTGTAGGCGAGGTTTTGGGTAAGTGTTTATTCTGTATACTATTAGTAGGTTTTCAAAACAGCACAACTCTTATGGTGTAACTTCTACTCATCCTGTCACAATCTGCCACTATCATCTCAATCTAATAGGCTTTCTTTTCTGTGTGTTCCCATCTCTGATCAGTTTTATAATAGTTGCCTGCCTGACTTGCTGCTGCTGCTTGTTTTTTTTTTTCCAAAGTATTGATAGATTTCTTATCATTACAGAAGAAGGTAAATTTAATCTTTTTTGCTTTTTCGATGCTGTGGCAAAATCTTTCCTCACAATCGGTTACTCTAGGTTCTAAATCTTTTGGGGGTATCCAGAGTGACTCTTCCTATTACTAACTCTTTCATATGCCAAAATGACTCACTGATTATTTCTGTGCATCTAAACCAATGCATTATTTTCTGCTACTCTGCAGTGGTTATATCAATTTGCCATGTGAGAGGAGCCTCATTCTTCTCTGCAGCCCAGACCAATTCCAAACAATAAAAACAAAAGCATGTTTGCTTACTGCACACAATTCCAGATTTAGGCTGGAATTATTTTGTATGTTACCTGGTCCCTATGAAGCAAGTCTGCAGGTCTGTAGCCATTTTGAAATTAAGAAAGCTCCTAAGGAGAAAAATATAACCAATCACTGAGTCATAGGGGGATCTGTTGGGGGAGTGGTCAGATGAGAAACCAGGAATGGATATTTGAAGGAATCAGGTTAATTACTCAGGTGAAAGCGATTGACTCTGATTGTAGTGAGAAATGATTTTTTCATGCTTGTATCTGGTACCTAGAGATAACAAAAACATGTGCTTTTTGAGACATTGTGATGGCACTTGCTGTCTCTTTGTAACCAGTTGCAGAAATAAACTCTCTCCTCCAATCAATGCTTCTTATTTCATTGACCTTGGAAAGAAGCTGCTGTGCTTAGTTTGGCTGATAACACCTCTATAGTTGACACCTAGACCTTCATCCTCATGGAAGGAAGCTCTCACAGAAAGGGGGTTGCTAAGGAATGGAGTGGGTAATCTGCATGTATCTTCTCCATGGTATTTTTCAGAATGCCTATATATTTGTGACTAGCTGCAGAAAGAGAAATTAAGATTTCAGGGAAAAGAAATCTAGGCAGCCTCCTAAGGATCATAAATAATCCAAGGTGAAGGGGAGGAGTCCAGTTCAGCACATCTGCTGAGGGAGGTCCCAGAACGTGATTGGGCAGCCGTATGTTAGGATCTGGGTCTGTTGTAGAATAATGTGGATATGGTGGAACACAGTGGTGGCAAGAGAAAAATTAGTACATTTCTCTGAATGTGTTTTAAGCATCAGTCTTGTGAGATGTGAGGATGGTAGGCCTCAGGGTGTATGACAAAATCAAATCTAATCAGTGGAGGGTAGATGTAACTTTGACAATGCCCAAGTTTGAAAAGATATAAAGATTACTCATTAAGGTGATGTTTTCAAACTTGGTATTCTGAGAAAAAGGACCCATAATAAAGAAACTAACAAAGACAGTGGGCTATTTTTCAGCCAATCTCAGTTTGATGGTAGTTTAATTCTTGGTAAAAATAAGGACTGGTATATGGTATTAAGGAAGGAAGCAGCCTCACTGTTCTCTTTCAGGACACACCCAAGACAGCTCAGATGTGGGAAGTATTTTTCTTAAATGGCACAAAGAAGAAAAGCAGCGTATATCATAGATGGGCTAGCAGGGAGAAATGGCGACTAGCATCTTTATCATGTGCATGTGGTTATGGGACTAGGGACATTCAGGCCCTGATATCTACCTAGATATTGGTATGATAGTTTTGAGCAGATATGTGAAGTGTTGTTATGTGGGAGACAAAACACATATATAGTATATGCACATTTAAGTATAGACATATATGAATATAACCATGGGAAAATCTATATGGTATGCAAGTATAATGTATACTATAAATGCTATGACAAAGTTATAGGATGGATATAGAATCCATCTTTACTATTTGGTACTAATTTGCTCACTGGCAGTGTGAGAGGCTGGAAAAGATTCGGTTGAAGGATGCCAGGATTACCAATCACAAGTCATCCATCGAGGTTGGCATTTAGCTGCTAAAAAGAAAAAAAAAAAAAAAGTTTTGTGTTCCAAGATGCAACATGTGCTTTGCCATGTTGACGTGAAATGAGGAAGAAGGGGGGCAGCTAAGAGGCTGCCAACAGTTAAGGTTGTTTCACATTGTTTTTCCTTGACGTTCTGCCCGTCTCCTGATGCCTGGTGAGGTCTCCAAAGGAAAAATTTGTCTTGGCAAAATTTTGGTCACCTGAGCCAAATTTCAAGCATGTGGAATAACTGACAAATGAGAAATAACTATTAAGTGAGGGAATAAACTAATGAATATATATTGACATGAAGATTCTTTGTTAAGCCTTTCAATTGCTTCTAGGAAATATCTGCAATCTGCCTTTCTCGAAGACTTTCCTAAATAATGTACTCCCTGGTGTTTCATTCCCCATGGGGTTCCTCTACCCTAAATGCTTTTTTTCCATAAAGATCTCATCACCACCCAGTCTATTTAGTAGCAACTGTTTATGCCACTCTCAACCTGCCCAGGTACCATCTTCTTGTTAAACCTGTGCTAGACAGTCCAGATAGACTGTGCACCTTTTCCTTCCTTGTTTCTTTCTTTTTCTTTCTTTCTTTTTTTTTTTTTTCTGGAGAGGTTTTTGCTATAGGGCACATGTGCTTGCCAGAAAGACAGAGAGAGACAGAGAGAGAGAAAGTGAGAAATTACCCCCCGGGGGGATGGCCACGCTGCAATCCCTTCTCCTCCATTCTCCTCTTGGGATCTTGGGCACACATGCACACTTGCCCGGCATGAGTTTAAGCCACCAGGTCTGGGACTTGAACCGCGGTCAGCTACATGGGAGTTCAGCGACATAGCCATTACGCTAACTGCTGGTCTCCCCCTTTCTTGTTTCTTGACCTTTGTGTGCTTTGCCATGTTGACATGCTTATTCTCTGATAGTTTCTAAGCAGTTTGAAACAAGGGTTAAATATATGGCCAATATTTAGCATAATACCACTCATAGAGCAGATGTTCAATAACATTTTTTAAACAATATACTCAGTATAGTGCAGTTCCAGATTCAAAACTCTAAAGGATAAGTGTAAGTATCAGAAAAGAAGGATTAATGAGAGTTGTGCTTCTTACAAGAAGACACAAGATGGGCCAGGTTGTGGAGCAGTAGTAGTACAACTGGACCCACCTGGGGGAGGTCCTGGGCTTTCATTCTGGGAACTCTCTGAGTGTGCTGAACACACTCAGGCTAGTTGAAAATGGGGATGGGTTATGGCATGAAAACCTTATTGAAGGTATCTGCCTCATTCTTTCTCTCCTGGAAGAAATAATATAATTAAATAAGCAAAGACACAGGAGTCATTGCTTTTTTCAAAACCATATTTTTGTGAGGATTGAAATATATTTCTTCCCAAGTTCCAGGTCTGGCCTCCATCAACCATTATTATTATTTTAGGAACCAGCAGTTAGCGTAATGGCTATGTCGCTGGACTCCCACGTAGTCGACCGCAGTTCGTGTCCCGGACCCGGTGGCTTAAAACTCACGCCGGGCGCGTGTGTGTGCATGCCCAAGATCCCGAGAGGAGAATGGAGGAGAAGGGATTGCGGCGTGACCATCCCCCCTGGGGGGGGGTGATTTCTTGCTTTCTGTCTCTATGTCTCTCTCTGTCTGTCTGGCAAGCGCACGCGCCCTACAGTGAAAATCTCTCCAAAAAAAAGAAAACAAACCATTATTATTTTTTTTTCCTAGAAGCAATGTTAAAATTCATGATACTAAAATTGCCACCTTTAGTTTGAGTCAAATTTTATGAAAAGCTTAATTGTCTTCATTTCAACTTTTTCATGCTTATTTAAACTTATAAAGAGTTTTTATTCTCTCATATTATCAAAGTCTAAACAACAATTTTTCTAAAGAGAAATGCCCTAGGGCCAGTTGTTACAGCAATTATCAATTATATTTGGCTTCATTTAATTGTTTGCAAAATTAGCTTTTTAAAGTACCATTTAATTCTCTTTCCAGTCTCACTTCTCAAGAAGGTAATTAATGAACTAACTATAATTAAATATGAATGATAAAGCACAGGGAACTTTTAAATTAAATCATCACTGAACTTTTGGTATACTCTCTACAAACTGGTACTCAGGAACTGCAGGACTCAATATTACAGAGACTGCATTCCTAGAACTCTTCCTACACCCCATGTTGTCACTTTTTTGCAGCTACGTATCTGTCTAACTTACTAAAGTAATAAAAATTCTATGAGCTAATTTGTCAAGTATAATTATAATTATAATTATTATCCTTTTGTTAGTTTACAGGCTATTCAAATATATTTTTAAATACTTCAGTAGCTGTAAAAAAATATTGATATTGATCTGTCCAATTCTAGTGGAATAAATGCCCTCTGACCCCAAATCTTCACCCTTGGTAAGAAAAATATGACCCGAGTAGTCAGTATCCATTTTATACTCTAGATAGCAACCACATCTATAGCCCATACCTTCTATCTCATACTATGATATAGTTATTTTAATAAAAAATAAAAAGTAGTATCTTTCGAGAATAATATTGGGCAACTCATTCAAAAGAATCTCTGGATCACACTTTTAGAGAATTGCAGAATTATAAAACAATTTTAATATTTAACATTTTTATTAAAAATGCAATTTATTATTATTGCTTCTCCTTTTATTGAGAATAATAGCTGCTCTTATCAATGAATTGATAAAGACAGAAAAAGAAAAAATAAAAACAATCTAAATCAGTTATCTCTATTGTCAGACCTTACATTCATAAACATTTTTAAATGCAACATAGTTATATATGTATGTGCATATAATATACACACATATATTATTCATATTTATCCACTTCTCATGATGTTCTTTTCACACACCTTTTTTTAGAATGATTTTATTTATTTAATTTTATTTATTCATTCATTTCTTTTAATTTGACCAGAGAGAGACAGAGAAAGAGAGAAAGAGAGAGAGAGAGAGAGAGAGAGAGAGAGAGAGAGAGAGTGTGGGAAAGCAAGCCACCAGGTCTGGGACTTGAATGATGCTTGGCCATGTGGGAGTGTCCAGCAACTTAACCACTGCACCATCTGCTGGTGCTGTCACACACCTTTTAATAGATATAACAATTTCATCATCTAGAGATGTCATAATTGATGTAGTTAATCATTTATTATTGAACATGGACATTTTAAACATTTTATCATTTTGAAAAAATTTTATTAAATACATGAAATACATCCTTTTCCCTGTATTTTAAAAATTATTTCTTAAGTATCCATTTTTAGGACTATTATTGTAAGTCATGTCAATTTTCTATCACTTTGTAAATATAATCACACATTTAGCAGCTCAAAATAAGATACTTGGCCCATCTACAGTGGCACAGGAGTGACACAACACTCTTCAATCCCGGAATCCATATGAAAGATCAGGGTTCAGTTCCTGAGTTGGCTTTTACACACATCCTGAGATCCTGGACAGCTGGGAAAGGCTGGTCAAGAGAACTCTGGCATGAGACCCTGTTGAGGGTACTTGTCTCTCAAGAAGCAAGCAGGAAGGGATAAAGGAAGTAAAGAACCCCTTTATTGGTTCCCAGTTGTGTAGGAAAGAAGTCTGAGGATGGCATAGCTGGGTTCTCTGCTCAGATTTGGGATCTCAAAGGGATGAAATAAAGGTGTTAGCTGGCTGCATCCTCATCTGGAGCCAGAGGGTCTCTTCTAAATTTACATGGTTGAGCCTGAATTTGGTCCTTACATTTGTGGAATTGAGGTCTTTGTTTCCTTAAGGGTTGTCAACTGGGGGCATAGTGAACATTTACCAGACCATAGAAAGCAAAACAACGGTAACTCCATTATGGGGAGTCCATCCTCTATTTACAGATGAGTGGTGTCTAACTCCTAACTCAGTTCTATCAGAGTAAGGCCCCATCCTTATGAACCCACTTAACTTTCATTGCCTCATTATGGGACCTATCTTGAAATAAAGTCACATTGTGGGTAGGATTTTAACATACTAATTTTTGAGGCACACAATTTATCCCACACTACTTCCTCACACCAAATTTCCCCATGTTGTGAAATTTTCTCACCAGGAAAAGGCCATCTTATTTCAATGTCCCATCTGATTAGGTCCAGTCTACCTAGGATAATTTCTGTATCTTGAGGTCAACTGATGAGAAACTAGTATTTGACCGAATAGGCAAAGAAAGGTATATTACATCAGGTGTGAGAATCTTGGCGGTTGTCTTGGAATGTGATCTACCACATTGAGTCAAAGACGATGACATGTATGCCATATGGCACTTATAGGACATTTGAAAGCAGCAAGTCACACCAGACATTCAGTGTTAGCTCTGCCACTAACTGACTCTATAAGTTACCTTATCTCACCAAATATCAGTTTTCCTGTCTAGAAAATGAGTGCAATAGTCACTGTCATTTGATTTCTTGACCTAATATATTATTATTTTCAGGAAGCAAGAATCACCTTTTGGTACTGCTTGACAGTTTCCTTTTCTTGAACAATTTGTCCATATTGTCCTTTTCTGTTATGCTCTGACAATTATGGCTATTTCTTCAAAGTTTAAAAAAGAATGATTGCAATAACTGCACAAATGTGGGGAAAAAAAAAAGTGAAGTTTAATTCTTCTCTTTTAAGAAGCCTGAGAGTGGTGAGAATTCCCGGGGTACTTCAGGGAGCCTCATGACTTCTAATATACCCCTGTAACTTCTTTAGATCATAATAGCTCATGTTCATGAGGCTATATTTCAGCACTAGATGACAGGCATTTGGCAAGATGTAAGTATTTTCCAGTGTTACCCTTGTCATTTAATAGGCTCTTTCAAAGGTGCAAAACACAGCATGGAAGTACAGATTTCTGTGCTGTGAATGTCTGATCTCTTGCCTTCACACTGAATGACTCTGACATGCCTCTTGGAAGACCACGATGCTTAGTTTCCCATTCTAATTTCTCAGCACCAACTCTGCTCTTCTCTTAAGTGTTGTCACTGACATCTCCCACACCCCGCAGTGCACTTATTGTCAACAGCATCTCTTAAATTTATACAGCGCTGTTGGTTATCCCACTGCCCAAAGGAAAAAACAAAACAAAACAAAACAAAACAAAACCAAAAAAACCCAAACCTGTTTCCATCATTTTTTTTATTAGCCTGTAGTGATGCCCAGTGAAATAAAACTCTTCAGCTTTTCAGACAAATAAAGTTTATAAGTTTATATTATTCATTATGTATTATGTTATCCAGTTAGCTTTTTTTTTTTTCTTTTTTTAAGAGAGATTTTTCGCTACAGGGTGCCTGTGCTTGTCAGAAGGAGAGAAATAGAGAGACAGCAAGTGAGAAATCAACCCTCAGGGGTGAAGGCCTTGCCACAATCCCTTCTCCTCCATTTTTCTCTCAGGATTTTGGGCATACTTGCACATGTGCCTGGCGTGAATTTGAAGCTTTTGTTATGGGTCTCAAACTGTGATCAGCAGTGTGGGAGTCCAGTGAAGTAACCATTATGTCGTCTGCTGGTCCCAAGTTAGCATATTTTTGTAAATTCTTTTAAGAATGTAGGAACTTTGCAAAGAATCTCAATACACCATGAACAGTTATCTAAGATGGGACAGAATTATGTTTGAAACAAATAAAGAGGAAAATGTTCATGAGTAAGTAACTGGCTCTATTCTTTTAAAGTGAGTATTTTTCGGAACTGATTATTCTATTGTAGTTTTTAGTCACGATTTCCATCTTAGCATTTGCATTATAGTTATGGTTTCATCTATTCACTGTAGCAGGTGACAATAATAAAAATATATGCTAACTCCTGGTGTGTATTTACTAGGTGTCAGAGTATGGACTAAATATTATAAATAGAAAATTCTATTTCTTCCTCATAAAAGCACAGTTAAGTAGGTAATTATTAAGTATTTTACAAATGAGGGAACTGAGCACAGAGAACTCAAGTAACCAAGTCTAGCTCACAGATATAAAAAGTGTCTGGGGCCAGCAGATGCATGGTGGTTAGGGTTCTAGACTCCCTCATGTTTTACCTCAGTTTGAGTTCCAGATCTGGCAGCTTCAAACTCATGCCAGGTGTGTGCCCAAAATTCCAAGAGGAGAATGGAGGAGAACGGATTGTGGCAAGGCCTTCTCCCCTGGGAACTGATTTCTTGCTTTCGGTCTCTGTCTCTCTGGTGAACGCACGCACCCTACAGCAAAAATCTCTCAAAAAATAAAAGTGGCAAAGATAGTATATGAACTCACTTGCGAAACCAGAGACTATTTTCTGTTGAAAAACCTTATGAAATATTCTAATTTTAATAGATTTTGGTTTTTTTTTGCCTAAAAACAAAATGTGATAGGGTAGATACAGCAAAGACTTAGTTTCTATACAGAATTGGATTCTGATTCCATTTCAATCACTTACTAGTTCAGCATTCTTGTCCCAAGTACTTATTCTTACTTCTCAATTTACCTGTTGCTCAATGAGAAAACAAACTACTCCACGATAAGTATAATATCTTTATTTCATGCAGTTATTGAGATCTCTGTGTCGAGATGAATGCTGTTGTCATTTCAGTGGAATATTATTGTGATATTGGATACTGACATCATGGGTTATGAATATTGCTATTCTTGGCTAGCGTGGCAGGATTTCTGAGTTGATCAAGTTCGTGTCTCAGGATCACAAAGAATTAAAAGTGTGGACAAAAGGAGAGGGCAGTAGAGCAAATTATTGAGAGAGGAAATCTCTCAACAGGGGAGAAGTCCTGAAAGTGGGTTGCCAGTTTGGGTCTAGGGTTTATATCTTAGCTAGGAGGAACTTGGTCAAACTTTATTCTTGTGTATGTGGGGTGGTCGCATGCTGGATATGTCATTCTGTGCATTGGGAAACTACATTTAGAAAACTTCCGGTAAACAATTGTCCAGATTTTTATCTGAAAGCTTTGCACCAAAAAATCAATTATCTTCATTTGGGAACTTGGTAGATATGGAAAAAGCTATAATTTTTGTATTTGCTTTAGGTCATATTGCTTAGGTTAATCATTGAAGCATTGCTGTGAAGCCATTTTTTTACAACCAAGTAGTTTTTGTGAATGCCTAACAATTGTGACTCCATCTTTGGGCTTTATATCCTGACTACATGGGCTAGGCCTACTTCCTACTTCACTAGTGTATAAAGGAAACTGAGAGATAAGAGATAAGTCTTTCCTTATTCTATTATCAAGTTTTCTAATTCCATGAATATATTTAGAATGCAATTCAGCATTTAAGCTTCTATTTGTCAGGCAATGTGTTAGCTGCTGTGTTAACTGGGATAACATATGCACACTGGGCTTTAAGGGTTCATGTTTAAGTCTAATTGTGGAGTGAAAGAAGAAAGAAGAAAAGGAAGGTAATGGTCAACTTTTGCTAAGAAATGGTATAATAAAAGTGCAATAATTCCTAATCCAGTATGTCAGAGTAAACATATTCCCCATAAGTTTAGAATTTTCATGGAAATTAATAGTTAAAATGTCAACAGCAACAAAGCATGATATGACAGACAGAAAAGCAATTTTATTTCCCTCCACTATTCTTAGCTCATGGAAACTTTAATATTCTCTCACCTAGTTTGTTTTATTTTTTAACACTTGTATTGTTTTCTGTTTTATTTCCAGAGGGTATATGTGCTCACTGGAAAGGCACAGAGAAGCAGGGGAGAGAGAAAGAAACCCACAATGGGGCATGGCCATGTTGTAACTCCTTCTTCATTTCTTGATGGACTTGGAGCATGCAAGCACACACATGTGGTGTGTTTTTCAAGTCTGTGGGGCTGGGATTTAAACTGCACTTGGCCGTGTGGTATCTAGCTCCCTTAACCACTAAGCTATGGGGCCAGCACAGATATAGTTTTATTTTCCCAGCAGCCTGTCTTATCTTAAAGTATTGGCCCAGTCTACTTTAACTGAGTTTGTCCTAGACAGAAAAACAGAAAAACATTCATGAATACACATTTGTAGGAGATTTTTATTTGTCTTCGGGTTCAGACTGGGCCTAAAATATGGCTTACTCTTTCCATCTCTGTGAGAGTGGACATCCTCTTGTGCTTTGGTTAGCCTTTTTGTATCTATAAGTGTCCTAAAAGGACACAATAGGCTAGACAGAGCCACATTTTTAAGCTCTCCTCAATGGCCCCTACACCATGCACTCAAGAGCATCATCTTTTCTGTGTTTGCTATCCCCTGCTCTGGTGTGTTTGAGGTCCAGCTCAGTTTCCTTTTTTCAGATGTAACTGTCAGGTGATGTACTTTATGTGCATAGATTGAATTGGGCAGGTCACGTTCTAGACCACAAACATGTTAGGGGAGGAGGGTAGTGTCTTTTTTCAGATTAGTATTTTCTGTCTAAAAACTATTTGAGGCATTCATTTGATAGCCTTCCACAGGGATAGTGGCTTATGCTGGCCAGAGGTACACAGGGAGGTAAATAATCATTCTGCAGTTCAAGGAGGGTCAGACAACTAACCCCTATTAGAATGATTAGTTTTTATTCCTCACCCAGGAGCTTGATATATGTGTTTAAGTATATAGGGTATTTCATACATACTTTACCTAGCACACATCACTTTGTATTTGGATATCTTGGTTCCCTGAGGATAAACAAAGTCTACTATAATTGAAAGTTTAATTGGAGAGTAATGATTATGATGCTAACTTAAATCTGCATTAATGACAGTAACAAAGATGCTGAGCCCTTCATAAGATTTCATATTTTGTGAATAATTACAAAATATATTGATGTCCTAAGGATTGATTACACATGAGAAAATACGTGTTAAGGTACCAGCAGTTAGCGTAATGGGGGGAGTGCACTCTCCCAATGGCAAAACCCTCGCCAAAAAAAAAAAAAAAAAAGAAAATACGTGTTAACAATCTGGCTATTCTTAGAATAGCATTCCATTAACTTCTAGGCTCCAATGTGATTGCTATAATTAAAATATCTTAATTCATCAAATATTTATCCACTGCAGTCTTGTGCAAGTCTTTGCACAAATGTTAGGTGTACTGTATGAAAAGCACACACACACACACACACACACACACACACGTGTTCTACAGAGGTACTACCTATATTAGGTTCTGATTGTTGCCATGACAAATTGCTGTAAAATTAGTGACTTAAAACAAAACAAGTTTATTATCTCTTAGCTTTGGGTTAGGATACCCTGCTGCTCAGCTGATTCTCCACTTGGAGTCTTACAAGGTCAAATCAAGATGTTTACAAGAGTACATTTCTTTCTGGAGGCTCTGATACAGGATCTGTTTCCAAGCTCCTCCAGGTTGTTGGCAAAATTTAGCTGCATGCAGTTACAAGGCTGAGATCCCAGTTTCCTTGCCAACTGTTCTCAGCTTCTAGGGCCTGCTCACATTTCTTGCCTCATGGCCCCCTTTAAAGTCTACAAGGACAAGTAGTCCTTCTCATAGTTTGAATCTCTCTGACTCTGCCTTTCACTGATCTCTTCTACCTTTTTCTTCCTGATTGTCTTTTCAGCTGTCCTCATCAGCTTTTAAAAGCTCATTTGATTATAGTGACCCACCAGGAAGTTCAGAATAACTCTGTTCTTTAAAGGTCAACTGATGAGTAACCCTAATCTAATTGGAAAAGCCCCTTCACTGCAGAACCTACCTTAGTATTTGATTTGATGACAAAATGCTCAGAATCTTGGAGCGGCATCAAAGTCCCACCTACCAAATGACAAATGTTTTTAATGATATTTTTGAAGTTTTGTTTTGAGATAGTGTTTTGATCTATAGCCTACATGATCCATGTAATTATGAGATGTAATTTGCAGTATTTTTTCATTGTTATTTTTCTGTCATCAGCAAGTATCATACAAGGTCAAAATCAAGGCTCTTACTTTTGCATTTACTTATAAGAAATATACCAATAATAGGCTTTTCAAAATAACCTTACTTTTCTGTTTTACGTAGTTTTGAATGGTAATAGTGAGTAAGGAATGCCAATGAGTCAGTTTTAAAAAAATTGAAAGATACTGAATGAGTAATAAGAATACAATTTGTTACCAAGTAATGTCTGATTCACTCTGGGTCTTACTGTTCCCAAGTTTCAAGGAGAAATTTTCTCTGAATTAGAAAATTTCTCCGAATATTTGAAGAATGAAGGAAATGTACTCTGAATTATTAGATATTTGACACAATCTCAGATGTCACTGATCTTAAATATTTCATGTAATAACTACTTCCTTAGGAAGCAGAAGTTAGAATGGCCATTATCCTAATCCTATTGAAAATGATTTCAGACTGTTCAAAATATAGTGATATTTTGTCATGGGGAAGGTCAAGATTATATCCATAATGAGTCATATTCTTATTTGTCTTTTTCTTTTAAGTTATTTATTTATTTATGCATCTTTAGGTTTTAGCCATAGGGTACGTGCATTTGCCAGAAAGAGAGAGAGAGAGAGAGGAGAGAGAGAGAGAGAGAGAGAAATCCCTCCCCCCATCCCCCAGGGGAATAGCCACAGCACAATCCCTTCTCCTTCCTCCATTCTCCTTTCAGGATTTTGGGCGCCCTTGAACTTGGAGTGATGTTTAAGCTGTTGGTTCTGAGACTCAAACTGGGGTTGACCATGATGTGGGGATCAGCACCTAAACCACCAGGACACCTGCTGGCCCCTCTAGACTGATTTTTGACAGTAGGTAGAAGTGGCTACTGTCATAGGGTAATAATTAAGGCAATGAGGATGAAGGAAGATGGAGTATATCTCTTGTCATCTGTATGTAATTGAATAATAAAATATTAGAAAAAGAAAATGTAAAGCATTTTGGAAAATATCACAATTATAAGGCAAGAGTCTATTGTTCACTTGCTATCTTTCTCGTTTTGCTTGTAAAAATACTTTGCCCATCATGAAATACTTCTCAGACCAATCCAGTTGAGAATACTATACATGTCATCATCAACAGTTAATAAGCCATATCTGTTTCTCACTAACGTCCTGCCTCTCTATTGTTCACTTGCTATCTTTCTCGTTTTGCTTGTAAAAATACTTTGCCCATCATGAAATACTTCTCAGACCAATCCAGTTGAGAATACTATACATGTCATCATCAAGAAGTGATAAGCCATATCTGTTTCTCACTAACGTCCTGCCTCTCCATTGTTCTCTTGCTATCTTTCTCTATCCTCTTCTCCTCACCCACCCCCATTCCACACTGTCCTATTCTCATTAAGTACCTTCACTGCTTTTATGTCCTCCAATTTTTCGCTCTCTACCATAGAGTGTGGATAGTCGGTGTATATTGAGTGGATACATACAATATCTTTCTTTCATAGCCTGGTTTACTTCACTCAGCAATAGATCCTCCATATCTGACCACTTTCTATCAAATGCTAGGGTCTTGATATTTTTTATGGCTGAATAGTATTCCATAGAGTATACATACCACACTTTTCCAATACATTCATCAGTTTGTGGACATTTAGGTTGGTTCCATGTCTTGGCAATTGTGAATAATGCTGCAATAAACATTGATGTGCAAGCACTTATAATTTTTTATTTATAGTAGTTAAGATTTTTACACTTTTGGTGTTAGTTTATAAATCTAATAATTGTATATACTTAAGGATTATAAAACATAGTGAAATTTAGTCACCTTTAAAATACATTCTTTGTGACAATTTTTCCTTCTTTCAAGAGTTAAAAATAAATTTTTTTAAGAAAATAAGTTGTCATGTGTTCATAAAACTTATGACTCTTTAAGATTTTCAGTGTTGGCATAGGTAGTAAGCAAAAAACCATTTGAATGTATCAGTCCATAGAAACCATTTAAAGAATTAAAACTTAGACTGTTTCTCTTAATTGAACAGAAATTAGCCTTTGTGTGTATATATATATGTGTGTGTGTGTGCACATGTGTAGGCATGTGGGCATATGCCAGGGTGAATGTAATGTCAGAAATCAAGATATATTCATAGTCAACTTTTTAAAATTGCCATTATAGTATGTATGTTCACCAGGCAGTCAGAGAAAGAGGGAGAAAACACTTCTCAATGGAGCATGGCCGCCTTCCACAATTCTTTTTCCTCCATTTCTCCATCCCATCAGGATTTTGGCCACCCACACACATTCCTGGCATGTATTTCAAGCCACTGGGAAGGAACTTGAGTTGGAACTTGATGACCATGTGGATCCAAGTTCCTATGCACAATGTTCAACTTCTTTGTGGCAGGGCCAACCTATTCATATTTAACATTTAAAATTTATTATTGGGTATCTAAAATCTGCTCAGCACATACATGTAGGGGATATAGTTTTGAATAGTCATGATCTTTGACCCTCGAAAATTGCAGTATTATTGAGTGAAAAACAGTTTAAAATAAAAAAACCTAGGTAAGGACCTGTATGTAAATATGAAATGGGCATAAGACTTACTAGTCTGAATTTTAGGAACTAAGTCCAAAGTAATGTAACTTAACTTCACAATGCTTTCTTCCCCCTTCAATTTCGATTGTTTGATTTTAAGTATAGAAAAATATTCCAAAAATTATTTTGCAGAAACTTGTTCATGGAAAGTACATACATAACTTTTTCAATGTAAAGAATAACTATATAAAAAAAGAAAGTACTTAGCAGATCAGTTTACAGATGAATTGCAGTGATGTTCACCAAGGCAACTATTTCAATGGCATTATTTAGGCAAACATGAAGCAATAGTGAAATCCAACAATGGGCATTTCCCATTATTGAAAGTTTATTTGGCATTTGTGGATAATAAAGGGAATACAGAAGCCACTGACTCATTAAATTTCATTTAAAGGTCCTCCCAGTTCTGTGTTTTCTATGGTATCTAGTCTCTATTATGAATGGAACTTATAATGGAAATAGTGGAAATTAGGGCAGAAGCCAAGATAGAATTTGAATTACAGTACCTTCCAAAGATGAGGTTCTTTCTAAAGGAAATGTGATGTAAGCAACTGAAAAATCATCCATAGCAGACCACACTCTGACATTTTCAGGATGGGTCCCATTTATTTTCACAAAACTTAATGTCATCAGGGGAAAAAAGCCAATGTTTGGAGATGTTTGTGGGGCAATTGAAAGACCGGAGTAAATATAAAAGTGACTGTTAATTTTTCCATTGAAATATTGCTTGTGTTATTTCACATAGAGTTGCAGATTATAGAACTGCAGGGCAAAAATAGTCAAGATAGACTGCTGAAATCCTGTATTCCCTTCTTTAATTAAACGTTAGTCTATGTTTCTCAGTCTGCTTGACCGTTAGTTGGGACCGCATACCTGAGTTCTCACTGTGAGTCTGAGTGCTGGTGTTATGAGACAATTTCTTGTCTGTGCCATTAAAAAACCATAACAACCTCTCCCTCATGTTTTTGTTGGATATGAGGCTCAGGAGATGGTGCAGACAGAGATGGAAGAAACCCGGATTTCAGGAGTACTTTGTGAGGGAAAGGCTGTCCATCCTCTTGAATAAAATATGCATAATTGAGTTAAATAAGCAAGTAATTTTTATTTTGTTAAACCACTCAGATTTTAGAATTGCTTTATAATAAATAAAATATTACCAAATAGATTACTGTCTACCAATCTGGGAGAAAAATCACTTTTCAGGTGGATATTTATCAATTTCATTACTTCCTGGGACTAAGAACATACAATAACTCAATCAGTAGTAAAATAAACAAAAATTCA
Source organism: Tupaia belangeri chinensis (assembly GCF_000334495.1). Classification (NCBI taxonomy): domain Eukaryota; kingdom Metazoa; phylum Chordata; class Mammalia; order Scandentia; family Tupaiidae; genus Tupaia; species Tupaia belangeri. The sequence goes on along the minus strand of NW_006159555.1, from coordinate 8,565,109 downwards.
AAACAATAACAATAACAACTAAAGAACAGTCATTAAACAGAAAGAAACTTCAAAATTAAGCCTAGAATTAGTAAAGGAAAAGACCCCGTTTATAGCCATGCCAACATTTGAAGTGGAGCCTTTTCATCACCTGCAGTGGACGTGGTTAACTGTGGAAGAGATGACCAACAAAATAAAGAGATTAAATCAGTTGGGAACAAAAAATTAAGCCTAGATTTTCCTCTTCGTAATGTTCACACTAATTTCAAATTAAGAACTGAAAATAAATTTTTCTAATAAGTTCAAAGTAATATTTTCCATTTCTGCTCCTATTTTAAAGCAGAATTATATCGAACATTTTATCTATCAATTAATGAAGAGAGACATTGTCTCCACTTAATATATACTGACTGTCCACACTCT
>NW_006159555.1:8555726-8564511 GCF_000334495.1 Tupaia belangeri chinensis | reverse complement strand
CACACACACACACACACACACACACACACACACACACACCTGGCATGAGTTTAAGCCACTGGGTCCAGGACTCGAACCGCAGTCGACCACATGGGAGTCCAGCAACATAGTCATTACGCTAACTGCTGGTCCCAAAAAACTGAAAGATTAAAGGATAGAGATGCATGAAAAATGGTCATGGATACTGAAGACAGTGTGGGAAGAGGGCAGGAGAAAGGGGGAGAGTGTGAGGAAATAAATTAAGAAGAAAAATAGAGAGGCAAGACATTTAAGGGACACAGAAATGGATGGTTATCTGTTGATGACAATGTGTATATTATCCTCAACTGGACTGGGATGACGTGTACTCATTTTGCGTAAACTCACTTCACAAGCTAAGTGATGTATAATGATTGATTGTATAAAATAAATTAAAATAAATAAATACATTTTGAGCAGGTCCTTTGTTAAATACTAGAAGCACATAGTGAGTAAGGCAGTCATGGTCATACTCTCATGAGGTTTGCAGGCCTATAGAAGACAGACAATAAAAGAAATAATTACCAATTGCTCCATAGGGCGGGTGTGCAAGGAAGGGATAGGGAGGTGGAGACTGGATCTTAATGCACTTCAGTGATAGACTGAACTGCTGAGATTTTAGGGGCAATAGGAAGGCTGTGAAGTTTCTGGAGCAGGTGAGTGAGAATCTCAGCATCCTTCTTTGACATGTGGATCATTCCCTCACCCCCACAAACCAAAGTCATCACCAGCAGGAACCTGCTTCTCTCACCCTCCCTATGTGGCAAATGTGGTTAGACTTTCCCAGGTCCTCTTAGCTCCACTTCCTGCCTGTCTGCCCTTACTCGGCCCTCCAGAATCTCCTCTTCTGGGCTAGCTAGGCCAAAGCTCAGCCCACCCCCCGAAAACTTCATTAATGGTTTCAGCTGCTTCCTCAACAGCTTTATTAAGAGTCATAACATGGGCCAACATTTCTCAACAAGATCCAACCCTGGTAGCTCTCTCTATTCTTCTGACCAGAAGCTCCTTCCTTAGAGGAGCTCCCTTTTCCATTCTGTCTTCCTTCTTGATCAGTTTCTATACTCATCTCCTTTCACTTCCCCAACATTCTGAGGAAGACCCCCAACCCTGTGGAGCCTCAAACAAATTTTAACCTCTTAAATAAACAAAACAAATAATTATCAATTGCTCTATAAAAGTGGTGTGCAAAGAATGGATAGGTTACTAACACCCCTTATAGTAAGGGAGATGCAGATCAAAACCACAATGAGATACCAAAAGATTAAAAGAACAAAAAATGATGAGTGCTGGCAGGGCTATGGTGAAAGGGGAACTCTCCTACACTGCTGGTGAGAATATAAATTGTTCCATCCACTGTGGAGAACAATATGGAAGTTCCTCAAAAATCTACAGATAGAACTACCATATGATCCAGCAATTCCACTCCTGAGTATCCAAACGACAGAATGCTCAGTTGAAAAAATGCTTATCTATCTATGTTTATTGTGGCATTATTCACAATTGCTAAATCATGAAGCCAGCCCAAATGTCCACAAGCAAATGTATGGGTTGAAAAAGTATGGCACATATACTCTATGGAATACTACTCAGCCATAAAAAATAACAAGACCCTGGAATTTGATAGAAAATGGTCAGATATGGAGGATCTATTGCTGAGTGAAGTAAGCCAGGCTATGAAAGAGAAACTTTGTATGTCTCCACTTAATGTACACTTATTACATTCTGTGGAGGAAACAGAAAGATTAGAGGATATAGAAGCATGGAAAATGGTTTATGGTTACTGGATATAGTGTGGGAAGAGGGTGGGAGAAGGAGAGTGAGAAAAAATATTAAGGAGAAAAATAGAGAGGCAAGACATTTATGGGACACAGAAATGTATTATTATCTGGTGATGATAATGTGTATAGTATCTTCAACTAGACTGATGTGAACTGTATTCACGTTGGGATAATTCACTTTACAAAGTGATGTATAGTGGTTGAATGTATAAAAGAAATTGAAATTAAAATAAAAGCTTATCTGTTTCTATCAATATGATGAAGTCATAGATTAAAGAGACTGAAACATAATGAATATTACTTCATTAACTGCTTCAATTCATTTGTGAAGGAACTGAGGCCTACTGGAGGTTCTAGTTCCTCTATATTCACTCATATTATTAGTCTTTCATTAAAAATATATTTAAGCAATAAAATCACACTATGTTATTTCAGTTATCAAACTTGGACATCACTGAACTGAAACATTCATTTTATGCAAACCCTACTTTAAAAATATCAAGAATTTCTGTTTCTGATCTAAAACTGTATTATGACTTGGTTATTATGCGTTTTTAAATGTTAAGTGTCTAGATGTTGACTCATGACTATTTAGAATTGATTCAATATTCACAAATAATATACTCCCTGTTAATTACTGAGATCTTAGAGTCAGACCATAATAGATCTAAGTTCTAGCATTCATTGATCATGTTATTTGAGTCATTTTAGTTTTGTTATTAATCTATAGGGATATAAATTGCATCTGGTAAGAATGATTCATATTTAAATAACAGAACACTCTTTAAAATGCAGCTCAAAGAAGAGCTGGCTTATTTAGTTCACATAACAGGAAGGTCAGGTAATTGACTGCTGACATCAGATCGACATCATACTGGCATCATGACCAATATTTCCACAGATATTTTCCTACTCGCCCCATCCCTTTTCCCTCATTGTCTCCAAAAAACTACCATTTATCTTGCCTTTTCAGAAAGTAGAAAGAGTGAATGCCTTCCTCTTATTTATCCTCTTTATTGAAGAAGGTATGTTTTTCATGGAATTTCATATACAGTAGTTTAGCCAGATTTTCACCTGGCTTTCTATAGCTGTAAGGAAAGCAAACTTTATGCATTACTATACCAATTATATCAGTTCTACAAGTCATAAAAATGCAGAGAGAGATATATTAGAAGGGCAAAAAGCAGTGTTTGGCACAAGTTACCAAGACAATATGAGAATTAAATGAGATGATGAGAAGAAAATCCTTACCTGAGTACCTGGAGAGTATGCCTCAATACAGTGAGCTATTACTTCTGTATTCATTACTGCTGAATGTTTCAAAAAGTCATATATACTTTATACCAAATATTAATGTAAAGTATTGATGTAAACTAAATTTTTCCCTGCCACATGTAATAGGATTATACTTTGCTCCCTTTTTGAAATGTGATCAATGAGAGATGAGCAGAAGCGGCCTGTGTTACTTCTGGGTGGAAGACTTAAAGTCAGTGTGCAACTTGTCATATTCTCATTTCCTTCTTTGACAGATTGGCAACAGTCCCAGGTAGTGGGACTATGTGAGCCTGTGTCTTGGAGAAGGAGAATCATCAACTTCCCAAGAGTGATTAAACCTGGAGCGTGAGTGGGAACTAAAACTTGTGGTGTATGTGTGTTTTTTCTGGGGAAGTTATTTTTTTTTTCTTTTTCTTTTTCTTGTTATAAGGCTCATGCACTCTCTGGAGAAACAGATACAGAGAGTGATAAATCATTCCCCAGGAAGGATGGTCATGCCGCAGTCCCTTCTCCTCCATTCTCCTCCATTCTCCTCTTGGGATTTTTCAGACTGTACTCATGCGCCTGGCGTGAATTTCAAGTCACCAGGTCCAGGATTTGCACCGTGGTCAGCCATGTGGGATTCCAGCACCTTAACTACTATGCCACTTGGCCTCAAAACATGTGGTTTTAAAGTCACTGATGTTTTGCTGTTGCATACTGGCCATAGCATACCCAGCCTACTTATGACATAGCCCATCCTATTCTGACTGAAGCACATATTTCATCAACTACTTTTACTAAACAGACCTTGTTGTTACTGTTGCCATTTAAGTGTTTTTATAGAAAGTCAGATGTTATTAATAATCTGCCTACAATCATACAATAAGTGTTAGAATCTAGATTTGTACCTTGCCTTATCATAGTGTTTTATGGTATATATTTTCTTATGTTTATCTATCTTATTATAATTTTGGGGATTTTGGAGAGGTTTTAGCTATAGGGTGCGTGTGCTCACCAGAAAGACAGAGAGAGATAGAGAGATAGAAAGCGAGAAATCACCCCTCATGCGGGATGGCCACACCGCAATCCCTTCTCCTCCATTCTCCTCTCGGGATCTTGGGCACGCATGCACACGCGCCTGGCATGAGTTTAAGCCACCGGGACAGGACTCGAACTGTGGTCAGCTACATGGGAGTTCAGCAACATAGGCATTATGCTAACTGTTGGTCCTTCTTATTATAATTTTAAAGTCACACCCAAACATTAACTATCAGGTCAAAGCAAATTATTGGAAGTAAAATAAATTATATTTTAAATCAAATTGTTTTCTATAAAGTATAAGAAACAAAGTAGTAAGACTAGCGTTGACTTCATAAATAAAAAAATAGATTTTACCTTTTCAGAATGAATGGGAGCATCTACAGGGATTGTATGCTGTTCCTGAGTTTTGAGTCTAAGTTCATATACCCAGCTTAAAGGGTTGAGCATTTAACCTATTCTTAATGTATCAATTTTCCTCTGTCACACCTGATTCAAGAAATATTTTCTAATTTTCATCAGTCTTAGACTAGAATATATCCCATGCCTACCTCTTTAAAGAAAAGAGACATTTTTATAACTTTGATGGCAATGATTCTACTTGAACAAGATTCTCTAGGAAACAGAGGGAAATGATCACCTGTTCAGCAAATATTTTTGAGAGCCTCTGTGTGTCATGTGTTGTCCAAGCCACTGTGGGTACAAACAGAAATGTGAACTTACCTGTGCCCTTGAGTATAGTAGTGGGAAAAAGTAAGTTAAAAATGTAATTCCCGGGACCAGCAGTTAGCATAATGGCTATGTCGCTGGACTCCCATGTAGTCGACCACGGTTCGAGTCTCAGACCCGGTGGCTTAAAACTCATGCCGAGCGCGTGTGCATGCGTGCCCAAGATCCTAAGAGGAGAATGGAGGAGAAGGGATTGCGGCATGACCATCCCCCCTGGGGGGTGATTTTTTGCTTTCTGTCTCTCTGTCTCTCTCTGTCTGGCGAGCACATGTGCCCTATGGCAAAAACCTCTCTGAAAAAAAAATGTAATTCCCCATTAATGTCTTAGGGGCTATTATGAAGGAATACATTTGGGGAAGGAAAGAACACTCTATTTAGGCTTGACTGAATCACAGAAGGCTCTAGACGAAAGGAGGAGTGAGGCTCAGCTGTGGTGGAACAGGAAGTAGCATACTACTTTGCAACTTTGAAGCCACCTGGGAGGCTAGAGTATGGAATCTGGGTTGACATGAAACACTCTGGGTGGGTACGTGCCTTTGGTTGCCTGGAAGGTGGAGAGGGGGATTTTAGTGTGATAAGACCCTGTGAGTAGTGCCGGTCTCTTTTGTTCTTCCTCAAAGAAGTACAATAAATAAACTTAAAGAAGACAAATGAGCCAGTTTTCAGAATGTGCGAATCACATGAAGCAATGAAAACAAAGGATATTTAAGGAAGATGTCATATCATGGAATAAGGCTTGGACATGTATTAAAATACCATGCTCAGGAAAACTGTAAGAAGCTAACTAATTACAGTTAAATATTAGAATTCATGTACAGGAGCTGTTAATGATGTGATCTGAGAGAAAGACTGTGGCAAAAATAGAGTATGCAGATTATGGCATTATCTGGATGTTATATGCTGTTATATGAAAATGGGTTCAATTTTGTCCACTGGTATTAAAGATGCATGTTTTTACACACTATTTTCATGAAGAGATTGGTCTTTCAGAAAAGTTACCTGGACATTAGAAATTGAGTGTTTAGAATAGGAATTGGAATCTGCCTGGAAGAGAGATAATTATAATATAAGCAATGAATATGGAGTGAAAGCATAGACAGAAGACAGATGTCGGAGATCTAACTGAACAATCTGGGTCATTTGTCATGGGAAATGGAGCAAAGAGAGTGATTAAGGACGAATTACAGATTTCTGGCTTAGGTGACTGGATGAGTGTTATGCCACTGACCAGCAAAGAAAATACAAATGGGTTGCATGTTTGAATAAAGGATGGCATTCAGATCGGCATATATTACAGTTGATATTCTGAGTGGAAGTTGTTTATTTAGGTCTGGTTATAAAAGTCTGGACTAGAAATATGCAAAAGAGAGTCACCGTTTCAAGGTGGCAGTAGAATACATGATTTCAGCTGTGATCCTCAGTAGAGTACACAGAATGAGAATATAAAACGTATCTCAAGTAATAGAGAAGGAGAAAACCAACAGAAGGAGGAAACCCAGCAGAGTGGATTCAGGCAAGCTAAAATAATTCGCACTAGTAGGAGAGATAACAGTGTAAATGGCTCCCAGAGAGGTCTGTGTGATGGAAGCTGAAATGGGAACAGTGCAGGAGGCAAAGAGAAATCTCACCTTCTGAGAGTAAGAGAAGTTTTAGTGCCATTGTTGGGGCAGAAAGCTGGTGCTGTTGGGTTGGAGGAGGAAGAAATTGTCAGTTTAGTGCCATTGTTGGGGCAGAAAGCTGGTGGTGTTGGGTTGGAGGAGGAAGAAATTGTCAAGAAAATTCTTTTATAAAGAAAGAAGAAAACAAGTTAATGTTAAGTAGTTAGAAAGTGAAACAGAGTAAAAAAAGTGTCATTTATTTATTTGAAATAAGAGAGATCCAAAATTGCATATATGTGAAGCAAAGAAACTGGCGAGAAAGGGCATGCTAGTGTTTTTGGTGCCGTTCTAAAATTTGAGTGAAAGAATGTTGATAAAATGGGGAAATGGGTAGAATGGGTATCCAAATGGGTACGTGTACTGTCAGGACATTTAAGTTAGAAAGAAGCAGAATTTTCATATATTCTACATACAGAAGCAAAAAACATGTAATTTATAAACATCAATCCAAAATGGATTATAGATGTAAATTTAAATCTTAAAAATATAAAAATTCTAGAGGAATACATAGAGAAAAATCTTTTTGATCTCAGATTAGACAAATATTTCTCAAAAATATCATGAAAAGCATGACCCATACAAGAACAAACTGGATTTTTGTAGTTTTGCCAGTTCTCTGAGGCCTAATGCCATCTTTCAATCTTTTTCTTATGCACATTAATTATTATGAACTTCCCTCTTATGACTTTTCTTGAAGTGTCCCATAGATTATGAAAACTCATGTACTCATTATCATTGGTTTCCATGCATATTTAGATTTCAGTCTTAATTTCTTCAATAGTTGTAGAGTCATTCAGAAATAGATTATTTATCTTCCATATGTTTGTGTATTTTTTTTCCTGAATTTAATATCAAGTTTAATTCCATCATGGTTCGAGAAAATGCTGGATATAGTTTTTATGCCTTTGAATCTGTAAAGGCTTGTTTTGTGCTCTTTCATGTGGTCAGTCTTTGAAAAGGTTCCATGTGAGGGTAAGAAAAATGTATATTTCATGGTTTTTGGGTGGAAGTTTCTATAGATGTCTGTCAAGTCTACTCCTTTTTAATATAGTACTGGAAGTTCTAGCCAATGTTATCAGAAAGGAGAAAAATACAAAAGGCATTCAAATTGGGAGAGAAGAGATGAATTTATCTCTATTTGCAGATGACATGATTGTATACATAGAAAACCCAAGGATATCTGTGAAAAGACTCCTGGAAGTAATAAGTGAATACGGTAAAGTAACAGGATACAAAATCAGCATACAAAAGTCTATAGCATTTCTATGTACAAACAATAAGCAGGTTGAGGTAGAAATGAAGAAAGTAATCCGATTTGCACTAACCACAAAAAGTCTAAGATACCTAGATATAAATCTCACCAAAAAAGTCAAAGATCTCTATAAGGAAAATTATAAAAATCTAAAAAAACAAAAAAATAGTCATGCCGCAATCCCTTCTCTTCCGTTCTCCTCTCGGGATCTTGGGCACACACGCACATGCGCCCGGTGTGAGTTTTAAGCCACCGGGTCCAGGATGCGAACTGCGGTCGACTACGTGGGAGTCCAGCGACATAGCCATTACGCCAACTGCTGGTTCCCAGAAATAGGTTATTATCTCTTGATGATGACATGGGTAGTATTCCCAACTGGACTGGCAAGAAATTTATTTATGTTGGAACATTCACTTTACAAGCTAAGTGATATATGTGATTGAATGTATAAAATAAATTAAAATAAAATAAAATATTAAAAATGTAAAAAACATAAAAAATTGAAAAATTCTAATTAATAAATCATGTAAAAGTAAAGAAAAATGACAACAAAAAGAATAGACACTCCAGAAATAAACCCCAAAACATACAGCCAACTGATCTTTGACAGAGTATCAGTCAATTCAGTGGGAAATGGAAAATCTCTTTAGCAGATGGTGCTGGAAAAACTAAGTATACACCTCTTGAAGGATGAACCTGGACCCCTATCTCTCACCTTTAACAGAAATCAATTCAAAGTGGATCAAAAACCTGAACCTAAGACCTCAAACTATAAAACTACTGGTGGAAAATAACTGGGAAACTGGGAGAGACTGGGGTAGGCAAAGATTTCTTAAATAAGACCCCAAATACAGGCAATAATCCCAAAGTAGATAAGTGGATTAGATCAGATTAAGAAGTTTATGCGGGACCAGCAGTTAGCGTAATGGCTATGTCGCTGGACTCCCACGTAGTCGAACACGATTCAAGTCCTGGACCCAGTGGCTTAAACTCACGCTGGGCGCATGTGTGTGTGTGCCCAAGATCCCATGAGGAGAATGGAGGAGAAAGGATTG
>NW_006159555.1:8553980-8555661 GCF_000334495.1 Tupaia belangeri chinensis | reverse complement strand
CGAGCCCATACGCCCTATAGCAAAACCCTCTCCAAAAAAAAAAAGAAAAAAAAAGAAGTTTATGCACAGCAAAAGACACAAAATAATTAGTGTGAATCAATGAGCCTCACAATGGAAGAATATTTCTGCAAACTATATCTCAGATAAGGGACTGACAATCAGAATATGCAGGGAACTCAAGTGGCTTACCCAGGAAAAAAAAAGTCAACCCAATTAAAGGATTGGAAAACGAGCTGAATACGCAATTCTCTAAGGAAGATATACAAACAACCAAAAACATATGAAAAAATTATCAACATCCCTTATCATAAGGGAGACGCAGATCAAAACCACAATGAGATACCACCTAATCCCAGTCAGAATGGCAAAGATTAAAAAAAAAATAAAAAAAAGATGAGTGCTGGTGGGACTGTGGTGAAAAGGGAACTCTCTTACACTATTGGTGGGAATGTAAATTGCTCCATCCACTGTGGAGAACAATATGGAGGTTCCTCAAAAATTTACAAATAGAACTACCATATGATCCAGTAATTCCACTCCTGGGTATCTACCCAAAAGAGAGGAGAATGCTCAGTCAGGAAAGTGCTTACACATCTATGTTCCTTGCAGCATTATTAACAATTGCTAAGCATGGAACCAACCCAAATGTCCATGAGCAGATGAATGGTTGAAAAAGTGTGGCATGTGTACTCCATGTAATACTACTTAGCCATAAAATACAAGATCCTGACATTTGATAGAAAGTGGACAAATATAGATTTATAGTTGAGTGAAGCAAGCTAGGCTGTGAAAGAGAGACATTGTATGTCTCCACTTAATATATACTGGCTGCACTCTATGGCAGAATCTGAAAGATTAGAGTATATAGAAACATGGAAAACTATTATAGGTACTGGAGACAGTATGAGAAGAGGGTGGGAGAAGGTAGAGAGAGTGATGAAAGAAATTAAGGGAAAAAATAGATAGATAAAACATTTATGGAACACAGAAATGGGTTGTGGTTTGTTGTTGATAAATGTACACTAGCCCCAGCTGGACTGGTGTAAGTTTTATTTGTGTCTGGCAGATTTGCTTTATAAGCCAAGTGATGTATAATGATTTAATGTATAAAATAAATGAAAAAAAAAGAAAAAAGTACAAATTGATAAATTGACAATTAAAATTTTTTTAAAGTTACTGTAGGAAAGACACTAAAGAATGCAAAGGTGGGGAGAACATAATTTTAAATCACCTGTTTGATAAAGAACTTGTATTTAAAACATAAAGAGAACCCTAGAAACTGGATAATAAGACAGAATGCAAAAAACATTAGACACTAACAAGAAAGATATACTTTGAAAATATACATGTAAAAAATACTCAACATGACTGGCATACTATAAGGCAAATTAAAAAACACAGTGGTATTTGGAAAGTCTAAAATTAAAAATGATGTACCATGACAGTGTTTGGCAAGTATACCGGAACTTTCAAAGACTGCTAGTGGGAAGGTAAATGGTACATTTTTTTGAAAACAATTCAGTATTTAAAATAAAATCTAAATATACACTAGTCATATGATTCGGCTATTTCAAACACCAGATATTTACCCCAAATCAAATAATGTACAAATCCTGTGGCCACAGATGGTATATTGGTTATGTTGCTGGACTCCCACATGGCCGACCACGGTTCAAATCTT
>NW_006159555.1:8546005-8553803 GCF_000334495.1 Tupaia belangeri chinensis | reverse complement strand
TTTGACAGAAAGTGGAAGAATATGGAAGATTTACTGCTGAGTGAAGCAAGCCAGGCTATGAAGGAGAGACACTATATGTCCTTACTTAATATATACCAAGTGTCCACACTCTACAAGTGAAACTGACGGGCTAAAGGATGTACAAACACAAGAGATGGGTGTGAGTGCCAGATGCGATGTGTGTGGAGGAGTGAGGCCTGGGGAAAAACATTTGGAGGAGGGATCCAGAGACAGCATTGTTGAGACAGGGAGGTAGTGTTGTTATATTTTGGTCAACTGGACCAGGGAGAAATGTTCGCATACTTAAATGATAACTTTGTAAGCTAAATAATGTGATTGAATGTATTAAAAAATGTAAATAAAAATAAATAAATAAATTTTAAAAATTATTATTGTTATTATCTTTAGGTTTTTGCCATAGGGCATGTGCTTTCACTGGAGAGAGAGAGAATGAAACTAAGAAATCACCTTGCAGGGGTGATGGCCATGCTGCATTCTTTTCTTCATTCTTCTCTTAGGATTTTGGGCATGAACACACACATACCTAGTGTGTGTTTCAAACTACAGGTCTGGGACTCAAACCACAGTTAGCCTTGTGGGGAGTCCTTAAACACTATGCCACCTGCTGGCCTCTATGTTTTTCTTTTCTTTTAAAATTTATTTTATATATTCAATCACCGAACATCACAACAGGTTGTAAAGTAAATTTTCCTAGTATAAATACAATGCACACCAGTCTAGTTAAAGATACCATATACGTTATTATCAATAGGTAATCCTCCATTTCTGTTTCCCTTAAATATCTTGCCTTTCTATTTCTCTCCTTGATTCCCTTCTTCTCACTTGCACCCACCTCCCATTCTCCTTGCACACTGTCTTCGGTATCCTTAACCATTCTCCATGCTTCTATATCTTTCAATTTTTCAGTTTCCACCATAGAGTGCAGACCTTCAGGATGTATTAAGTGGGGACATACAATCTCTCTCTTTCATAGTCTGGCTTGCTTCACTCAGTCGTAATTCTTCCATATTTGTCCACTTTCTATCAAATGTCAAGATCTTGTTATTTTATTTATTTATTTTTTTTTTTATGATTAAGTAGTATTCCATAGTGTACATGTGCCACACTTTTTCATTCCATTTATCCATTCATGGACATTGGGTTGGTTTCATGTCTTAGCAATTGTGGTTGGCCCCCATCTTAAAGAAACTATGTTAAGTGTAGTTAAATAAGCCAGACCAAAAAGAGTTCATGTATATGAAATTCCAAACCATGCACTCTAATTTACAGTGATAGAAATCTAGTCAGTGGTTGCTTGGCATATTAATTTTCTAGGGTTACTCTAACAAAACACCACAGACTTATGGCTGAAACAACATATTGAAACTCTGGAGTCTTTTTCTTACAGTTGTAAGTAAGAACTTTATTTTCTCACAGCTCTGGACCAATATTCCTGATGAACATAGATGCAAAGATCCTCAACAACAAATATAAGCAACACATGTAAAAGATCATTCACCATGATTAAGTGGAATCCACCCCAGAAATGCAAGGATGCCTGAACATACATGAATCAATCAACTTGATACATCACATTTACAGAGTGAACAACAACAAAAACCAATATGATCATTTCAATAGATGCAGAAAATAATATGATAAAAGACAACATCCCTTATGATAAAAATGCTGTACAAAATAAAGTATAAAACGAACATATTCAACATAATAAAGGTTATATAGAATAAGTCTACAGCTAATATCATACTCAACAATGAAAACTTGATAGCTTTTTCTCTAATATCTGGGGCAAAACAAAGATGCCAATTTTTACCATTTCTATTCAGCATAGTGCTAGAAGTCCTGGCTTGAGCAATTAGGCAAGAGAAAGAAATGAAATGCCTTCAAATTGGAAAGGAAGAATTTAAATCGTCTGTCCTTGCAAATGACATTACTTTACATTAAGAAAATACTAAAGACTCCATGAAGAATTATTAGGTCTAATAAGAAAATTGAGTAATCTTGCAGGATATAAAATCAACATGTATAAATCAGTAGCATTTTTTACACTAAGAGTAAGCTATGTGAAAAAGAAAAAGCAACTACTTTATAATAGCTCCCCCCAAAAATAAAATGCTTAGGATATTTTCACCAAGGAGGTCAAAGATATCTACACAACAATTAAACATACAAGCAAATAATAATAAATGGAAAAGTATCCCATATTCATGGATTAATATAGAATTAATATAGTTACAAAGCCTGTACTGCCCAAAGTGATCTACATATTCAATACAATCCCTATAAAACTGTCAATGCTATTTTTCATGGAAATAGAAAAACAATACTAAAATGTATATGGAAACACAAAAGATCCTAAATAGGTAAGGCAATCTTGATCAAAAAGAACACATATTGATGTATTATGACAGAATTTCAAAGTATATTATAAATCCATTGTAATCAAAACAGCAAGGTCCTGAAATAAAAATATTTTATATCGTTTATATATCTCAGATATATAAACGATATAAAAAATACAGTAGGATAGAAAGGTCTTAAGTAAACTGACACATTTATGGACAACTAATTTTTTTTTTTTTTTTACAAAGATGCTAAGAACCTACAATGGGAAAAGGCCAGCCTCGTCAGTAAATGATGTTAGGAAAATTGGATATCCACATACAGAAGAATGAAATTAAATTATTCTCACTCTTTATGTACAGAAACCGACTTAATGTGGATTTGAAATTTAAATGAAAGATCCTAATATAAGAGACTACTAAAAGTATATCTGAGGGAAAAATCTCCATGACATTGCTAGGCAATGCTTTTCTGGATATGCTCTAAAAATCAAAACAGACAAATGGGATGACATTAAACTAAAAAGCTTCTGCACAGCAAAGTAAATAATCAACAGAGTGAAGAGACATCCTAAAAATGGGAGAAAATATTTTCAAACTATACATCTGATAATCAGTTAGTGTTCAAACTGTACGAGGAACTCAACTCAACAGCAGGAAAACAGAGAAGATGAACATTAAACGGATAAAAGACATAATAGATATAATAGATATTTCTCACAAGAAGACAGACCAATGGCCAACAAGTATATGAAAAATTCTCAACATTACTAATCATCAGGGAAATGCAAATCACAAACACTCTAAGATATCACCTCACATCTGTTAGAATGAATATAATAAAAAAGACAAAAGTTAACAAGTTGGCAAGGATGTGGAAAAAGCGAACTTTGCACACTGCTGGTAGGAATGTAAATTAGGACTACATTATGGAAAACAGATTAGAGGTTCATCAAAAATTAAAAATAGAACTTACTATGTTATCCAACAATCCAACCAGTGGATATATATCTGAAGGGAGTGAAATCAGTAGGCTGAGGAGATACCTGCACTTTCCTGGTTATTATACTACTATTCACAATAGTCAAGATATGGACTCAATCGAAGCATTCATCAATGGATGGATAAATAAAATATTACATATATTCTCATATATATGAACATACATATATATGTGTGTGCGTGTGTGTGTGTGTATAAACACAGTTAAATACTGTTTAATCATTTAAAGAATGGACTCTTATTTGCAAAAATATGAATGAGCTTTAAGGACATTATGTTATGTTAAATAAATCAAACAGAGAAAGATAAATATCAAGGGGTCTTACTAATATGTGAAACCAAAAAAGTTGATCTCATAGAAGTAGAGAGAAGAATGATGAGTACCTGAGACATGGTTAGATAGGAGGGAGTGGGAGGGTGAGGAGATATTGATAAAAGGATATGTAATTCCATTTATATAGGAGGAGTAAAGTCAAGAGATCTATCACACATCTAGATGACAATGTTGTATTTTATTCTTGAAAAATGTGAACATAGTGAATGTTAAGTATTCCTACCACAAAAATGGTAACTAAATGAAATCATGCATTTGTTCACTAGTTATACTTAACTATTCTGTAATATATGTATACTTCACAAAATGTTTCACACAATAAATACAATTTTATCTGCCAATTAAAAATAATAAAATTAATAAATTAAAGATAAGAAGAGAAAGGAAGTACTCAGTTCTAGATATCACATTTATTCCTCAGATTATTTAGGAAAGGGACAGATGATTTGTTTTCTCCATGTTAATTTAGTCTATCACCCCTCTCTCTCAGTTAATAGATGCTTTGAGTAGCTGACACTAGATGGTATTGTGCTCCTTCAATTCAACTGGTTTTCTGAGTGAGAGGCACTTTCTGTCTGCATGTAATCAGTGTGCTGCACACATCTTTACTGTGAGAACAGCACCTCCTAGTAAAAACATTCTTTGTTTATGAAATCTGGTTTAAGAAAATGTTAATCCAGTCTCTTGAAACTTTAAACTTAAAGTGGATGTATTTGTGACACTCATGGCACGTATCCTCAAATACTAATATTTGCATTTTACCAATAAAATACTCTCTCTTCAGAATATAAGAAATAAAAAGTCTAATAGGAAAAACTAGAAAAGGAATTGTACTGTCTGTTGGTGTTATATTTAAAATGCTTCAGCAGCAGGTTAATCTTTCTTTCAAACTATACCATGGAGAGACCAATTTTTTTCCCCTCTCTTTAAGATTTAATAGACTCTTCAAATTAGAATTTTATTTTTCAAAATGAATATCTAACATTTAAAACTAATGCTTAATTTTGAATACAAGTCTGACTGAAGAATTTCCTTACTGAATAGGACATTGTTTATGAAAACATTTTGCAACCATATTATAGCAAGAAGTTAGAAATGCCAAAAAATAGGGACCAGCAGGTGGCATGGTAGTTAAGGTGCTGGACTCCCACATGGCCAACCACACTTTGAGTCCCAGACCTGGTGGCTTGCTTCCTCACTCTCTCTTTCTCTCTCTGTCTCTCTGGTCAAATAAAAGTAAAATAATAATAACAACAACAATAATAATAAATTAATCAAATAATTTTTTTGAGAGGTTTTTGCTATAGGGCATGTGCGCTCGCCAGACAGACAGAGAGAGACAGAGAAACAGAAAGCAAGAAATCACCCTCCAGTAGGGATGGCTACGCAGCAATCCCTTCTCCTCCATTCTCCTCTCGGGATTTTGGGCACGCACGCACATGCGTCGGTCGTGAGTTTTAAGCCACCGGGTCCGGTACGCGAACTATGGTTGACTACATGGGAGTGCAGCGACATAGCCATTACGCTAACTGCTGGTCACCCAACAAATAATTCTTAAAAAAAGAGAAATACCAAAAACAGTCTCTAGTCTGAATTTTTGGTTTTCATGTTACCTTGGTCTGGAAAACTTCTCTTTCCTTTTCACTCCAAAAAAAAAAAAAAAAAAAAAAAAAAACAGAAACCCATTTTTCATGACCACTTTCTCTAAAAAAAAAAAAAACCAAAAAAACAGAAACCCATTTTTCATGACCAATTTCTCAGTAAACCCATTCAGATCTTCCAGTCTAAAGGTATCTCTTATGCTCTCATTGTGTAAAATATGTTTGTTGCAGCACTTAGTCTTTTATGTCACAGTCACATTTACTCTTAATGCATCATCTCAACGAACATACAAATATTTTAGAGCTAGCAATATTTTGCTCATTTTGACAGTGTGTTCTTAACATAAGATAAAGAGTAATCCATTTTTGTATTATTATATTTTTATTTAAGGTTTAAGTTCTAGAGCATGTGCGCTTGCCAGAGAGGAGAGCAATAGAGAGAGACAGAGAGAGGGAAACTGAGAATTCACCCCACCCCTCCCTGTGACCAACACCATACCACTTGCTGGCCCAGAGAGTAATCCTTTAATAAATGCATAAGAATTGGCTTCTTTTTTTTAACTTGAAAAGACACATAAATACAGAATTTTTAAACCAAGATTGTATTTACTACTTTATAAATAAATAAATCAAGATTAGAAAAATGACACTTCACTTCTTATTTATAAATAAATATTGCTTTTTGTTGTTGTTATAGGACACATGCCCTCTCTGGAGAGGGACAAAAAGAGACAGTGAGAGGGAAAATAAGAAATCATTGCCTGGGCAGAGGGATGGCCATGCACAGTCCTTTCTTCCCCATTCTCTCTATGGGATTTTGGGCATGCATGCACATATGCCTGGCATGATTGTCAAGCTGCTAGGTCCAGGGATTAGAATAGGGGTTACCATGTGGGAGTTCAGCAGCTTAAGCCACCTGCCGGTCTCAACATTTCTTTATAAAAAAGGGTGCATGGTTTATGGGACCAGCAGTTGGCATAATGGCTATGTTGTTGGACTCACATGTATTCAGCTGCCATTTGAGTCCTGGGCCCAGTGGCTTAAATTCACACTGGGCGCATGCGCATGCCTGCCCAAGATCTCAAGAGAAGAATGGAAGAGAAGGGATTGTGACATGGCCATCCACCCTAAGGGGTGATTTCTTGCTTTCTATCTCTCTGTCTCTCTCTGTCTTTCTGGTGAACACACATGCCCTATAGCAACAATCTCTTTAAAAAATGTAAAGAAGGGTGTATGGTTTATTTCTATACTTTTCAGTATAGTTAGGTTGTAAGCTCCCGGAGGTCAAGAGTATGTTGATTATGTTCAAAATCCTATATGTCTCTACATAAAATGTTTTATTCCTTTTAGAACAGGCCCTTTAAAAAAGCAATTAAAAGTGGCTGTCTTCTAAGTATTACTAAGCCAACTTCTAGGAGACACAGAGAACTAATTAAGCTTTGAGTATAACAGTTCAGGCAGCTAAAGTCTGAAAAGAAAGGAGGAACAATTCTATGACTTTAAAGGTACATAGTATAGATAATTGTTCTTTTTGATGAGATATTTCAGGGAATAGGATTCAGATGAATGAGACCAATTCCATAGACAGAGACTGTGACAACCAGAAGAACAGAGATGCTACGACAGACAGGAGTTTCTAGGTAACAAGCTAGGAATGCATACTATTATTAACATAAATAAAATATGAGTCACTAAAATTCCCTATAAAAGATGAGGGAGTACATGTTTTCTGATTTGCAGGCTACATAATTTTGGTTATACTCAAATATGTCAGTATTCAAAAAAATGGTTATAGATGATAAATAAATGAACAAGATGCTCAGATTTGGCCTTTAGCCTGTAAATTGCTGACTCTTGGTTAATAAAGTATAAAGTATAAATATGTATATTATTTTTAACAAGGAGCATGTAAAAGATTAGATTTAATATGTTGATAAATTCTGAATTTTAACTTAACCCATTATACCTTACATCTATTTATTTCTTTTTATTTTTCCCAGAGATTTTCGCTATAGGGTGTATGTATGTGCTCATTAGAGAAACAGAGAAAGCCAGAGACAAAAAAAGAGAAATTACCCCCTGGGGGTGTGACCACATTACAACCCCTTTGCCTCCATTCTCCTCTCAGGATTGTGAGTATGCATGCACACATGCCTGGCATGAGTTTTAATCCGCCAGGTCTGGGAATTGAAGCATGGTCAACCACATGGGAGTCCAGCAATGTACCCATTATGCCATCCGCTGGTCCCACCTTACATTTATTATAACTGTATTTTCTTTTCTTTTTTTTTTTTTAGAGATTTTTGCTACAGGGTGCGTGTGCTTTCTGGGGAGAGAGACAGAAAGTGAGAAATCATCCCCTAGGGGCATAGTAACATTGCAATCCCTTATTCTTTATTCTCTCCCCAGGATTTTGGGGGGCACATGTACATGAACCCAGTGTGACTTTCAAGCCACTGGGTCTGGGACTCTAACCACAGTTCACTACATAGGAGTTC
>NW_006159555.1:8534764-8545800 GCF_000334495.1 Tupaia belangeri chinensis | reverse complement strand
CGCCCTATGTGAGTTCTAAGCCACCAGGTCCGGGACGCGAACCACGGTCGACTACGTGGGAGTCCAGCGACACAGCCATTACGCTAACTGCTGGTTCCCGAATTCTTAAAAAGACTTTATAAAACTTTTTTTTTTTTCCTTTCCTTTTTGCTATAGAATGTGTGCACTCACTGGAAAGACAGAGAGACAGGAAGTGAGAAATCTCTCCCTGGGGGAATGGCCATGCCACAGTCCCTTCTCCTCCATTCTCCTCTTAGGATTTGGGGCATGAATGCACATACACCTGTGAGTTTTAAGTCGTTGGGTCTGAAACTTGAACCGCGGTCGACTACATGAAAGTCCAGCAACATAACCATTACACCATCTGCTGATCCCAATGAAACCTTTTTAAAAACCTCTCAGACTGGATTAATCCCAACCACTTAAAGAACCTTTACTGAAATAATATGGATTGTGTTTGTGTCTATTTCATACATATATTTTTTCCTCACATAAAATTGAGTCAGTCCATAGTTCAGTAGTTAAATGTTGTGCATTAGGAGTCAGATACTATAGGGTCCACCAAGGTTTGAATCTGTGACCAAAGGCTTGAAAACCATGCTGGGCACATGTGTGCCTAAAATTTTGAGGGGATGGAGAAACAGAAGCCAAAGGCATGGTATGGCCATGTCTCCTCACTGAGGGATGCTTTCTCTCTGACAAGAGCACATACTCTCGTCAGAGAGTGAGAGGGAGAGGGAGAGAAGCTGGATACCACACAGCAACTGCAGTTTTGAATCCCTGACCTGGTCAGCTGAAATACTCTGGGCACATGTACAATTGCCTATGGTATGATGGGCTGGAGAATGGAGGAAGGGGATCATGGCATGACCAGATTCTGTAAAAGGAGCTTCTCTCTTTCTTTCACTATTTTGTACACATATACACTTTCTACTATGAGTAAAGAGAACAATAATAAAGTAAAATATAAATTAAAATAAAAGATTATGTATTATTCATCTTTATTTATAAACTTTGTAATACGAAGACCATATTTTAAATCGATATAATCTGTGGAACCCCAAATGGCCACAGCCTGTTGTTGAAGGGAAGGAGTGTCCCACGGGTAAGGGCTGTGGACTGAGAAAGGATAGACAGAGAAAAGTGGGGGTCAGGTTGCTGGGCGTCTCTGATGGAGAGCACTGTGGGAGCTAGCTGTTCTGTGCTCATTCTTTTATAGGGGAGGTAAAGCCATGTGCTGTCTATTATTGATGCGACTGTGGAGTATCTAAACAAGTCTCCCCTGGCCCTCTCTGGCTACACTTGGCTTTCTTTTATCTGTAAAGCCCAGCAGTAGATTATGTCTTTGTTAGAGCTTTTGCTTGCCCTGCAGCATTAGGGCAAAGACTGTTATCTTTTAAAAAAATTTTTCTTAAATTTTTTTAATATTGGAGAGGTTTTTGCTATAGAGCGCATGAGTCTGCCTTATAGACAGGGAGACAGAAAATGAGAAATCACCCCCCGATGGGGGATGGCCACACCACAATCCCTTCTCCATTCTCCTCTCAGGATCTTGGGCATGGGGCATGCCCCAGTTAAAGCCACTGGTTCCAGGACTTGACCCACAGTCGATTATGTGGGAGGCCAGCGACATAGCCAGCTGCTGGTCCCAAGCCTGTATCTTTTAAGGTGTTCCTTGCACCCAAATACACTCAATTTCTTTTTCTTTCTTTCTTACTTTCTCTTTCTCTCTTTCTTTCTTTCTTTCTTTTTTGTAGAGAGTTTTTGCTATAGAACTCATGGGCTCACACACACACACTCATGGAAGAAATAAATAAACTTAAAGAAAAGGAAAAAACACACACACACACACACACACTGAGGGTATGGCTACACTGCAATCCCTTCTCCTTCGTTCTGCTCTCAGGATTTTGGGCATACATGCGCATGCACTCGGTGTGCATTTTAAGCTGCCAGGTCCAGGACTCAAACTGCAGTTGACTACATGGGAGTCCAGTGTAACCATTACGCCATCAGCTGATCCCACACCCAACTACATTTTATCAGTTTGAGTATACTTAATACAAAGGTAAAATTTAGTAATGCTCAAATGAATTATGCTTATTTAGTTATAGTATCTAAATGCATTGAAGATAAAGCAAAATAATTGTCTGGTAAACGTTATTTACTCGGTTTACACATGATACTTGTTACAATTATGGATTATGCATCATTTGTAAAGCGGTTTCTTAGGGAGGAATCGAGACTACTCTCAAATGTTCACTTTAAATATAATGTCTTATCAAATGATGAGAGTAGGTAAATGTGTTTTGCTATATGGTATACATGTATGTCTGAAATGACTTTATGAATATTTAAGTGTGAGTAAGTATCCATCCGAAAGATTACAAGATAAGACAATATATGAACACAAAAATGTTCTCATGATGATAACAAATTGGACATATTAGAAATGTCAAAAACCATTATAATGTCAGTAGGGAATCAGATTACGAGAACTGTGTCATCAAAGCAAGAGCAGAGGCATGATTAAAAACCTGATTTTAAAAAAAATAATTGAAATGTCACAAATTGTGGTTGGGCAACCAAGAAGAGTGTAGAAGGAATACGGAATTAGATTCCCTCAGGGGGGAAAAAATTAGTTAAACCCAAGGTAGGTAGAGTTGAAAAATAGCATCCAATAAAATCGCATATGTACACTTGCATTGGGAAGAGATAGGCAATTGTGTCTCCCACAGATGTAACAACTACAGAAGAGGAACAGTGTATCCACTAGCAGATCTGGTAGGAACTGACAAAAATTGCTTAAAAATTAAAATAATCTCAGTTCATCTGAGGTGGTTATGCTGTTTTCTTAGCTGTGTGTGTAATTTTGGTCTGGGAAGATAAATATTTGGCTCATAAATGTGGCAAGACAGAGTAAATATTAATTTTATATATATTTTGCATAATCTGTCTATTTTTTGCTAAATGTTTGCTGCTGAAAAGATTTAGCATTTTAGGTTTGAAAGTTCAATTTGTAATGTGTGATTGGTATTAAACTTATGAGTCTAAGTTAGAAAATATAAGAAAAACCTGACAAAATGGATACATTATTTCCATGGATTGATTTACTAAGGTGTGATTTATTAGATTAATACAATTTGATTAAGGGCTCATAGATAATTTGCTTCCCTGGGTTATATTTTGTCATGCATTGGAAATACTGAGAAAATAAAATCAAATATCTTAAATCTGTAATTAAAGTTTAAAATCTTTAAGAATCTTTACCCAAATTAGGATTGGAGACAAAAACTTAAAATTTAGTCTTTTGGACATGAGGCAATCCAACTTTGCTTAAAGAATAAGTAACATTTTAAATACAGAAATAGTTAAGCTTAAAAAATAGAACAATATTTGTAGATTGACATCTTAAGGAAATGAAGTTTAAAAGTATGTGACTAAAAAGTAATTGCTAATCATTTTAAACGAGAAGAAATCTTCAGAGCTCTCTACGAATTCGCACTGGCACTTAACTAGAGCAGAAACCTTAGGCAGTTTATGGGATTCATGTGGAGATGACGTGGTACTGATGTTAGTTAATATTTATTAAATTTTTATTTAGTGCTATGTACATAAAATCAGGGCCTTATTTAATTTTTCCAACAGTATTATGGAGTAGATATTGCTGTTATCACTTCTATTTACAGAAAAGAAATAGGCTTAAGATATTTAAGTAGGTTGGTGAAAGTCACATAGCAAGAAGGTGGAAAAATTAAAGGGAGAGTAAAGTGAGACCATAGAGAAAGGGCAAATATCTAAAAACATTCTTCCTATACAATTTCCTTGAAAATATTTTAGAAGTGAAATGTAGGCACAAATATAAAAAAAGATGATCAAATTAACTATTTCTCAGAAAATAAGAAAGAAACTCGAACCAGGGTTGGCCATGTGGGAGTCCAGTGTCCTTAACCCGAATGGATTGAAAAACTGTGGCACATATACTCTATGGGATACTATTCAGCCATAAAAAACAACAAAACCCTGGCTTTTGACAGAAAATGGAAGAATATGGAAGATTTACTGCTGAATGAAGCAAGCCAGGCTATGAAGGAAAGACATTGTATGTCCCCACTTAATTTATATTGAGTGTCCACACTCTATTACTGAAACTGACTGACTAAAGGATGTACAAACACAAGAGATGGGTGTAGTTGCCAGATGTGGTGTGTGTGGAGGAGTGGGACCTGGAGAAGGACATTTGGAGGAGGTATATGGAGGCAGAGCATTGACGGAATGGGGAGGTAGTGGGGTTATCTGTTGAGGATAGTTTGATCAACTAGATTGGGAAGAAATGTTCACATATTGAAATGTTCACTTTGTAAGTTAAATAATATGATTGAATGTATACAAAAATAAATTTAGAAAAAGAAAATATGAAAGAAAGAGTTAAAAGCCTGAGTTTCATAAACATTTTAAAATTCTTTTTGGTAATTGTTTGTCATTTCTGAAGAAATCTGAGTTGAGATGCAGAGAAAGATCTCTAAATTTTTGGAGGATATTTATGATTTTCTGTTAATTTATAGATTTATAAATAGATTTGAAATAATTTTTCATACATACACAGAACATTACATATATATGTACATGGTGTAAATGTATGGAGATACAAATACAATATTGGAAAAATAATGCAAAGATCCCTTGTAATTGTTTTGAAGAAGTAGTTAAGAGTGTAAGTTTAGTGGTCATATAATAACAATATTTATGATAACTTATTGTCAGTGATCATATATTAGTATTGGTTTTGGCATCAATAGAAGTCAAATTGGGAGGTAGAAATTAACTATAGGCAATTTATCCCAAATACTTTCTAGTAAAGGAACTAATAAGCCAGAAAGTATGAATAATCTATAAGGAATAAAAATGAATATCCTACTTCCTCAGAGACTTGATACTGGTAAGAATTATATAGGTTAAATTCTTTTCTAAAATATATTTTATTTAAACTTCTTTTATACATTCAATCACTATACATCATTTAGCTTGCAAAATGAATTTTCCAACATGAATACACTTCACACCAGTCCAGTTGAAGTGTCCAGATAATGATCCATTTCTGTGTCCCATAAACGTGTGGCCTTGCTATTTTTCTCCTTAATGTCTTTCATCACACTCTCCTCCTTCTTCCACCCTCTTCCCACATTGTA
Source organism: Tupaia belangeri chinensis (assembly GCF_000334495.1). Lineage (NCBI taxonomy): Eukaryota > Metazoa > Chordata > Mammalia > Scandentia > Tupaiidae > Tupaia > Tupaia belangeri. The sequence goes on along the minus strand of NW_006159555.1, from coordinate 8,540,611 downwards.
TCCACTATCCAAAACCAATTTCTATGTTTCTATAACCTCGAATCTTTTAGTTTCTGCCATAGACTCCAGACAGATGCTATACATTAAGTGGAGACATACATCTCTCCTTCATATACTGGCTTACTTCACTCAGCCTTAAATCTTCCATATTCATCCATTTCTATCAAAATCCAGGGTCTTGTTGCTTTTTATGGCTGAGTAGTATTCCATAAAGTACATGTGCCACACTTTTTCAATCCATTCATCTGTTCATGGACATTTGGGGTTGGTTCCACGTCTTATCAATTGTTAATAATGATGCAATAAACGTAGATGTGCAAGCAGTTTTCCAACTGAGCCTTTTCTTGCCCTTTGGGTAGATACCAGGCGTGGGATCGCTGGATCACATGGTAGTTCTATTTGTAGATCTTTGATGAATCTCCATATTGTTCTCCACAGTGATTGGACCAATTTCCATTTTCCACCAGCAGTGTAGGAGAGATCTCCTTTCACCATAGCCCTGTCCGCACTTATCATTTTTTGTTTTTCAGATCTTAGTCATTCTGACTAGGATTAGGTGATGCCTCATTGTAGTTTTGATCTGCACCTTCCTTATGATGAGGGTATTGAGCATTTTTTTAATATGCTTTTTGGCTGTTGGTATGTATTCCTTAGAGAATTGTTTTTACAGCTTATTTTCTCATCTTTTAATTGTGTTGATAATTTTTTTTTGATAAACCACTTGCATTCCCTATGTATTCTGGTTATCAGTCCCTTATCTGAGGCATAGTTTTAAATTATTTTTTAAAAGAAGATTTTAAAATGACATAATTAATGGACAAATTATGGCAATCTCTCTCCCTCTCCTTCACCGCATCTCCCACACTACATATTCACAAATACAAGTATAACAGCATGGTGATTAATCTACAATGGGAAATTATAACTGAATATGTAAGTCATAATGTATTTGTCTCCAAAATAGATTTGTAAAAAGAACACAAAGGAAAACATGTTTATAATTCTATAAATAAAAATGGTATGTATAATTGTTTGACTCTCCTGAGAAATAGAGTGAGAATTTTCAAATCATCAGTCAAAAGTGTCTACTGAGTGTTCAGAGTTATTTTACAAATGTAGAAACAGAAGATTCTCATAATGTCATCCAGCCAAGGCCTATTGCAATATCAAGAAAAAAAAATGAAAAAAAAAATACATATAAAAATAAATTTTGACTGAAAAAGTTACTATTTCTTTCCAAAGATTGGCTACACTTAAAAGCTCTGTAAAGTGAGCACACGAGTTCTTTCATTGTAACAATGATTTCTGTCAAAATAAGTAATTTAGATTATGCAAATGTTTTTCTTCAAATAAAATGATGAAGGTGGCATTAATTGTGAAAATTAAGCAAGAATCTGAGAAGTGCAAATGGATTCTTCATTTTTACAAATCTATGAAGAGTATTATAAGGTGTGAATAGTTTAGCAGGAGATTTTTTTGCTGGCTTTCATCCACAGAGCACTGCTAGAAATTTTATGTAAACAACCATTATGAAATGGATTATTTTTTCCACAAACTAGTTTTTAAATATAGGCTATATTTCTTACAAAATAATGTGTTTTGTAGGTGAAGATAAAAAAACGATAAACACCTTTACAGCACACAGGATTTCTATATCAAGGCAGAAATAAAAATGGCAACTTTATATAATGTACAAATGCTCTCTTTTGCTGATGAAGAAACTGGCTTGTAAAAGTTTAGACGTAGGGCCTGGCACTGGCATGTTGATTAAAGTGGCTGAATTGCCGTGTGATCCGAGTTCAGAACCATGTGACTTGAAAAACATGCCAAGCACATGTGTGTATGCCTAACATCCCAAAAGGAGGGAGAAATGGAGGAGGAAGGATTGTGGAATGACCACCTCCCGTGAAGAGCTCCTCACTTTCTCTCTATCTCTGTGTATATGTCTCTCTCCAACAAGTGCACATGCCCTCTGGAAAATTAAAAAAAAAAAAAAAAAGAGATGTATCCTACAAGGTACTAGAGAACTGTAAATTTAATTCAGGTCTTCACATGGAAATCCTTGCTTTTTCCATGACCTAAAAAGAAAGGCATAAATACATTGTGGATAAAAGTTTAATGATTTTAAGTAAATGTACATTTACTGTTTATGCTCTATATCAAATAAAGCAGATTCAAAGTCACACTAATTTATTGACCAGGACTTAGTTCCCTGGTTATTAGGTATCAGGGTTGTTCAATATACTCATTTTAAAGCTGTGATGCTTTACAATAGATAAATATTATTTTCAGTAATATCTATTATTATTTATGTATTGATAAAAAAAATGATAAATATTGATTTAAAGTTACATTAAAGAAGAAAATTTATGATGTAAGTATGTAATTTTCTGGAGGGTGGGGAGGTGCTTGCTGTGACCTGATAAAATAATTTTTTTGTACTCTTTAAAAATTATTTTATTGATATTTAATAATTGTAGATATTTCTAGTGGGACATGGTAATGTTACAGTACAAGAATACAATGTGTAATAACTCGTTCAGATTAATGAATGTGGCCATCAACTCATCTCAGCCAATGGTCATCACATTTACTGCGAACGTTCAAAATCCTCCCTTTTAGTTACTTTCAGATACACACACAGCGGTTGCCATCTCTATTCTCCATGCTGTATTCTTTAACACTAGAAATTGTTCTTCCTATCTATCTGCAATTTTATTTCCATTAATCAGCATGCATCTCTCTTTCTGCACCCTAAATTCTTATACTCTTGGTATAAGCTCTAAACATAAACACTTCCATCTCAAACATTCAAAGCTTTCTATCGTGACTAAACTCCGAATTCTTTCCCAAGGCAGCTGATGCTTAAGTGACTGACTCTGACCCCCGTCTCTAAGCACATCTTGTGGAATTTGTCCATGTATTGATTCACTCCCATCACAGGAGGCTTTCATCTGTATCACAATGACATTGTGATCATTCTCACTTCAGGACTTTCATTTTCCCCATCTTTCCCTGAAATTTTCTTACTCCATATATACTTTTAGGAAAAGTTGTACATCCTAAGTCTTCAAGAAACAGTAAAGTATAAAGTTCCAGGTTTTTTCATCTTTTTTTTTCGCCCTGTTTATTGTTAGAGGACACTTGTGCTCATGAGAAAGGAGTGTGCTAAAAGAGAAAGCATCTCGAGATGGCAGAGTCTTGCTGCAATCCTCTTTCCTCCATTTCTCCATCCCACCAGGGTTGTGGACATGCTGGCACTCATGCCAGGTGTGGTTTTCTGGTCACTGGGACTGGGATTTGAACCATGGTTGACCATGTGCCTTTCAGCTCCTAATGCAAAGTGCTTAATCACTGAACAAGGTCAGCCCGGAGGTTCCAGCACTTTAAATACTATCTAAAATCTGAACAAAAGGAGTGATCATGAATTTAAACAATTTGAGGGGTATTGCAGACCATCCTGAGATTAGTTTAAGTAGAACAGTGGAGGTAGAAGCCAGATTAAGATATTTTAAATAATGATTACAAGGCAGGAAGTACCATAGTACTGACTCATCATTTTTATTTATTTATTTATTTTTTTGAGAAGATTTTTGCTACAGGGCGTGTGTGCTCGCCAGAAAGACAGAGAAAGATAGAGAGACAGCAAGTGAGAAATAATCCTCCCTCAGGGGGGATGGCCATGCTGCAATCCCATCTCCTCCTTTCTCTTCTCGGGATCTTGGGCATGCATGCACACATGCCCAGCGTGAGTTTAAGCCACAGGGTCCAGGACTTGAAAGTACTGACTTGTCTTTAATGGAAAACTATATTCATCAAAGATGAAAGTGTTAGTCAGTACCTTCAAAAAGAATGAAGACTTCCCTTTTATGTTGGAAGAGTTGAACATGATTTATGTTCTCTCTCTCATATATATATATATATAAACAGAAATCAACTCAGTGATTGTTGAGGTAGGTTCAGAATGAAAGTCCTAAATAGTTGTTTATTTAAAAGTATTAGGCTAGGGTCAGCAGGTGGCATGGTGGTTGAGGTGCTGGACTCCTATATGACCAACTGTGGTTCAATTCCCAGACCTGGCAGCTTGCTTTCTTAATTTCTCTGTCTGTCTATCTGTCTGCCTGTCTCTCTCTCTCTCTCTTTTTCTCTGTCTTTCTCTCTGTGGTCAAATTAAACTAAATAAATAAAGTTATATAAAATAATTATTTAAATAAATAAATAAATTAAATTAAATAAATAATTCTAAAATAACCATCAGGCTAGTCACCTGGAAGTAAAAAAAAAGGGACAATTTAGCTATAGAGGAATTGGACCGGGAAAAAATAAATCTGCTGTCAGATTTCAGTCTGTCATTATATATTCATTTTTGAAGGTGGTTTTGTCACTTCTATATATTTTATACTGTTATCTTTTTAAAGGACAGACTGTATATAAAACTGACCCCGGTCATCATTTGGGGATTACAATAATCCAGTAAGAAAATAAACCAAAATGGCAAACTATAAAACATAAAAAACAGCACTCCCAAACAGATTAAATAAAGTTTGAAAGGAACTTTCCCTTTTAAATCTTTGCTTTAAAGCAGTAAAAATAAAATTTTATATAAAGTAGAAGTCTCAAATAACCAATATTTAACCAATATGTATAAAATATCTATGACTTCCTTTCATATTCACTGGAAAATTTAATAGTGAAGAGAAGATAGTGTCATTTAATTTATCCTAAAGTGACTAAGAAATATAGTTAACTCAGGGCTAACAGGTGTTATGGTGGTTAATGACGCCGGACTCCCACATGGCTGACCACAGTTCAAGTCTTGGATTTGGCTGCTTACTCTCTCACTTTCTCTCTCTCTCTTTCTCTGCTCAAATTAAAACAAATAATAATAATAAATAAAGTTAAATAAAATAATTCTTTTAAAAAAAGAAATATAGTTAACTCTACATAGTCCAAATTATTAGTTAAAAGTCCTGCTTAATCTTGCAAAGTCTGAATCTGTGTGTGTATGTGTTTGTGTGCAATTATGTGTATGTTTTTATACTAGGTTTCATGTTATTATCTCTGAGGTTAAGCCTCTTTTATTAGAAATTTAACATACAAATTCTTATACATTAACATATTATTTAGGCATTTGCAAAAAGTGTAATGGAATTTTGGAGCTCAAGATGAACAATTCCTGTGCAAATAGTTCATGTAAGGAATGAGGAAGCCCAAATTATTTCACCCATTTTACCTAAGCCACAATCAGAAAACAACCCACTTGGTACTGAAATCTATATAGTTTGAGGCTCAAAAATAATAAAGAAAAATTTGAACATGTTATGAATGAACCTTTGTTCCAGGTTTTGAATCTCGATTTTATTGACTTTTTTTTTTTTTTGGAGAGGTTTGCGCTATAGGGTGCGTGCGCTCTCCAGACAGACAGAGAGAGACATAGAGACACAAAGCAAGAAATCACCCCCCAGGGGGGATGGTCACACCGCAATCCCTTCTCCTCCATTCTCCTCTCGGGATCTTGGGCACGCACGCACACACGCCCGGTGTGTTTTAAGCCACTGGGTCCGGGACACGGACCATGGTCGACTACGCGGGAGTCCAGCGACATAGCCATTACGCTAACTGCTGGTTCCCGATTTTATTGAATTTGAAGCACACATTTATTTCTCTATATCTGATGCCCACTGAGTTTTACCTCTTCTACTAATCATTGTCAATTCAGGAACAAGAAACTATACAAGTTATTTTTAAAAAGGAATCAAATATAGGGCATTTAAAAACCATATATTGGGCACCTTGGAGACCAGCAGTTGGTGTAATGGCTGCGTCGCTGAAATCCCCCTTCTTTCA
>NW_006159555.1:8534267-8534718 GCF_000334495.1 Tupaia belangeri chinensis | reverse complement strand
TGTGTGTGTGTGTGTGTGTGTGTGTGTGTGTGTGTGTGCCCAAGATCCCGAGAGGAGAATGGAGAAGAAGGGTTTGTGGCATGGCCATCCCCCTTGGGTGGGTGATTTCTCACTTTATGTCTCTCTGTCTCCGTCTCTTTGGAGAGTGCACGCACTCTATAGCAAAAACCTCTCAAAAAACAAAACAAAGCAAAACAAAACCAACCATCCAAACAAAAAAAACCCCATATATTTGGTACCTGAACAGACAAAAGGGAATACAGAGATAACAGTAGGAAAAAAATCTAAACCTATTATATGTCCCTTCAGATTGAGAAAATAAAGCTGGAGTCCACACTCCTGAGAAGAGAATCTGCCCAATCAGTACTTTTGTTTCAGGAGCACAGAGCATGGGTTTCAAATCTCTAAGGACAGATCCTGTATGGCTAATAGTAGTTCAGCTGAAAGAGTG
>NW_006159555.1:8529443-8534253 GCF_000334495.1 Tupaia belangeri chinensis | reverse complement strand
AGTCTGAAAAAAAAAATAATAATAAGGGATCTGAAACCATCTGCTACTATGGGAAATAAATGCCACCACTGGGGTAATGGACTACTGCTTAGTGAGGCAGACGGTACAGTGGACCAACAGGAGCAGTCCATTATTCCCCCTGGCCTTACAGTTTTTCTCTAGTGCCCTCTGTTGGCAGAGCCTAACAAGAAACTAGCCAGCAAAGGAGAAATTTGGTTTCTAGTCAGCCCAGCGCCACAAAATAGAATATTAAGAGATACAGTTGTTTTTTCTGAAACCAACCATTTTTCTTTAGTATTGAAGTTGTCCATACTTAATAGTTAGCTAAAATTATAGTTATTTTATTTATTTATTTATTTATTTATTTATTTATTTATTTATTTATTTGAGAGATTTTTGCTATAGAGCACATGAGCTCTCTAGAAGAGACAGAGAGAGAGAAGATGAGAAAGCACCCCTCGGGGAATGGCCATGCCTCAATACCTTTTCTTTCATTCTCCTCTCAGGATTTTGGGCACACGTGCACATGCACTGAGCTTTTTTTCAAGCAAGCAGGTTGAGGACTCAGACTGTAGTTGGCCATGTGGGAGCCCAGTGCCTTAACCATGATGCCACCTGACAGCCCTACAGGTATGTTTTATCTTAAGATTTTGATAGGTTGATTTTTAAAAATAATGATCTACTATGGTCCTCAGACAAATTTAAAACTTTACTCTTATGAATCTGTTTTATGTAGGTTAAATATTTTATTTGTAAGTGATGTAAGTATGATTATAAAATTATAAACAAAAAATCATTTAGAAGTACAAAGTATTTTTTAAAAAATCCTTCCTTTACTTAAACATGTGTGGGAAAATGAAACACTATTAGATTTCTCAGTGTTCATGTAAAATCCTAATGCCATAAGACTCTTTACATAACATTAGAATTAGACGTGTGTTCTTTGCTAATTAGACGTATAATCTCTGCTCCGAAAGAATAATAAAACCCCACTTATCTCCTGGAAGGGCCAAGTGGCTGTCCTCAACAAGGTCCCAAGGCAAAACCCAGAATGCTAGGAAGACTAGAGTGACTATAGAGTGCTGATTTGGCTTGAGACCATGGCAATGAAGCTAATATATCAATTCTAATGATTTTTTCAGTTTCCCAGTGGATATAAGAGTAACACATTATACTGTGTCTAATTGTATAATAGTTTTATATCTAAAAATTGCAAATAACAATAATACATTTTTGCTAAAAATGTTAATGACCATCTAAACCTTCTACAAGTCATAGCGTTTCTCCTGGTGGAGGTTCTTACCTTGATGTTGATGACTGCTAACTAATCGGGTTGGTGGTTGTTAAGGTTGAGGTATCTGTGGTAACAGCTTCTTAACGTAAGACGATGAAGTTAGCTGTATTTCCTATTATTATTATTATTATTTTTAGTTTTTAGTATCTGTTTTCTTTACTGATCCTTTTAACATTTTTTTATTTTTCTTTATACATTTAATCACTATACATCATTTAGATTGTAAAGAGACTTTATCCAGCATGTTCTACACCTAAGTCCAGCCCAGTTGACAATGCTACTACGCATGTCCTCATCAACAGATAATAAACCATATCTGTGTCCCACAAATGTTTGTATCAATTGATTCCTGCTTTCATGAATGATTTCCCCATAGTACATAATGCTGTTGATAGACAGTAAAATTTTTACTATCTATCATATTGTAGGGACATGTTGCCTACATTATATAGCCCATTTTTCATTCAACTCTGTAACTCATAGATTATAGCCTTAAAAGGAAACAAACAAACAAAACACACAGTTGTTTTTAAAAGCAAAATAAAGGGGAGGAGCAGCTGCCTCCACTATCAGAACCAGAAGGAGGAGCTACTTTCTGGTGCTGAGAGCAGAGGGGAAGCAGGGATGGGGCACCATTGCCTACATTATATAGCCCATTTTTCATTCAACTCTGTAACTCATAGATTATAGCCTTAAAAGGAAACAAACAAACAAAACACACAGTTGTTTTTAAAAGCAAAATAAAGGGGAGGAGCAGCTGCCTCCACTATCAGAACCAGAAGGAGGAGCTACTTTCTGGTGCTGAGAGCAGAGGGGAAGCAGGGATGGGGCACCAGGTTCCAGCTCACCTATAATGCCTCCTGCCATAGTTATAAAAATAAATACAGATTTAATGTTAAAAACATGAGGTCAGTGAAATTAATTTTGCTATTTTATATATTTCTATAAGAATATTTTCAAAAATTGGTCATTTTTGTATCTGATATACTTTGGGAGTTAGCAACTAGGTCATAGGTAGAGAAAGATATGTCCTAACATTTTTAAAGAAGGTTTCTGTTTGGTTTTAAATATTCTGGGACCTGCCTCAGTTCAGAAACTTTTGCTACAGAATCACTATGGTAGTGTACGCTAGCTTTGTTATTTTTTGATTTTTAAATAAGTAATATTTATATATAAAAATAAATAAACCAATGAACTTAAGCTTTGCTTCTTATATTTTTTGGCAAGATTTGATCCTTACAGTGTGTCTTTCTATTCAAAATGGAAGAAAATGATCATTTAAATATTTAACTTTCCAATGATATTTCTGCCCAATTTTTCATCCATGATTAATTTTAATTTTTTCTTTAATATAATTTTAACTGATTAGAAATGATTTTCTGTTTATTATGTTTAACTTTTAAAGTCATGCATTTCCTAATTTTTTTCTTTTTAATCTTACTTTTACCATTCGTAATTTCTTCTTAGCACCATGAAATCATTGATTTGGTAAGTTGACATAAGGTCATTTAGAATATTTTTGTGGAATACTTTAGCACAATGATTGTATCTCATTTCTCATTAGTAAGTTTTTTCCTTTTAACTACAAATATGACTTATAACTTAATTGGAGGCTGACTTTGATATGGCCTATGTGCCATTAGCTGGTTCATATTTGGGAAGCAAAACTATCACTGTTATCTACCTTTCTCATATAAAAATACAATGAAAATATTCTCATTTTCTCCATCAGTCAAAACCAAACAATTTTAACCAGCCTAACTTCAAGACATTTCCTTCAAAAAGCCCATTTAGTTCACCTCAAAAGGAGTCCATTATCCCCATATTTTTCCTTGAAATTTTCACTTACTCACTGTAAAATCAACAGCATTCTATCTTACTTTATTAGATGCATGCATACTTATTTTGCTCCACTGGATGGTAAGTTTAATGAAAGAGACCTTATGTTGTATATCACTTTAACGTCTTTCAGACAGTTAGTATACGCCTCTTGCATTGAAGGACTCAGTATGTATTTACTGAATGGAATGATGTATAGATGCACAACATTGAGACTTGGTCACCAGAGTCCCAGGCTAGTCCTCTATTCCCTAAAAGCTGTTTATTTGACTTTTAGTAATGTCCCATAGAGTCAACACACATTTCTTGAAAATAGTATGGAATTTAGAATAAGTGGATTAGATTTTGAGACTTCTGCACAATAGTGCAAAACTTAATGATCTTGGAACAAAAAGTACTCTTATTCAAAAAAGTTAGCAGAGAGTTTTCTCTCTCTCTGACACATGAGGAGACGGCAAGAAGGTGACCATCTACAAGGAAGGAATAGAGCCTTCACCAGAACTGACCAGTCTAGCGCATCTGAACACAGACTTCCAGCTTATAGAACTGTGAGGCAACACATTTCTATTGTTTAAGCCACCCAGTCTAGAGTATTTTGTATGACAGTCAAGCTGACTAATTCAGCATACTTGAGATAGGGTCTCATCAGTACCCATTATGCAGGTTTGTGTAAATTTCAAATTCTAGGTTTTTAAAAAATAATTATTTATTTAAATTTATTTATTGTTATATTTTAATTTGACCAAAGAGAGGCAGAGAGAGAGAATGTAAGTGAGAAAGCAAGTCACCAGGTCTGGGACTGGAAGTGCAATAGGCCATATGGGAGTCCAACAACTTAACCACCATACCATCTGCCGGTGCCTCAAATTCTAGTTTTAAATAAAGCATGGAAATGAATAGGCTGATTTCATTAAGTATCATTGGACAATTTTTTGCCATTAATAGTTATAAAATAATGTATAAATGTCATTATTAAATATACTTTGGGTTAATCTATAGTAATTAGAAATGTTAAAAGTCACCTTTTAGGAGAGCAAAACAATTTTATCTTCTTAAATTTAATTTCTTAAAAGTTACATTTTCATGTGATCCTACCAGTTATTTTCATCCAAATCCTATTTTAATATTCAGTAATAGCCTTTAGAAATGTCTCCCTAGTAAAGCTGCTGGTATAGGAAATATTTATTTTTGATGGAAACTTTGAAATTAACTCATATGCTAATATTCCCAATCAGATGTTTGAAAACAAAAAGCTTATTTAAAATTTTGCTCTTCTGTTTTAACACTGCTCTAATTATTATTCCTTTTGCAGAGTGTTGCTATTCTCACATAAATGAGACCCTATTTATTAAATATCATTTGAAGTAATTTAAAAATGACAAGCAAATCAACACAATAGATTAGAAAACTTTGACCTAGTTTAGTGTATAAAAGTTTCACTTAAATTTGAAAACTTTTATTTGTTGTAGATGAGTGAATGAATGCAATATCAGCTGATAAATATAACAACACAATTTATTTTGTGCTTCATTTCAAAACCACTTCTAAAGAATTAGTTATATAATAATTTACATTTGATGTGCCATCCTGCTAGCATTTATCATGGCTTTTTTAGTTACTTATTACTGTTGCACTACATTTTCTTATTTTTATTCTTTATATATATATATATTTTTT
>NW_006159555.1:8507125-8529261 GCF_000334495.1 Tupaia belangeri chinensis | reverse complement strand
TGTCTGTGACTCGACCTGTGGTCAACTACATGGGAGTCCAGAGACATAGCCATAATGCCAACTGCTGGTCCCTATTCTTTATATATTTTTAACTTCCCTTTTTTTTTTGTCTTTGAATAGGGTGCATGCGCTCATCAGAAAAAAGAAAGAAAAAGAGAGGCAGAGGGAAAGCGAAAAATCACCCCTTACAGGGAATGGCCATGCCACAGTACCTTCTCCTTCACTCTCCTCAAGAGTTTGGGCACACATGCGCAAGTGCCTGGAGCGATTCCAAGCTATAGGGTCCAGGACTCAAACTGTGAAGCTGACTATGTGGAAATTCAGTGCCTTAACTACTAAGTCACCAGCTGTACCTATTTTTAATCACTTTTAAAGGTGTGTATCTTTTATTTTATAATTTTTCTGTGTTAATAACTGGAAACCTTAACAATTTTATTTTCAATTGTGATTTTTTTGCATATAAATGATATGTTTTTGTGGACTATAGTATGTTTCTTGTGGCATGCATCCAGCGTATAATAATCAAATATATATTTTTTTTTTTGAGAGGTTTTTACTATAGGGCACATGCAGTTGCCAGAAAGACAGAGGGAGACAGAGAGACAGGAAGCGAGAAATCACCCCCCCCTCCCCCAAGGCAGATGACCACGCTACAATCCCTTCTCCTTTATTCTCCACTTAGGATCTTGGGCATCCATGCACACACACCCGGCATGAGTTTAAGCCACCATGTCCGTGACTCGAACTGTGGTCGACTACATAGGAGTCCAGAGACATAGCCATAATGCCAACTGCTGGTCCCTGTTCTTTATATATTTTTAACTTCCCTTTTTTTTTTTTTAGTCTTTGAATAGGGTGCATGCGCTCATCAGAAAAAAAAAAAGAAAAAGAGAGGCAGAGGGAAAGCGAAAAATCACCCCTTACAGGGAATGGCCATGCCACAGTACCTTCTCCTTCACTCTCCTCAAGAGTTTGGGCACACATGCGCAAGTGCCTGGAGTGATTCCAAGCTATAGGGTCCAGGACTCAAACTGTGAAGCTGACTATGTGGGAATTCAGTGCCTTAACTACTAAGTCACCAGCTGTACCTATTTTTAATCACTTTTAAAGGTGTGTATCTTTTATTTTATAATTTTTCTGTGTTAATAACTGGAAACCTTAAAAATTTTATTTTCAATTGTGATCTTTTTTTGCATATAAATGATGTGTTTTTGTGGACTATAGTATGTTTCTTGTGGCATGCATCCAGCGTATAATAATCAAATCAATGATATACACATACTCATCTTCTTCAACTTGGACATTACATTATGCTGTGCATATTTGTTAATAATTATACTAGTTTTTTCAAAATATATAATTGTCCATATTTAAAAAAAATACTATTTGTTAATAATTATACTAGTTTTTTCAAATTATATAATTGTCCATATTTTTAAAAAATAATTTTATTTAAATTTTATTCATCATTGTTATCTTTTTAATTTGACCAGAGAGAGAGAAAAAGGGAAGTGAGAAATCCAGTCACCAGGTTTGAGACTTGATCCATGGTCTGCCATGAAGGTGTCCGGAGCCTTAACCACTATACCAGCCTTAACCACTACACCACCTGCTGACCCCAATTGTCCATATTTTTAATTCTGCTGTGATACAGCATTCCTAGTCTCTTTCCTTATTTATATGCATTCTGTGTCCACTATCCATTTTTTTACAAAATATAATAGTTTTGCTACAGGGAATGTGCACTCACCAGTGGAGGCAGAGAGACAGACGGAGAGGGAAAGTGAAAAGTTGTCCCCTCATCCCTCTAACCAGGGAAGATAGACACACCACAGTCCTTTCTGCTCCATTCCATTCTTGGAGTTATGGACATGCTCACACACATATCTGGTATGATTTTCAAGCCACCGGTCTGGGACATGAACCATGCAATAGACCATGTGTGACCCAACTGACTTAAATGCCATGACACCTGCTGGTCCCATTAAACACATTTTTATGAACCTCCACTCTCCCTAGTACCTCTTAGTATCTACCATTATCTCTATTTCTATGTTTTTAAGTACTTAATTTTCTACCATAGAAGGTGGACATTTGGTATGTGTTAAGTGGGGATGCATAGCATTTACCTTTCATAGTCTGGCTTACTTCCCTTAGCATTATGTCTTCTAGATTCATCCCCTGTGTGTCACATGCCAGAATTTTGTTGTTCTCTATGACTGAGTAGAGAACATATACTCACTGTGTATATGTAACATATTTTCCCAATCCTTTTATCAGTTGTGAGGCACTAAAGTTGATTCAATGTCTTAGTTATTGTGAATAATGCTGCAATAAACATGGATGTGCAAATGTCTCTCCAACTGAGTTATATGTGCAATAGCGAGATTTCTGAGTCATATGAAATTCTTTTTTTAGATTTTTGAATAACCTCTATACTGTTTTCATAGTGGCTGTACTAATTAACATTCCTACCAGTGGTGCCTGAGTGTTTCTTTCCTCCACAATCTTGCCAGCACTTTTTATTCTTTGTATTTTAATATGTACATTTATACCAATTAAATGTGTTTATATGATGTATGCATGTAGTCTTAGTTCTACAGTGTTATTTTTTTGTATTTAAATTATTTGGTTTATATGTCTCTCTACTTTCTATTCTTTTGCGTGTCAGTTATTCTGATATTTAAGAGGATTTTAAGTTTTATTTTGGTTGTCATCTTAATGATTATCTACTTATACAATGTATATTTGTAATTTTTCTATGTCGTTAGCTAGGATATATATTTTACTGTCTTCCCTCCTATGTTCCTGTTGCTTTATCACCATTTTTTAATTTTTTGAAGTTTATCTTTGACCATTAAATATATTTATAGTTCTATTATATGATTTGTTGAGGCAGATTGATTTCTAGTTGCCCAGATTCTTCACCTCTCCCTATATCTACTCCCTTAAACAAATAATTTTACAGTTAACCTTGAGGCATAGTCTGTTTTCCTGCCCCTTCATTCTGAATTTGTCCAGGTGATATATTTATGAACATAATTGAGACACTCTGTAGAAATTTCAAGAACTAATAAAGACAATTTATAGAACTTGAAAAATAAATTATTAAGTACCAGGCCCAATTTAAGACCAAGTAAACTCATTTTTCATTAAGAAATATATGGTTTTATCATCTAGTCATTTTTAATCCACTAGAAGTTATATATCAAACCTCATAGATAAAAGTACATATAACATGTGCTCCTTTCTTTCAAAGAATTTATAATCTCATAAATGAGTAAGAACCAGAAATAAAAATGCAACACAGAGTGGAGAAAGATAAGAGATGTGCCTTCTTTTAGCTCCAACTGTGTGCTCATTATTTTATATAACTTGTGTTGATTTTTTAAATGTTATCCTCAATTTATAGACGATAAAACTGAGACTGAGGGAGAGAAAATCATCTGCCCACCTCACATGGTGCTTATATGGTAGAGTAGGTACTCAAACCTATGATGTCTAACTGAAAAAAAAAAAGTATATTAGGGTTCTCTGAAGAAACAGAACCAATAGGATTTGTGTGTGTGTGTGTGTGTGTGTGTGTGTGTGTGTGCGCAAAGAGATTTGTTTTAAGAAACTGGTTTCACATGAAAGCTATCAAGTGCAAATTCTGGAGGGATGGACCAGCAAGCTGGAGATGCAAGAAGGGACTGATGTTGCAGTTCAGTCTAAACGACCTCTGCTTCTCTTGCTTGGGGGAAGTCAGTTGTTAGTTCTCTGCAGATTTTCAACGGATGGAATGAGATCCTCCCACACTGAAGAAAACAATACATTTTACTCAAAGTCCATTGATTTCAATGTTAATCTCTTACAAAAACATTCTCTGAGAAACACCCAGAATAACGTCTGACATATTGGAGCATCACAAACCAGCCAAGCTGACAGGTAAAATGAGCCATCACAATATGCTATTTTCCACTCTCCCACTCTTTAGGTTATATATGACTATATAATATGCTAATTGGTGACATGAGGGATTATAAAATAAAAGTTATTATGGATTGATGTATTTAGTGAAATAGCCATTGATATGTTCAATGCTCACATTTACGTTACCAAGTAGAAGAATGAGAATTTATACCTCACTGTCTGACAGCAAAGCTCATTCTCTAAACCACAAGGATGCTCTGTCTCTCACAACATGTCACTTCAGGCAATTTGCTTCTGTACTTAACAAAGTAAAACTTGCCCCATCCTTGTAAACCTCAAAGGAAGAGTCAGTCTACTATAATACACAGTATTTTATCTGACCCTTTGTTACACCAAAACAGGATTTTGGAGACATGTAGAGATGGAAAATTGAGACACTTGAAAACTTGCAAATCTTGGCGAGTCCTTTGATCAAGTCTGTATCTGAATTGACATGAGAAATGTTGAACAACATAGACTATCCCATAATTCTTCCAAATGGCACAGGTCTCTAATAATGTAGGTTGCTTTAGTACTCACACACACACACAAATAAGATTTTGACTTAAGGTGGAAGATCCTGAGCACCAGAAAACAAACAGGCAGTTTAGGAAATCTCAAGAAACAAAAGTTCCTGAGATGTGATTAGAAAGAGACCCTCCCACCGTGACAATTTGAAAAGCCTGATAAATTTTGAATATATGAACTCTTGAGAAATGCTGGAAGAGGGAAAGTTGATGAAAGAACAAAAAAAAGGCATAATTTTATTGTTTGAAATGATGAAATTTGTGGCATTTTCAATGATTTTATTTCTTACATTACCATTTCAGGTATGCTGGAATAGTACATGGTTCAATAAGTAAGTTGACTTGTTATTTTTAAGAGCTTATATTGTCTGGTTGATAAATATATGCTTTCATTTTTAAAGCAAAAAGTCATATAAGAATCTATGCTTTAATATACAGATATTAGCAGGATAGATAATTGACAGAATTCTGAAAAAATACTTAAACTATTTGTTATTATGAGGATCTGATCATAATTATACTCCAATATACATTTTATAATGGATTTTTAACTCCATTGTGAACTGCACTTAACTCCAATAGTGAACTATATTCTAAAAGTTTTATTGCCAGGATGTTATTGAAAAATCTAGTGAATATTTTCTCAGAATTTATGGATAGTTGGTACAGTGGTTTTAATAGACAACCTAGGCATCAGAATTTTGGTTGATAAGAGGACTATATCATAGAAATTAGAGCAGAAATGCTCTTACCATCTCTTTATATGCTAATTTCAATGTAAAATACATTTAAAGTAGCAGAGGTTTTTTTTGAGAACATATTTGTTTTCTGTACAGAAGCATTAGTAAATAAAAGCTGATTTTTAACAAAGGCATTGATTATTATTTTCAGTTATGAGATAACTCTTTAGCTTGACTTGAGTGACTGAAACCATGATTTTTTTATTATAATATCTCAGACATTAATTGAAAGCCATGGGGTAAAAAATGTTGGGGTGACAGAACATTATTTTCATCTATTCAGATTACAGTTGGCTAATACATTTATTATGTCATTTCAAATGGTCATAAAGTATTCATTACTCAAAAAGAAGTGTTAAGTTGTAGCTATGTGGTCTTCAGCCTAAATGAAGTTTGGTATAATCAAGAATTTTTATTGTTTTACACAGAGATAGAGACAGAGAGATAGAAAGAGATAAATCACCTCTTGGGGGAGGTGGCGGGGAATGGCCATGCTGCAATCTCTTCTCCATTCTCTTCTTGGGATTTTGGGCATGTGAGCACATGCACCCAGCATGAGTTTTAAGCTGCTGGGTCTGAGACTTGAACCATGATCAACTATGTGGGAGTCCAGTGATTTAACCATTACTCCATCTGCTAGTCCTGGTATAATCAAGATTTCTATGCCTACACCTACTTTCTCATTTGTAAACCTCAAGAAGTTAAGATATATCTTTAACTTTGCATTTTCTGTTTAATATTGAGGGAGAATATTATATCATTATGCTCATGGGATCCATTGCACATGTATGATTTTAATCACAATTGGCTTTTTCTGTGCGGCAGTATCTATATCTGTCCTTTAGTTACCTCTCTTTTCCTTTTACCACATTATATATTCTAAACTTTGATGACCAAAGTCCTAGTTACCTACCCATCATTCATTCTCAGAAGTATAAATGCTTCTTAAAAGAAATATCATCTCTTGCCTTACACTTTTTAGATAAAATAATTGAGTCCATGAACTTCAAACACTTTTCCTGTCTGTTTTGATGACAAACCTTTAAACATACACTGTTTCTCCATGCTGAGGCTATGAATGGGCCATAGAAGTAGTATCTCATTCCACTGGCCCTGTCTCAGACTCTTTAGGCCATCTTCCAACATCCTGCAAAATCCATATTCAAGGAATCATTCACCTTGTGCTCTCAGACCAGTCCAGTCAGATTACCATATGGTATCTGTCAGACACTGTTTTTGTTACCTTTCCTAGGAAATCTCTGCCCACCAGGCAGTTCCTCTTCTCCTGGGCAGCAGTGCCACAGCCACTTGTGCACTGTGGTGTTGACCAGGTGTCAACATGGTTGCCAGGCACTTCCGCTGCTTTCATTGGTAACCAGTGTGCCTGCCAAGCCTTGCTGACAGCACCCGCCAGGCACACAGTGGACCATCTGGCACTCTGGCTCCTGACATCTCTTTCCAGGAGCTGCTGGAAAAGAATACATGCAATTTAAACCTAGAAAGTGGTCTGTGATCATGTGGGGAACAACAAGCTCTCCTTCATTTCTTGATATTGTACTCTGACATGGGAGCACTAAAGTAATTCCTTGTTTCTTACTGAGATTTTACTGAAAGTTGTTTATTTATTACTCCAAGTTTGCGTAAGACCTAGATACAAGTTTATGGAAGCTTGAAGTTGGTTAAATTTGAGTAACGAAACTTCCAAGAGTGATTTGATATATAAAGTGTCATGCTTAAAGAATAATTAATTCACTAATAACTTATTTGGGGGCCAGGTTTCCTCAGCAGACCTGGAGACAAGGATTTGTGAGCAAATAATTATTTTCTAGAAAAAAAAATAAGAGAATGCAAAAGCAGAAAGAACCTGAAAGGGGAGAGGGAAAAAAAAGAAAAAAAAAAGATGTGTTTAGGTAAAAAATTCGAAATTCAGCCTGAGCCTATGGACAGTTCTGATGTGCAAACTATGTCTCAGAGGTGCTTTCAAGAGGATAGGTATGTACATTTTATATATTGTCTATATTTTAATTGATGAATAAACATTAAATATATTTAAGGTATAAAATATAATGTTCTTATATATGTCTATATTGTGGAATGGCTAAATTAAACTAATTATATATGCATGATCTCATATTCTCCATCAGTCATTGGCTAAGGCACTCCTCATCCTGTGGGGAGACAACAAACTCCCTAGCACTTTGGGCTGAGTGAGTAACATGGCTCAAGTAGCTCAAGGCAGTTACTTAAGGGCATCCACATATGCTGGTTATTAGAAGTAAAAGCACATAAAAGCCACAGGAGGGGTACACAGGAAAGTTAAAGGAGCTCCAGGAAACCTTAATGGCACACTGATAGGGCCTACTCTTTTCACCCATTAATGCATGGCTCTTTTGGTTCCCTAGCATAAGAACAAAACACCTTGGAGTAAACACAGAGAAAAAAAAAAAAAAGGCTTAAACCTCATAGAATTCATATGCATTAGAGTTGAAAGCAGGTTTTTATTTTTCAATAACTTTTATTTCATAGAGTCATATATTTGTGAAACTGAGGGGAACTTAGTGACCATGAACAACCTCCCACCAGTTTTGTTATCACCTCCCCAAACCAATCTCACAACTGTGTAGACAAGTGACCCCTTCTAGATATTAAAGAAGTTACTAATAGGGCAGCTATAATAGTTACCTTTCTGATAGTAGCTTTTACATAGTTTTATCATAGTTATTTCCTTATATAATACTTCAAAATATGGAAACAACAGAAAATGATAGTTACCTATGTTCTTGTCAATCGTATAAATAGACATTATTTCATCAAAATTAGTTGAGCTACCTTTTTTGTATCAAAATAATATGTTATACATTGACTTGAAGTATAAGCCTCCACCTTTATCAATATTTTCAGTAATTACTTCTACAGAAGGAATCATTCTATGAAGAATGTATGTTATAATTCTTAGGGTGTTTTTTGGTAACATTGCTACATTTGTATGTAAAGAGATACACATGAGCACATGAATATTATCACACTTTTGCTAGTAACATGCTTCATTTCATTTTTTTACAAATTTATTTTTTGATACTTATAGATGTAGTTTATTCATTTGAACAGTTACAGAATGTTCCATTACATTTCCTGAGTGAGTAGGTTTTTCATGATTAGCTATATATGGGTTCTATTTTATTTCTCTTCTATACTTAATAAATTTGAACATGAGTTAAATAAACGTATCTCTTGAATTTATGTGCACATACAGCCCTCCAATACCTGCATTTATGCCTAAAAGTGCTGTAACTGTAAATGAATAAGAAGAGATGCTTTTAGACATTCTCCAAATTTAAATTATTCATCATGAAAATCTGTCTTTAAAGTATAAACCCAGTGTATATGAGTTGATGCTGACCAGTGCCAATGTTGACAATGCTAAAACTCACAAACACAACATTACAAATTAACCTTTTTTTCCCCAGTATACTTTCTTTGAAGTATAGATGGTCATGTTGTATTGAAAGAATTCTGGGTGAAAGCTGGTCTCATGGTATTTAAAGCGCTGGACTCCCACATAGCCAACTGTGGTTTGAGTCCTGGACCTGGTGTCTTGCTTTCTCACTTTCTGTATGTCTCTGGTGAATTTAATAATAATAATTATTATTATTAATAAAATTAAAGAAATAATTCTAAAAATAAAAGTAAAAGAAGTCTGATATTGGTGAAAAGGGACTTGCTTTATTATCTAAGTTAGAAACTAATTGTATTGTGTAAACCATCTTCTCTAGAGTCAGGCTAGGTGTGGAATAGTTGGAGACTTCAGCACTGAACTCTCAGTATTGGAAAGAGCAGTTAGACAGAAAATTGAAGAAGCAACATTGGGTTTAAATTTTACCATAGACCAAATGAACCTACCAGACACTATACAATATTTTGTTCTGTGGAATGAATACACATTCTTCTTATTAGTACATGGAACATTCTCTGTGATAGATCATATGTTAAGTTTCAAAAATAAACCACAAAATAAGTTTCAAAAATTTTAGAAAAATAGAAATTATATTGAGTATCTTTTCTCATCACAATAGAATAAACCTAGAGGTTAGACCAGCCTGCAGAGGTGCAAGCAGGAGGCACCACTGCCTGGTAGCTAGAGCCACTTGAGAAACCCAGGTTCGATTCCCAACCCAATCTAAATGGGCCAAGAGGGATGACATGCACCTGTGGTCTTAGCTAACTGGGAGGCTGGGACAGGAAATCATAACACGATAAAACCATATCAAAAATATCTGTCTCAGGCAAATTGGTGGCTGGATCTCACATGACTTATTGCATGATAAGAGTCCTGGACCTGGCAGCTAGAAAAACATGCTGGTGCCTGGGTGTGTGCCCAGAATCCTGAAAGGAGAAATGGAGGAGAAGAGATTGTGGTGTGACCATCCCCCATGAGGGTATTTTTCCATTTTTTTCTGTCTGTCTGTCATGGGTGCATATGCCTTCTAGAAAAATCTAAAACAAAACAAAACAAAACCAGCCTCTTTCACTCTCCTCTTCTTGCTAGATCTCTCATTAACTAACTAAACATATATAAAAAACAGAACTGGAAATCAGTAACTGGAGAAGCATTGGAAAACATTCAAATACTTGGAAACTAAACAACATGCTTCTGAATGATAACTGGGTCAATAAAAATTAAGAAGGAAATTATACAATTTTTAAAGCAAATAAAAATTAAACACAACATATGAGAACCTATGGGATATTGCAAAAGCAATAACAAATGGGAAGATTAAATCTATATGAACCAACATCAAAAAATTTTTTTTTAAAAATAGAAATTATATTGAGTATCTTTTCTCATCACAATAGAATAAACCTAGAGGTTAGACCAGCCTGCAGAGGTGCAAGCAGGAGGCACCACTGCCTGGTAGCTAGAGCCACTTGAGAAACCCAGGTTCGATTCCCAACCCAATCTAAATGGGCCAAGAGGGATGACATGCACCTGTGGTCTTAGCTAACTGGGAGGCTGGGACAGGAAATCATAACACGATAAAACCATATCAAAAATATCTGTCTCAGGCAAATTGGTGGCTGGATCTCACATGACTTATTGCATGATAAGAGTCCTGGACCTGGCAGCTAGAAAAACATGCTGGTGCCTGGGTGTGTGCCCAGAATCCTGAAAGGAGAAATGGAGGAGAAGAGATTGTGGTGTGACCATCCCCCATGAGGGTATTTTTCCATTTTTTTCTGTCTGTCTGTCATGGGTGCATATGCCTTCTAGAAAAATCTAAAACAAAACAAAACAAAACCAGCCTCTTTCACTCTCCTCTTCTTGCTAGATCTCTCATTAACTAACTAAACATATATAAAAAACAGAACTGGAAATCAGTAACTGGAGAAGCATTGGAAAACATTCAAATACTTGGAAACTAAACAACATGCTTCTGAATGATAACTGGGTCAATAAAAATTAAGAAGGAAATTATACAATTTTTAAAGCAAATAAAAATTAAACACAACATATGAGAACCTATGGGATATTGCAAAAGCAATAACAAATGGGAAGATTAAATCTATATGAACCAACATCAAAAAAAAAAAAAAAGAGAGAATGATTTCAGATAAGCAGCCTAACAGAATATCTCATATAAATATAATGGAAAGAACAAATTAAATCCAAAATTAGTGAAGGAAACAAGACAATAAAGATCAGAGCAGAAATATACAAAATAAGGCAGAAACACAAAGTCTCACCAAAACAAATGAACACACCCTTACCTTGATTAAATGGAGCGAAAGAGAGAGAGAGAGAGAGAGAGAGAGCGAGCCCAAATAAGGAACCATTACAATATAGAGAATATAAAGAACAACTATATAACAAAAAATTGGAAAGTCTACAGAAAATGAATAAATTACAGGATGTATATAACTTACCAAGATTGAGTTAGGAAGAAATGGAAAATCAGAATAGACCAGTCATGAATTAAAAGAATCAATCATAAAAAATTATGTCAGTACTTAAAAGCCCAGGACTAGATGGTATCACTGCTGAATTCTGCACAAGTTTTAAAGGGTAATTGAGACTAATTCTCCTCAAGTAATTCCAGAAAATCAAAGCAGAAAGAATCCTTTCAAACTACTTCTATGAGACCGATGTTATCCTGATACCAAAACCAGATTAAGACAGAGCAAAGAGAAAACGGCAGACCAATATCCCTCATGAACATGGATGCAAAATCCTCGACAGCTACTAGCAAACAATTGAAAAGCACATTAAAAAGATTATGCACCATTATTAAATGGAATTTATTTCAGGGATGAAAGGATAAGTCAACATACATACATTTCTAATTGTGCTGTACAACATTAACAGCACGGAGGGCAAAGACATTGATTATCTCAATAAATGCAGAAAAGGTATTTACTAAAATTAAAAAAAAAAAAACCTCAACAGAGCAAAGAGAAAACGGCAGACCAATATCCCTCATGAACATGGATGCAAAATCCTCGACAGCTACTAGCAAACAATTGAAAAGCACATTAAAAAGATTATGCACCATTATTAAATGGAATTTATTTCAGGGATGAAAGGATAAGTCAACATACATACATTTCTAATTGTGCTGTACAACATTAACAGCACGGAGGGCAAAGACATTGATTATCTCAATAAATGCAGAAAAGGTATTTACTAAAATTAAAAAAAAAAAAACCTCAACAAGTTATGAATACAAAGCACTACCTCAACACAATAAAGACCATATTTGACCAGTCCACAGCTAAAGTCATCCTGAATAGGGAAAGCTTGAAAGTTTTTTTCTCTATATACTGAAACAAGACAAGAATACTCACTTTCACCACTTATTTAACATCATACTACAGAGAAATTAGGCAAGAAAAACTAAGAAGGACATCCCAACTGAAAAGGGGGAAGTTAAATTATACCTTTTTGCAGTTTCTCATGATATATATATATATACACACACACACACATATACACATATATTCTGAAGAGTATATCAGACAAGAACTAATAAATTCAGTAAAGTGGAAGGATATAAAATCGACATGCAAAAATCACTAGCATTTTTATACCAATAATGAACTATCTGGAAAATAAAACCAGACAAAAACAAACTAGCAATCCCAGTTACAATAGCTACCAAGAAAATTAAATACCTGGGAGTAAACATTACCAAAAGGTGAACGATATCTCTAATGAAAAAAAAAAATGCTAGTAAAATATTCAAAGAAGATAATATCTCTAAAAAAGTCTATATTTATGGATTAGAATAATCAATTGTTACAAAATTTATAATGCCCAAAGCAATCTACCAATTCAATGCAATTTCTATTAAAATACCAATAGCATTCTTCACAGGAAAAAAAATCACAAATATTGTATAGAACCACAAAAGACCTTGAATAGGCAGATCAGTCCTGACCAAAAAGAACAAAGTTGATGGCATCTGACTTTAAAACAAACTACAAAGCTATAGTAACCAAAGCAAGATGGTACTGCCATAAAAGCAGACATATAAATTATGCAAGAAAATAGAGATCTCAGAAATAAATCTACATATGTATAGCTTCTGATTTCAGACCAAGTTGCCAAAAATTTTAATTGGGGAAAGTACAGTCTCTTTGATACCTAATGCTTAAAAACTTGGATATCTGTATACAGAAGAATGAACACCTGTCACTCACAATACAGTTATCAACTGAAAATAGGTGAAAGAGTTAAATATAAGTTCTGAAACTATGAAACTACCTGAAGAAAACATGTGAAATATTTCACGATGTTCCTCTGGGGAAAAAGTTGCTATAAAAAAATTTTAAAGCACAGGAAACAAAGGCAAAAATAGACAAAAGGATGATATCAAACCAAAAATTTTGCACAGCTAAGGGAACAACAGAATGAAGAGATGGGCTATGAAATGAGAGAAGATATTTATAAGTTATACATCTGACAATGGATTAATAACCAGAATATACAAGAAGCTCAACTCAGCAGCAAAACCACAAATAATCTGATTAAAAAATGGACAAATTATTTTAATACACATTTCTCAAAAGAACACATACAAATGATCAACAGGCATATAAAAAATGCTCAATAACACTAATTATTGGAAAGATGTAAATGAAAACCACAATGAGATATGAAATCATTCCAGTTAGTATGAGTATTAAAGGACAAAAAAAAAATCATGCTGGCACAGATATAGAGCTAGGGGAACTGTTTTAAACCTTTCATGAGAATGTAAATTAGTACAACCTTTACAGGAAATTGTGTGGAAAGTCGTCAAAACACTAACACAACTGTTGTAGAAATTCCACTGCTAGGAATCCAAAGAAAAGGAAATTTGCATGTCATATAGCTTTCTGGACTCCAATGCTTATTTTATTTTTATTTTTTGAGAGTTTTATTTTTAGTTTTTGCTATAGAGCATGTGTGCTCACTGAGAGACACAGAAAGAGATGGAGAGAGAGAAGTTGAGAAATCACCTCCCAGCGGGGATGGCTATATCACAATTCCTTCTCCTCCTTTCTCCTCTTGGGATCGTGGGCATGTATGCACGTGTGCCTGGCAAGAATCTCAAGCCACTGGGTCCAGGACTCAAACCAAAGTTGGCCACATGGGGGTCCACGGCTTTAACCACTATGCCACCTGCTGGCCCCATGCACTGTAATGCTGATTGCAGCAATATTTGTAAGAGCCACGATATGGAGTCAACCTAAGTGCCCATCAACCCATCAACAGACAAATGGATAAAGACATGTGATATTCATATATGTTTATGTATCACACATATATATATCACATATTTTATATACATATAAAATACATAAACATATACACATACACACACACAATGGAATACTAATGGGTCATTAAAAGGAATAACGTTTGAGGTAATAGGATTGAATTTAGAGGACAGATTGAAATTGAAATAGCCCAGGCATGAAAAGAGTACTATAATCTTTTCTCATTCATATGTAGAAACTAAAAAAAAAAAAAAAAAAGATGACTTTATGAAAGTAGAAAGGAGACTTCTGACTACTAGAGATTAGAAAATGTAGAGGGAATAGGGATTAGAGTAATTTGGTTAACAGACACAAAATTACAGTTAGATAAAAGAAATAAGTTCTAGACTTATTAGTAAAGTAGGGAAAATCATAATTAATAATTTGTTACATTTCTCTAATTAGCTAAGAGAGGATTTTGGAAGTTTACAATTCAAATTAATGATGAATGTTTCAAATGATAGATAGATTTATTATCTTGACTTAGTCATTTTATGTTGTGTTTGTGTACTGACAAATCACATTTTATCTCATAAATATGTACACTTCTTTTTTATGTGTCAGTTAAAACGTGGGGATACACACACACACATATACACACACATCTTATCATGTATTCCTGCAAACTTTCCTTATGTTCAAATTCTGTGCTCATTTCCAATCCCCTGAAATTTGATTTCTTTTTTTTTTTATTTTGGGTTGCTTTTCTTTAAACCATGAAACAAAACTCTGGGAGCATTAGCTACTAAATTTCACTAAATGGTCATTTAGGTGCCTGATGTTAGTTTTTAATGAGCTAACAATCACATTGCTAAAATAATGAGCCATTTCTGTTCTCATTTACTTGAGTTTTGGTGGTATTAAATGTTGCTTGTCATTTTACTCCACAGGAATTTCTGGTCACCCATTTTACCTTATTTTAGATTTTTCTCTCCATCTGCCTAACAAAGTACAGTGTGGTCCACCCTTATTTGATTCTGAGTTTACCTGTCATAACATTTTCAATAACTTCATCTGCCTCCGTGATGCACCTGCTACTCGTGCACTGATAACTTTGAAATATACATCTTCAGTCATGCTTTCTGTGCTGGAAAGGAAACCAATATGAGATTACCCAGGAAATACTGAATGTTCCATGGGAGCAGATGTTCTTAAAAATATTATTTAAGAAATAATTATTTCATTTGTCTTTTTATCTTTCACCATGATAAACTGTTATTCCTTTTTTCTTTTTTTAGCTAAGAACTATTTATTTATTTAATTTCATTTTTTCAAATTATTTTTTTAATTTGAGCAGAGAGAGAGAAAAGGAAAGCAAGAAAGCAAGCTGCTAGGTCTAGGACTCGAACTGCAGTTGGCTATATGGGAGTCCAGTGCCATTAACCACCATGCCACCTGCCAGCCTCCAGCAAATGCTATTTTAACCACCATGCCACCTGCCAGCCTCCAACAATTGCTAACTCTAATGTTAAGAACTGAGAAGGTGCTTGAGAGTAAGTAAGTGGATAGATTTAAGTTCTTAAATTCTTATAGAATGCTAATTCAGCTGCTTTCTTTGCCTGTCTAAATTATTTAGTGAATCTTTATTAAGTATATCAAATATGAATTTTGAGGGAAACATTATAAATTAAAAAAAAACTTGCATCATTGTTTATAAAATGTAGCAATAGAGAGCTGTACACCTTTGAAGAATAGGCCATGTGTTCCCAACAAGTTCTCTGTAGTGTAATTCACTATCCAGCTGTTCTGCAGTTTATGTAAATTACTTTTCCTGGAAGAACTTACAACTGTAGCCAATCAATCATTCAAAAGATCAGTTGGTGCAGTTAAGTCGATAGTACTCCCCATAAAGTCAGCATTTCACATCTGTTTCTGTTACCAGTTTATGAATCTGGAAATAAGTTCATGTTTGTTGTGTCTCATTCTTTCTACTTTTAAAATATGGCCATGATACAACCAGGGTGCTGCAGTTGTAACACAATGCTCTGTGATGCTGAAGTCCCAAGGGAAGATCTTGGGTTCTCATCTGGGATCTCCCTGACTGGCTGAATCTGGGGTGAACTACAACCATGAGATACTCTTGGCATTTCTTCTTTCTCTCTCTCATAGAAGAACAAAATAAGTTAATTAAAAAAATAAGGCCAAATTGGTATGTCAGAAACAATATTGGAGAGTCTTATAAGAACAAGATAAATTACATTATTAAATAAGTTACATGTTACAGGATGGTTGGCAATAAGATCATGGGATTTCAGTAATAACATTGTTCAAACAACGACTCCTTACTTGAGTTCTCACAGTCACTACCTCCTGCTTTTTCTGCAAAGCACACAAATTCCTAACAGACCCGTGAGATAGGTATCATTATCTCTGTTTTGGAGATGAGGAGAATGCGGAAGGTTTTTGAGGTGGAATGGTTACAAGAGAAGAAGAATGTGTAGGCAATGGTGTTAGTGGAGACAGGGAAGAATAAGAATAAAAAGGTTTCAGGTAAATTGAAGATGTAAAGAACTTGAGAGAAGTGCTTAATAAACTCACGTTAAAAGAGAAATGATGTAAAATAAGATAAGAAGGGGCACTTTCAGTAGTTAGTGGATTCTGGTGTACTTTGTTACATCCATTTTAGCAGAAAACCAGAGAAGGAGACCTGAGTGTTAGAGGTATGTGGAAAATGGGAGGTGAGGAAGTTCTTCAGCAGGTATTCAAGTCTAGGGAATACAGTGTAAAGATAAGTCATGAGGGAGAATATTTGCTCTATGGAGGAGCACCTCAAGAAGACTTTTATTTTATTTTTCAAAATTTTGCTTTCTCTGTTAGTTTTACAAGTGAAATTTTCCATTTCATTGGGAAATTTATGTGATAACTAGCAGGAACCAGAAGGGAGAGAGATGTTGATCCAATAAAATAGGTTCAATGATGGAGAAGACCCCTAGGGTGGTGGGAGAGTATTGAATACCAAGCCCAGATGAAGCTCTCAATTTTAATCAGGAGTAACAAGCAAAATATCAAATGTCAGGAACATACAGAGAACAATATGAACAAAGTAGTTTGGGAGTAGATTGGGAAGTTGACTTCTCTTATGGACAAAACCGAGGGCCCAGTCCCTGGAACCCCATTTTCCTGGGGTTCAAAGTCTGAAGAATCTGATAATACCCTTGGTAAATTTCACCAAATAAGAACATTAGAGACTTTGCAACAGGATATTTCAGATAATCAGGGAGAATTCTTACTTAGGTGCAGACAGGGCAAGCAAGTCAGGGAAAGGATGAACTCAGAAGGCCCAGACTGCTGAAACCCTGGACATTCTGAAGAAAGTCATGCGTTTAGGAACAGCTCCAGGAGCATGATCGCTAAGCCCCTGAAATAAGCCTGAAAAGTGTGAACAGATGTTTATTCTAACAGAGATTTCTGATAGGCATATAGTTTTGTTCTGGGGGGCTGGGGTCTGAATAGTGAGGTCAGTCATGTGGGTCCTGGTGTACCCCAGTAAAAATCCTGGACCACAGGCTTGGATGAACTTCCTATAACTGGTGACATTTTGCCCATGATTGTCACACATCTCTGCTGTGAAAATTCAGCATGTCCTCATGCTACTCCAGTAGAAAATGATACCTGAAGTTTGCTCCTGCTTTTTCCTGAACTTCACCCCAAATACTTTGTCCCTTTGTTAATTTTAATGTCCTGCCTTTTCACTGTAATAAGCAATTATCATAAGGATAAAAGTT
Source organism: Tupaia belangeri chinensis (assembly GCF_000334495.1). Classification (NCBI taxonomy): domain Eukaryota; kingdom Metazoa; phylum Chordata; class Mammalia; order Scandentia; family Tupaiidae; genus Tupaia; species Tupaia belangeri. The sequence goes on along the minus strand of NW_006159555.1, from coordinate 8,511,522 downwards.
ATCCCGAGAATTATGAATTCTCTTAGGGAATCATTGAGTCTAAAGTTGGCCTCAGGAAACCTTGACCCGCATGCCAACATTATTTACCATCTTTTAAAAGGTGTCTGCCTTTTACAGTTAAGAAATTAGTTTGTTATTTACTTATGCATAGAGTGCAACATATGGTCTAGGCACTGTGCCAGGTACAGAGCCTATCGTGGTCAGCCTATGTCTACACTCCGAGAGCTTGGAAAAACTTATGGAGGAAACAAATTAAGATAAAAGAAATCATCTCTGGTTTTTGGTAAGTACTAAATGGTAAATACAAATTCACCAAGAGACAGACTGCATGAGGAGTACTTTAGATGGTATGGTTTTCACAGGCTGAGACATTTGCTGGAAGGAATACATACAGATCTGAATGGACTAATAGCAAATTTAAAGCCCTAAGGGTGAGAATGAATTTAGCATATGTCTTTGGATAGAGAAAAACAAACTTGACTGAAGAATAAGTGAATGAAAGGGAGATTGGTAGGTAAGAATGAAAACAGAGTTTAGAAAATCTGATGCATATAGTCCAATAATATATTTTTTCATTATTCCTTATTGATGTGAACAATGTCTCCTACTTTGGTAATGGAAATCTTTTATTTTAACTTTATCTTTATATTTATTGATATTTTACTGTGGTGTTTTGGTCAGGGATAGTAACTATAAATCATGGTTACCTTATTAGCCAGAATACCTTTCTTTGTATTTGAACAAAATAATGAATGGAGAGCACAACACATTGGAACATATTTATTAATCTGAACTTTTTCTACAGTAACAAAGATTGTTTGAATTTGTACTATAGTTCTCCATAGAATTATAATAATAATTTTCAAAATCTCTATGGTAAACACTTTCTATCCAATTGAAAGCAATTAAGGGATATATAAATAGGATATAAAAATCATCCAGAAGCTTTTCACATTGAATTACTGTCTTGTTTAAATACTTCTTGATATAGACACCCATTAATGACATTCCTCTTTCCTCGAGCACCTGTTCCTGGTAAAAACAAGGGCTATATTGATTTGCTGCAATTTATCTTCTCCCAGGAATTTTGTCTTGACAGTGTGAGAAGATTAATTGGAATTAATGGCATTTGCACAGCTAATTAAAGTCACTCTTCCTAAAGTCAAATCAATTCCTTTAATCAGAGGAGTGACAAAGCTTTGCTTACTTGTTATAGTATGCATGTAAATGTTCCCTGGATGAATCGGAATCTCTGAAAACATTAGGCATGGAATACAGTAACTCCTTGGGTTGAATTGGCCAGGAATACCACTGGCATTTAGTGATTTATAAAATGTTGTTCACTTACACATAAACTATTAGTGTTGTTTTTTTTTTCAGAGAAATATTTTTGCTATAGGTTATGTGTGCTCACCAGAGCAACAGAGAAAGATAGACAGAAAGTGAGAAATCATCCCACAGGAGGGATGGCCATGCTGCAATCCCTCCTATCTCCTCCTCTTGGGACTTTGGGCATGCATGGAGATACGCCTGGCTTGAGTTTCAACTTGTTAGGTCTAGGACTTGAACAGGGATGGAACATGTAGGAGTCCAGCTATATAACCATTACGCCATCTGCTAGCCCAATGCTTTTAATTAAATACCATGAAACAAAATTTTTGTACATTTTATATATAGCTTAACTTTAAAAGTCCCAGTAATTTGGTCATGCACATGCATATATCATCAGTACAATTTTTAGGCAAGGTTCACAGAATGCAGAGGAAGCAGAGAATTAGCAATGATATATTTGGCAGGTTAGGCGTCAAATCCATGTTCAGTTTGTATTGTCTGATTTTACTACATTCTTCTGATTGTGTTCTCCACACTGACTATCTATCTGTAGGAAATTTGTTCATTTAAGGTTAAATAATTCAGGCAAAAAGAATACATGTTTCTGAGGGAGCATTTAAGCAGATAAATGAAAAATTTTTTTTCTGTTTGTTGTCAATTCAACAATGATGTAATAGTTGAACATGGGAAGAGACCGGATAGAGGACCTGTACATTCTTTTCCTCCTTCATGTCAAAATTAATTTTATCTTAATACCCCAGACAAGAGGGGAGACTAGTGAATATGCAAAAAACAACAACAACAACAACAACAAAACAACAAAAAAGAAAAAACAAGAGGGGAGATTAGTGAATATGCAAAAAACAACAACAACGACAACAAAACAACAAAAAAGAAAAACAAAGCAGGCTAGTATTTGGGACCATCTAAAGATGATTTAGTAATATTTGCAGTAGTATTTTTCCTATGATGCTGAAAGCAGGCTAGTATTTGGGACCATCTAAAGATAATTTAGTAATATTTGCAGTAGTATTTTTCCTGTGATGGTGTAAACATGACACATTTATTGAATGTCTGTGGCTATGTTTAGATATTGGACACGTCATGAGCACAGCTTAAGACTCTCTTGACCTGGCCACTGGTCTAGTCATAGCTTTAAAGTTCTCTGTAGACTTTGGCCTCTAGTGCTAAGCTCCCAGACCTCAAGTATTTATGGAATCTCTTGATTCCCTTCTGGAGTTTTCACTGACTCTGACAATGAACCCATGCACCCAAGTGTGTGTGACCTCCAAATGTAGTAACTAATGCCTCATGAATGCCTTAAACAATGGGAGGCACATAGTGGTAAATGAATCTGTAACATATCCTGTAGGTCCCTAAGAAGGGTCTGATTGGATCAGACACTCCAGTTGCTCACGGACACAAGCAACTCATTAATACCTTTCTATATTGGCTTTCCTGCCTTCATCTTTTCAATTTCCTGGCCCCTCAGTTTTGTTCCATGGGCCAACTTTCCAACAAATTTACCTCTACTCAAGTCTTCATTTCATACTATATGCTCATGGAATACAGACTGGGATAGTTGTGATATATACATATGATGCTTTAATACTGCAATAAAGATAAAATTTCTGTGAACAATAGTGTGAAGTAGTGAAAAATTCAAGAACCAATTGAAGTAAATATCCTAAGATTTTAAAACTACATAGAACCACTAAAAAAAAAAAAATTTGAGATAGAGAGTTTGGATCATCCCCAACATATGTCCATACATTGAACATTAAGAATTTATTATTTGTTTTATATTAATTTGGAATCTAATCAAACAGTCTACTTATTGTAACAGTATTACTCATTCTTATTTTAGATTAATGATGAAGGGAGATGCGTTAATCAATTCAGAATTAGGTGTACTCCAGTTGATGAAGCGTCACTAAAGTGTTGCATAATATCTCCTTTGCATATGTCTTATGTCATTTTTGAGACTAAAATAATTTTTTTAATTCCAGAGTTACCTACACATCAAGTACATATATGTAAACCTATAACTAAGTGTCTAGCATGTAGATGATATACTTAATAAACACTTATTTAACTAAATATTGAAGACTACATATATTCAAACACCCACAATAACTGTCCTGAGATACCGTTATCCCAGCTGCCTCAGTCCAGTTAATTGCATTCAGCAACCCAGTTAAGTTTGCAAAGTTTTTTCAGTCTTACTCTGATTTTTCACTCTCTCAGGTATTTGAAATGAGCATCCAGAAATTGAGACTTCTTTTCCTCTCTTGGAATAATGAGAAGCTTTTCTGTTATTACAACAAAAGTCTTTACTTTCTATACCACTACTACTCATCTACATCAAAAGGATAAAGACAAAAAATAAAATCTGAAATAGCAGCCAAAGTCAGTATACTTTGGAAAATTAGCAAAGAAACCTCAATCATCTTTCTGAGTCTATTCATTGACTTTATTCTTCAGTATTGCAAATATTTTTTATGTTTGAGCTATATGGGTATATATCAATATGAATTTAAAAAGAAAAAGGTTAAAGACAGCAAAATGTACCCCCAAAATCTTTGATATTTATACTAATTTAAACTATCAATGAAAGAGAGTAATGATTAAAGATCATTTTTGTATTAACATGAAGTATAAGAAACTAAAAAAAACACACAAAATAATTTTTGTCTGAAATTTAATCTGCATGATGTAATGTTTGATAGCAGATAATGTCAAAGACTTTTCCAAGTGTTCCAATTTAACCTCTGCCAGCAATGTATAAAAATTCCTATTGCCTAGGGAACCAGCAGTTAGCGTAATGGCTATGTCGCTGGATTCCCACGTAGTCGACCGCGGTTCGTGTCCCGGACCCGGTGGCTTAAAACTCACGCCGGGCGCGTGTGCGTGCGTGCCCAAGATCCCGAGAGGAGAATGGAGGAGAAGGGATTGCGGCGTGACCATCCCCCCTGGGGGGTGATTTCTCGCTTTCTGTCTCTATGTCTCTCTCTGTCTGTCTGGCGAGCGCACGCGCCCTACAGTGAAAATCTCTCCAAAAAAAA
>NW_006159555.1:8479911-8505148 GCF_000334495.1 Tupaia belangeri chinensis | reverse complement strand
GGAGGAGAAGGGATTGCGGCGTGACCATCCCCCCTGGGGGGTGATTTCTCGCTTTCTGTCTCTATGTCTCTCTCTGTCTGTCTGGCGAGCGCACGCGCCCTACAGTGAAAATCTCTCAAAAAAAAAAAAAATTCCTATTGCCTATATCTTTTGTTGTTGTTGTTGTTGATTTTTGCCATAGGGCAAGTGTGTTTGCTGAAAAGCGACAGAGAAAAAAAGTGAGAAATCACCCCCACTCCTGCGGATTGTAGAAGATGATCACGCCCAATTCTTCATTCTCCATTCTCCTCTCAGGATTTTAGGCTGGCATGCACACCTGCCCAGCATCTTTTTCAAGTGGTCAGGTCTGGGACTCAAACTGTTGATTTGGCTATGTGGGATCCAGTGCCTTAACCACAGTGTCACCTGTTAGCCCCACCATTGTCAATCATTGCACTAGACTACTCAAGTTGCTATAATAAAATACCACTAACTGGGTGGTGAATGATAAGCAACAGAAATTTATTTCTCACCATTCTAGAAACTGGGGAGTCTAAGAGTAGAGTCAGTAAATTCTCTCTGGTGAAGAATTGCTTACTGGCTCATGGACATTTATTCTGCTCTATCTTAACATGTCAGAAAGTGCAAATAAGCTCCCTAGAGCCCTCTTTATAAAGACCACAATTCTATTTGGATCATAGCAATTATTTTAATTTTGTGTTGGTATTGTCAGTCATTTTAATTTAGGCTACTCTTTTTGATTTATAAAACTACTTCTTTGTGATTTTTCCTTCACATTTTCTTGATTGCTAATGAATTTGAAGAAATCATTATATAGTTATTGAAACCATAGAAATTTTCTTTGGTAATATGCTTGGTCCATTGTTGACACTATCTTAATTTTTATTACCTGTTTTTACTTGCTGGCTTATGGTTCTTTATATGTTTTAGACATAAACCTATTTTTACTTATCTGTGTTGAAAATATTTTTTTCCCATTCTGCTGTTTGTGTTTTCTACCTCTTATTGATGCCATTCAAGTAACCAAAGATTGTACTTTTTATGCATTACATTTAATAATATTTTTATTTATAGTGCTTTAAATTATTTAACAAAATATTCCCTTTCCTCAAAGATTGACAATAGAGTGTTTGAGGGCCAGATGTTGGTTCAGTCATAATGCAACTAGACTCACATGAAAAAGCTTGGCTTAGAATCCCAGGACATCATTAAGCACACTGGGCATATGTGCCCACATGATCCCAGCTGGCTGAGGCTGGGCATCGATGTTAGTGTTGAGATCCTGTGGTGGGTGACTGTCTCTTTGTTTCTCTCTTTTTCTATATCTCTCTCTCATTCTCTGTCTCTTTCATGCAAGACATATATTATATATATCTTTTTAAAAAGGCTCCTAGAATCTTTGTGTATTACCCACATGTTTCAAGAGGGAAGTTATCAAAGAAAGTTTCAGACACAACTGAAGAAGGGAGTCTGGCAAGAAGAAGATAGATGTCAAATACTAATTAAGGACTCAAACCTGCAGGCATTTGATTAGAAGAGAAATTAAGAGATTTAGGAAAAATCTAAATGAAAGAAAGAGAGCACAAATTCACAGACTCAGAAAGTCAGGCAGTACCATACTCATATCATATCATAGTGCTGCTTTACCAGGATCTGATTTCCAAGGGGAAAAGGAAGAATATTGTTGACTAGATTATGTCATTGCATTCCATATAAATGGACAGAGTCAGGAACTTGGGAGTCTATACACGTCAGCCATCACTTCAACCAACAAGATTTCTGTAAACCCAGTGAATGGTATAAACTGATAGTGCCTGAATACTTTTTGTGTTAAAACATGATTTTCTTGGTGAAAAAGAACTTGATGGGACATTTATGGAGAATGAGGGATAAGAGTAGTTGGGAAATGAGAGCCAGGAGTATACTTGTTCTTGTTTAGAATCAGAAAGGACAGAGGTAGAAAAGCCCAGTTAGATACTCAGGCCATCTGTATTCTTCTTCTTTTTTTTTTTTTTTTTTTTAAAAAAAAAGGAATTATTTAATTTAATTTTATTTATCATTACTATTTTAATATTTTCAGAGATAGAGAGAGAGAAAGAGAGAAAGTGGGAAAATGAGAAAGCAAGCCTCCAGGTCCGGGACTTAAGCCACAGTCAGCAATGTGGGAGTCTAGTGCCCTTAGCCACCATGCCACCTGCTAACCTCTGTTATACTTTTTTAAAGAGATAAGAATAATATGGGACCAATTTGGAGAATATCATTCACTACTGATAAAATTAAGTTACAATGCTGTAGATAGACTCAAAACATCAAAGCAAAAAAAAAAGACTATAAAAGTACAAATTAACTTTAATCTTCACTTTTTATTTACAGTGAGTCATGGTGTACATATAAAACTCTACTTATATACAGACCAGCAGATGGCACAGTGGTTGTCTCTGGACTCTCACATGGCTGACCATGATTCATGTCCTGGACCCAAAGGCTTGAAACTCACACTGGGCACATGTACATGTGTGCCCAAAATCTCAAGAGAAGAATGGAGAAAGGATTGTAGCATTGCCATCCCCCCATAGGGGGGGTGGTTTCTTGCTTTTTGTCTCTCTTCTCCATCTCTCTGATGAGACACACTCCCTATAGCAAAAATCTCTTAAAAAAAAAACTCTGCTTATATAAATACTACAATATTCTTCACCTCCTGACCCAATTCTTCTAATAACCAAAGTGAACTAATCACCATTTATTTATGTTACTTTCTACCATTATTTGATGATAATTCTTCAATTTTCTCTCAAATCATAAACCATGGAGCCTTTTGTACTTCCAGTGTGATTCTTTAATGACAGAGGAAGGATATTTTTCATTATCTCTCAGTAATCTGAGGATGTAGAGAGGAATTTATGCTACCCTAATTGCAAGAAGTCTGTCACTCTCCTTTTGCAAGAAACAATGATGAAAAACAAACTAAAACCTTCTGAATACATCTAATCATGGATATCTCTTTCTTATTCTGTTTATAAATTCCTCCCATCTAATAATGTGGGTTTGTACCACCTGTTTTTCACATCTCTTTGTCCTGCCTCATTAGAAATAACAATCCCTGAAACGCAGACATGAATTGAGAAAGAACAGCTTCAATAACAATTTTGGGCTCTACCACTTTCTATTGTGTAGGAAGACAGAGTCTCTTCTCTTTTCAATGATGAATTCCTGGTCTCTGAAGGATGAGGTGAGTAAGTGTGTGAACATTGTATACTTCCTTTCTAGCTTTATGGTTCTGAAGTTAACCACTGGTATTTGAGTAAGGAGAAAGGCTCCAAAGTTTTTACAGACATGTCTGCACTGATGACATCTTCAATTTCTGTTCTTTTTTTTTTTTTAAGGGAATGCTTAAATGGAAAGTTCAGATCAAATTAATAAACCACTGAGAGTTTAATGAGCATCTTATCTGAAAGCTCAACTTTGTTGTAAGTTTTCTGTTTCTGATTATAATCAAGTAATTATCTGAAGTCCATTCCACATCAGACACATCTAAGTAATTTAGTTATCCAATGTGTTATTTATTTCCTGTCTTGACCAAGAGAGAGTACAGAAAGGTACATTAAAAGATAGAAAAATCCAATTTTCTAGTTAATGTCACATATAGTAAGTATTCTGGGAATTTGAAGTCGACCTAGTGTTAAGGTCAAGTGTTTGTTAAAAAAGATGGGAAAGGAGGCATGTGCAGCACCCAAAATTATACTCTACTCACTTAATAGGTATTGATTCTTATTAAAAGTACTGATCATCCCATACACTCAGGATAACAAACCCATGCAAATATCAATCATTAGTAGTGGTAGGAACAGGAATTTGAAAATTAGAATGCCCTAATAGAGAATAACTTTTTACCACTGAAGATATGTGATCTCCTTTTCTTGTGAAGTAGGAAAATAATATATCTCCAACTGTAGTGAGTTTTAACATAATGATGCATATAAAAGTATGTGGTCAAATGCTTTATATGTCAGAATCTCAGCATTACTGTGAACTTATCTTTTTCTTTTTCTTTCTTTCTTTAGGAATTTATAATTAATTGAGAGTCATTAGCAGATTTGTGACAAAGAATTAATTAAATATCAGGAAATCAGATTTAGTAGGCTGTGCTGGAATCAGAAAACATTAAACCACACTGGAGTGAGCAGACACGTGTGCAGGTACTTGGGTTAAGCTATAGCCATGGAATGGAAACAAGATATGAAATAACAAGCTGAACTACTTCACTGAGACTTTTGAGAAAAGCAAAGCAGGGAGACCAGTTCAAGTGAGTGGCCTTGCCAGACACTAGGCTGCCTGTGGCTGCAGGCCCTAATGACCAGCGCTCATGACTCAGTCCTCACCCCCACCCCCACCCACCACTGCCACTCTCCTTTGGACTCTCAGGACTTCGTTGTTTTGGATAGATAGATCTTTTCTTTATTCCTGAGGTGAAGATCAGCAGCTCAGTCAAGGCACAACTCTTCTTTAGAAACAGGGAGGACTTTGGGTCACCTAGGACCAGTGACAACAGTGCAGGGTACTGGTGAGCAACACGGAAGCAGAGCAGAAGTGAGATTGTCAATTTTCTACTCCTGCAAACTTTAACTTTTTTTTTTTTCTATAGGGCACGTGTGCTCGCCAGACAGACAGAGAGAGACAGAAACACAGAAAGCGAGAAATCGCCCCCCAGGAGGGATGGCCATGCCACAATCCCTTCTCCTTCATTCTCCTCGTAGGATCTTGGACACGCATGTACACACGCCCGGCGTGAGTTTTAAGCCACCGGGTCTGGGACAGGAACCGCGGTCGACTACATGGAATTCCAGTGACATAGCCATTACGCTAACTGCTGGTCCCCTACTCCTGCACACCTTTGAATGCTCAGAGATACCTTGAATATTTTAGAAAGGAATGTATAGGTCACCAGATAACTAGGAACAATTGCAGAGGCACAAGAAATATGAACAACCAATAAAATGTCTCTTCCTGAAAGGAAAACATTAATTCCACACCCCTCACAGATAACACAATGCAATTCATGGACATACTGGATAAGCAATTCAGAATATTTGTAGTGACCAAACTAATCGAGATGCAAGAGAAAAGAGAAAATGAGCTATAGGAGATGAGGAAGTTCTTTCATGATTTGAAAGAAATAGACACTTTAAAAGAGAATCAAGGACCCAGTTTCATCTGAAGCCCTCTGGCCACTCAGGAGCACTGAGGCAGGGTCTTTCACTGACTCCGGCCCCAGCTCCATCTTTGGCCCCAGTCCAGTTCTCCTGACCTCAGACCTTCCTCCCCTCCTGCCAGAAGGGACAGCCCCCAACTCTCCAGCAGAGCCCAGTTCCATCTGCAGCCCCCTGGCCAGTCAGAGACACTGAAGTAGGGCCTTTCACTGACTTAGGCCCCAGCTCCAGGTCAGAACACCTGAACCTCAGAAAAACACAACCTCCACCCAGAAAGTTAGGCTGCTTTTTTTTCTACCTTCTTTGGCTAATTTCCTACTTCTCCTTTCCACATATGGCAGTCCCCAACTAGCGCTCGGCCTGTACATTTTCTTTTTTCTCTTTCATACACTTTTTTCTTCTCTCTTATATTGTCCTCTTCTCCTCATCCTCACCCACCTAGAGTTACTAGACAGGTCTGGAATCATAGTTTTCAAATACCCTTGTATCATGAGATTCCCTGGGATCCTCCCTTTTACTGAACCACCTGCAAAAAAGGAGAAACTGCTCTTCAGACACCTGATTAGAAGACTCCTCCTGTGGGGACCACATTGCTATACACAACTGAAGAGAGATTTTGGCACACATCAATTCACAGAAAAAGGGAAGTAAACTTGTTCCTAGTGACAGAAACTTTCTTCAAAAAGGTATCCAAAAGTAAATACATCACCCAATGGCTGGAAGTAGAAGAGCCTTAGATTCGAAGAAACAGGAAATATGTCTCCATCAAAAAAACACAATAGGGAACCAGCAGTTAGCGTAATGGCTATGTCGCTGGACTCCCACGTAGTCGACTGCGGTTCGTGTCCCGGACTCGGTGGCTTAAAACTCACGCCGGGCACGTGTGTGTGCGTGCCCAAGATCCCGAGAGGAGAATGGAGGAGAAGGGATTGCGGCGTGACCATCCCCCCTGGGGGGTGATTTCTCGCTTTCTGTCTCTATGTCTCTCTCTGTCTGTCTGGTGAGCGCACGTGCCCTATAGCAAAAACCGCTCAAAAACAAACAAACAAACAAACAAAAAAAACAAAAAACCCCACAATAACTCTCCTCCATCTCCTGAAAAACAACAACAACAAACAAGTTACAAAATGTTAGAGACAGAATTGAGAAGAAAACTCTATGAGTTGGAACAGAAAAGAGATAATGAACTCCAGGAGATAAGGCAGTACTTTCATAATTTGAAAGAAGAAATGAATACTATAAGAAAGAATCAAATGGAACTATTAGAGATGAAGTCTATAATCTAGGAAATCAAAAACTCTTTCAAAAATATTAGAAGCTGAGTAGACCATGCTGAAGATTGAATCTCTGATGTAGAAGATAAAACCTCTGACCTAGGGAAAAAAACACCAAAAAGATAGAGACAATAACAAAAACAACAACAACAACAACAAACCTGCATGAGGATAATATATGAGAATACTAGATTCCATTAATGTTCAAACAGAAGAATAACTGGTATCTCAGAAGATGAAGAAACTAATACAGGCATAGAAAATCTATTCCATTAAATCCTGGAAGAAAATTTTCCAAGTTTAGAGAAGTACTCAAACATCCAAACCCAAGAAATACAAAGGACCCCAAATAGAATCAACCCAAGAAGATCCTCCTCAAGGCACATCTTAGCCAAATTGACCAAAGCCACAGATAAAGACAAGATACTAAAATTTGCATGAAACGACAAGTGACTTATAAAGGTCATCCCATCAGGCTAACATCAGATCTTTCAACAGAAACAATGGAGCAAGGAAAGAATGGAAGACATATTGAAAGTATTGAAAGAGAAAAAAAGTCAACCAAGATTGTTATATCCAGCAAGATTATCCTTCATATGGAAAAAAAATAAAGCTCAAAATCTTCTTGAACATAACCAGAAAGAATTTCCTAACACCAGACCAGCTCTTCAATAAATTCTGAAGTGAGTCCTGTTCCAGTAAAACTAAAGAATGAACAGTAAGAAATAAGGGAATAAAAGACAACCAAGACAATGACCAACTTAAAGGTAGGGACATCTGGAAATATTGACAATAACTTTGAAAGTTAATGGAATAAATTCTCCAACCAAGAAGCACAGATTGGCTGAATAGATTTAAAAACAAAAACAAAACAAAAAACCAGAAACCCTTTATCTGTTGCCTACAAGAAGCACATCTCATGGATAAAGACATACATAAACTAAAAGTGAATGGGTGGAAAAAGATATTCCATGCAAATGGGCACCAAAAAGGAGCTGGAATTGCAATACTAATTTCTGACAAAACAGGCTTTAAAACCGAAACTGTTCAAAGAGATAAAGAAGGACAGTATATAGTAGTAAAAGGGCTAATCCATCAAGAAGATATAACGCTTATAAATATCTATGCATCTAACTCAGGAGCACACAAATATGTGAAGGAAAGACTATTAGATCTAAATGGATAGACTGCAAAACACTGATTGTTGGAGACTTCTTTTTTTTGGAGAGCTTTTTGCTAGAGGGCATGTGCGCTCGCCAGACAGACAGAGAGAGACAGAGAGATAGAAAGCAAGAAATCACCACCCAGGGGGGGATGGCCACGCTGCAATCCCTTCTCCTCCATTCTCCTCTTGGGATCTTGGGCACACATGCACATGCACCAGGCGTGAGTTTAAGCCACCGGGCCCGGGAAGTGAACCACAGTCGACTATGTGGGAGTCTAGCAACATAGCCATTACACTAACTGCTGGTCCCTATTGTTGGAGACTTCAGCACTCCACTTTTTTCTCTGGACAGATCATCTAGACAAAAAATTAGTAAAGAGATGAAAGATCTAAATGATACTATAAATCAAAAGGACTTAACAGACATCTATAGAACTTTCCACCCAAAAACCAGGAATATACTATTTTCTCACCCCAACATGGAACCTTTTCAAAGATTGATCACATGGTAGGGCACAAAGATAACCTCACAGATTAAAAGGCATAGAAACTATACCCAGTATCTTTGACCATGATGGAATAAAACTTGGTATGAATTTCAAGAAAAATCTTCAAAATTACACAAACACATGGAAACTAAATAACCTACTCCTGAAGTACATCACAACTACTGAAGAAATAAAGACTGAAATAGAAAGATTTATGGAGGCCAATGACTATGAGGACATGAATTTCCATAATCTTTAGGGCACTGCAAAAGAAGTCATAAGAGGGAATTAGTGTGTGAGATGGAAAGAAGGCAAATGGACCACCTAGCATCATGCCTCAGAGAATTGGAAAAGCAACAGCAAAAATATCCAAATAACTCCACAAGAAAAGAAATAATAAAGATCCAAGCAGAAATAAATTAAATAGAAGATAAACTATACAGAAAATAAAATAAAATTAAAAAAATGGTTCTTTGAAAGATAAAATTGGTACACCACTAGCTAGACTAATTAAGAAGAGAGAAAGGAGCCAGTTAAATCAAATTTTCAATTAAGCAGGCAATATAACAACAGACAAAATGGAAATACAAAACATCATTAGAGGATACTATGAGCAACTATATGCCAGCAAACAAGAAAGTCTGGAAGAGGCTGACAAATTCCTGGGCACATATAATCTACCAAGATTGAGTCAGGGGTGTGTGGAAAGTCTGAATAGGTCCATAACAAGCCAGGAGATTGAATCAGTAGTAAATAACTTTCCAACAGAGAAATATCCTGGTCCTGATGCCTTCACCTCTGAATCCTACCAAACTTTAAAAAAAGAGTTAACTCCCATTCTCATCAATTTATTTCTAAAGATCCAAAATAATAGAACTTTCCCAAATTTGGTCTATGAAGTCTCCATCACCCTTATCCTCAAAAGAAACAAAGACAGGACAAGGGAGGAAAACAATAGACCAATCTCTGATAAATATAGATGCAAAAATTCTCAACAAAATATTAGCAACTCGTATCCAACAGCATAAAGAAAAGATTATGCATCATGACCAGATAGGCTTTATTCCAGGAATGCAAGGTTGGTTCAACATATGTAAAACAATAAATGTAATACACCATATTAACAGAAAGAAAGATAAAAACCATATGATCATATCAATTGATGCAGAAACAGCATAACATACAACATTGCTTTATGATCAAGACTCTCAGCAAAAGTGGCATACAAGGGTCATTTCTCAACAAAATAAAAGCTATTTATGAAAAACCCATAGTTAACATCATCCTGAATAGAGAAAGGCTGAAAGCTTTTCCACTTAAAACTGGTACAAAACAAGAATGTCCACTCTCTCCACTCCTTTTCAATATAGTACTGGAAGTTCTCACTAACACAATCAGAATAGATAATAAAATAAAAGGCATCCAAATAGGAAAAAGAAGAGGTAAAGCTCTCTACTTTTTGCATATTACATGATTGTATATATAGAAGACACAATGGTATCCTCAAAAATAATTTCTTTTTTTTTGGAGAGATTTTCACTATAGGGCACGTGCACTTGCCAGACAGACAGAGAGAGACATAGAGACAGAAAGCGAGAAATCACCCCCCAGAGGGGATGGTCATGCCACAATCCCTTCTCCTCCATTCTCCTCTCGGGATCTTGGGCACGCACGCACATGCGCCTGGCGTGAGTTTTAAGCCACCAGGTCCGGGACGTGAACCGCGGTCGACCACGTGGGAGTCCAGTGACATAGCCATTATGCTAACTGCTGGTTCCCCCCCAAAAAATTTCTTTTGGTAATAAATGAATACAGTAAAGTTGCAGGATACAAAATAAATATATAGAAATTATACCATTTCTATATATAAACAACAAAGACTGAGATAGAATCAAAAAAAGTAATTTCATCTACCATAGCCACACACACACACACAAAAGAAGATACCTAGTGATAAATCTACCCAAAGAAGTTAAAGACCTCCACAAGGAAAACTATAAGAAGCTAAAAAAAAGAAATTGAAAATGACACAGAAAATTGGAAGGACATCCCATGTTCCTGGATTGGCAGAATTAATATAATCAAAAAGGCAATTCTACCCAAATTAATCTATATATTTAATGCAATTTCAATCAAAGTACCAGAGACATTATTCACAGAGCTAGAAAAGACAATCATTCAATTTGTCTGGAATAATAAAAGATCCCGTATTGCCAAAGCCATCCTGCACAAGCAGAGTGGAGTGGGTGGCATCTCACTTCCTGACCCCAAAATATATTATAAAACTGTGATAAGCAAAACAGCATGGTATTGGCACAAAACCAGACATGAGGACCAATGGAACAGAGTAGAGATCATAACACCAACTGCTGGTCCCAAGCTAACTGATTTTTGACAAAAGATACAGTCAATCCATTGGGAAAAGGAAAACATCTTTAGCAAATGTTGCTGGAAAAATTGGGTATCCACCTACAGAAAGATGAATCTGAACCTCTATCTATCACCATTAGCAGAAATCAACTCAAAGTAAATCAAAGATCTAAACCTAAGACTGCAATCTATAAAACTACTGGTGGAAAATACTGTGAGACATTGGAGTAGGCAAAGACTTCTTAAATAAGACTCTCAAAGCACGGACAATAATCCTTAAAATAGGTAAGTGGGACAATATCAGACTAAGAAGTTTCTGCACATTAAAGGACACAGTAATATGGAGGACCTATTGCTGAGTGAATCAAGTCAAGGTATGAAAGAAAGATATTGTATGTATCTATTTAATATATACCAACTATCTGCATTATATGGTAGAGATCAAAATATTGGAGAGCATAAAAACATTGAAAATAGTTATGGATGCTGAAGACAGTGTGGAATGGGGTGGGAGAAGGATAGCAAGAGAAGAAATAGAGAGGCATGACATTAGTGGGACATGAAAATGTTTTATTACCTGCTGATGATAATATGTATAGCATTCTCAACTGGACTGATCTGAGAAGTATTTCACATTGCATAAATTATTTTTACAAGTCAAATGATATATAGTGACTGAATGTTTAAAAATAATGAGAATAATAATAATGATCTGAAAAAATGATGAAAAGCTATTTGATGATGATGTGGACAGTAATGTCTTTGTCTTGACAGATATGTATGGTTTTACTGCTGGAAAAGAAATATAATACACTATAAAGATATATGTGAATCAATGTAATTTTAAAAATATAATGATAATAAGTAAAATTAAATAATAAAAAATTTCATAAAAGGTAAGTCCATTCTTTTTACTCCTCCATATTAATCAAGAAGTCCAGTACTGACATTTTTATAGTGATCAAAACTGTCATCGTGAAATATCTCATAATGAAACCTTTCTTCTTGTTTTGGTCATTTGTATATATTGTAAAGATTTTCACTGTTATAAAATCGAGATACTTTATATCCTTGGGAAAATGATATTTCCCAGATTGTAATTATAATATCTCCACCAATTTAGAGATAAGTTTAGTAGATGAATTTACATTTCTGTTTTTGTTTTTTTGAGGAAACTAGACAGTGAGGATTAACTCATCCTAAATTTTCTTTCCTATAATCCTCTTTTCCAGTCTATACTTCTCTTTCAGTAAGAGTGGGTCCTGATATTTTCCCAATGAAAATATTGGTCGGTTGGGATTGTACTTTGTATTAGTTCTTTCCACTGAGAGAATGCAATCATGAGTTCTCTATCTATATGGATATTTCTCTCAGAAAACAGACTTGCCTATACATAATCATGTAATTGTGGGTCCTATCAGTTGTTTCAGCTGAAACAAGTATTTTGCTATTATTAAGCCTTTAGCATTTCACATCATTCTTTGTAGCTCTTATGTTCCAATATAAATTCACATTTAATTTGTTTCCCATTAACACTCCCAGGAATCGTTCAATAATAATGTTTTCTGTCTTCTCTGCTCATTGAATATCTATTACTATTTATGCATCCCTGGAGATATTAGTTTGCATCCTTCCCAGCAGAATTACATGTTGTTATTTTTGCTCAGAGTTCTGAGAGTTTTGCATCTATTTCAGTTGTTTTTTTCTCAATTACGGATTTTTCCCAACAGTTTGAGATTTAATATTGTTTGAAAACATCACATGTATTCTATCTATTCCCTCCTATAGATCATGCTAGTGCTATAACATAATCAAACAGAATAACGCAGCCTGCAGGCTTTCTCCAGATTGCCTGGATATACTACATTTGATTTATTATCACTTTTTTTGTCAAGTCTTTTATATACAATAGATTTATGCTTTAATGCTATGCAAGCAACTATTAAGTGAAAAGAAGATGAAAAGTTAAATGTGTGAATGTTTGTGGGTGATAGTAATAGTTCATAATGATACTACTAATAACAGATGACTCATTGAGGTCATAACGTGTGCCCTGCTATGCTGCTATTGTTTTATATATATTATTTCAGTTAAGGCTTATAATACTTCCATAAGTTAGTGACTCTTTTCTCCAATTTTGCGAGAGGTAAACTGAAATGAGAGATGCATTGACTTCTCAAAGGTAACACAGCCAGTAAGTGGAAGATCATAAAATTTGCATTTGAAACTAACCTGCATTGTTCTTTCTTGTTCTGTATATTGTTATTGTATGTTTGTTTAAAAAATTGAACCATATCCAAAAAATACAGAATCACTCCTCACTGTCTTATAGTGAGAAAAATAATTAGAACCAATGGCATCCATCCTGGCCTGGGATCCATTCTAGACCTGGATATTGTTATCATTATTGTTTTCATAGTCTTTGGATTCTGCTAACCAAACCAAACACATATTGGTCCCAACATGTACTCCTTTCCCAGGGTTGGCATTTGTCTCTTAACCTACTCTTCTGTTCGTGGTTCCTTGTTTCTCTGTATCAACAATCTCTTTCTTTCTTTCTTTCTTTCTTTTTTTTTTTAAGAATTTTGCCGTAGGGCATATGCGTTCTCTGGAGAAACAGAGACTGAAAGACAGAAAATGAGAAATCATCCCCCAGGAGGTATGGCCATGATGCAATCCTTTCTCTTCCATTCTCTTCTCAGGATCTTGGGCACACGCATGCACTTGCCTGGCATGAGTTTTAAGTCACCAGGTCTGGGATTCAAACCACAGTTGACTATGTGGGAGTCCAGTGCCATCTGCTAATCCCATGCATCAACAATTTCTAAAATCATGCTTTGCCAGGTTTAAATTTAAAAAGTTGTTTATGAGACTTGTAGTTAGCATAATGGTTATGTCGCTGGACTGCCATATAGTTGACCGTGGTTTGAGTCCTGGATCTGGTAGCTTAAAACTAACACTGGGTGCATGTGCGTGTGTGCCCAAGATCGTAGAAGAAGTGATTACAGCATGGCCATCCCTCCTGGGGGTGATTTCTTGCTTTCTGTCTGTCTCTCTTTGTCTCCCTGGTGGAGTGCATGCACCCTATAGCAAAAATCTCTCTTTATAAAAAATACCAAAAGAGTTGTTTATAATTAATACATTGCAGTGCTCTTCCTAATGATGTTATTAAATATGAATACAGAATTTTATAAATAAGAAAAATTTTAATGGTTCATTTATTGCCAATCAAATCATAAACACCAAAATAATTTCTTCCTTACAGTGTTGAATGCAAAATCTTAAAAATGAAAAATTTATTATAATATAAAAATTATTCAATTCAATAAACTTTACACTTATCTTCTTTTTCACTCACTGTACTTGTTCTGTGGTGGGAATATAGGCAACTCTTTATATAAATTTTGCATTTATTGAATGGTTTTCAAAGTGTTGGGATTCAGTGGCTATAGCGAGTGTGAAAAGCTTGTATTTTTTCTTTGGTATTTTGTAAGATAGATCCCAGTTTTTATTAAACATTATAGATTATAGTTTATAACAGTAAACCTTATGGGTCTTTCCTTATATTTGGGAAAAAAAACCTCCAATATTTTGTCATTTATCAGAACAAGAATAATATGCAAGAAATTAGCATCTGTTCTCCAAGAGAAATATCATAGATTATGATCATGAACTAGAATTAGATTATGTTAGTGGGAAAATGCCAGCCTCTGATTATCAACATCAAATGCCTTTTAGTTTCCTTGTGATCAGTCTCATTTTTAACCAATTTTAAACTCAATTTTGCGATTTACCAAAGTAGACAAGCATGAAATGGATTTTTCATAGTAAAGAGAGAATCTCAATGAATAACAGTACTAAGAGGTGTTGTTACTTCTTCAGCTTTGTTTTAACTGCTTCTTTACACACCCTCTGTGTTGTTCTGATATAGAAGTGTACCCACTGCTTTTTAGGGACTCACAGATACATGCTTTCTCAGACCCTAAAGTTAGATAGGGACGTGAGACTGTCATCAGGCCTATGAAAATGTATGTATGTTCGCCTCTGAATAAAAACCAGACCCTTAAAGCCAAGTGTGATCGATGGGGAGTTGCAATTTGAAAAGGGCCAATGTCCCTTGCTGCTTTCCTCCTAACACACACACGCATGAGTATGCAAGCACATGTATGCATACATGCAAAAATTGAGCTGTGAGGTGAGTGAGTAATAATGTTTTACATCACTGAGATTTTAGGTATTAGAACAATAAGCTGACCCTGAATAATACCATTAGTTATTTCAGGAGTGAAGTATGCACAGAGGTTAAGAGCATAGGATTTGTGTAAGCTGTATCTGAACCCACACCCTGGTTGTTTTTTGCTGACTGTGTGGCAAATGTTTCATCTGTCTGAGTTTCAGATTCTTTGTCTGCAATATGAGGATCATAATAGTTTCCTTACATGTTTAAGAATGAAAGAAATCTAACTTTTTGATGCTTTGTATACACAATATTCAAAATATTCATGGAAAATATATATTATAAAAAATCTGTGCATGAATTTCAAAAAAATTATAAAATAAACTCATAATTCCATTTTTTCTACTAACTTTTTAAAGTAATCCCTCCCCCCACACACACACACACTCACACACATATTGCTGAGAACATAGTAGGTGGTTAGATTTAAAAAAATCTTTTTGGGAGAACCAAAAGGTGCTGGACTCCCACATAGCCAATAGTAGTTCAAGTCCTGGGACTGGTAGCTTTGAAATCACACTGGGTGTGCATGCGTGTGTGCCCAAAAACTGAGAGGGGAATGGAGGAGAAAGGATTGCAGCATGTCCATTCCTCTGGGGGTGGGGGGGGTGCAGGTGATTTCTCTCTCTCCCTCTCTCTCTCTCTCTCTCTCTCTGTGTGTGTGTGTGTGTGTGTGTGTGTGTGTGTATGCGTCTCCAGCAAGTATATGCACCTTATGGCAAAAACCTTAACTATAAATAAATAAGAATAATTTTTTTGGAGATATTTCAGTACTTTTATATCATATTCCACTCTAAAAAATACAAAGTGGTACTGGACTTTGTGGTATATCTTTTCCCCAAAACAATTACTCTTACCATAGTGCTTTAGAATGAAATTTAAGTAATAAAAATCATCATTAGGGAATAGTATTGTAGAACTGCAGTAACTGAGAACTTTATTTTGTCTCAGACTCTTAAAAATTTACAGAGGGGACCAGCAGATGGTACAGCCATTACATTGCTAGACTCACTCACGGCCATCTGCAGTTTGATTCCTGGACCTGGTAGGATGAAAATCATCCTGAGTACATGTGAGTGCATGCCCAAGATCCTGGGAGAATGGAGGAGAAGAGATCTTAGCACGGTCATCTCCTCTTGGGATGATTTCTCAATTTCCCTCTCACTGTCTCTGTCTCTCTCCAGCAAGAGCATGTACTCTAAGGCAAAAACCATAAAAAAAAGTTTGCCGAGAATATTTATCCAGTTTATTCCTGACTATAAGATTATAAGATTATAAGATTGCCTTTTTTCCCTGATCCTAGCTATTACTTTCTTTACCTGGGGATGTGTCTCATATCTCCTTTGATCTAGAGGAATTTCTAGGCTTTTCACAGATGGGAAGACTACTTTACTGTTAAGTGCCCAGTGTCTTTCCTAGTCACTCAAGAGATCCTGATTAACCTCTCAGTTCTCTCAGTCTGGTATGTGAAGCTCTGCGTCCCTCCCTACTGCTCTTGGGATGGTTGTACTTGCTGGAGCTCACACGATTTTGGAAAGCAGAGAAAATAATTTTTCTAACAGACATTGCTCTTACTTAAGTACTGTGATGTCACAAAAACCATAAGACATTTAAAATAAGTGCAATAGGAAGGAATTATTGCTTTTCTTAAGGTCCTTTATGGTTCCGTATTCTATGGACCACATTCAGAAAGACTTTGGTGGGCTTTGCTTGGGGAAAACATCCCAAAGTTCATACTTTGAACTTCTTTTTCCTAGAGGACAAGCTCCAATATTTGCATATGGGAACAAAATAATTCCCATCAACAATAAGGACTACAAATTCAGGTGTTTTTTGTTTTTTGTTTTGTTTTACTATAAGTTGCCTCATTCAATTTAAAAATTTTGTCCAGCTTTTATAAAGTTTGTTGAGAATAATCCTAGAGATGGAAACCTGATCATATGAGAAATTCTTAGTATGACATGACAGGAGCTTAGTATAGTGGAGCATAAGCTAGAAACAAGAAAGGGGTGCTATTTAGGAGAGGAAATGTATAGTATCTATATTATGTGATGTTCTCTGTTGTAAAGACAAAGGGAGGCTTTTTGAACCATTTTTTCACAGGTAAGGTTTGTATGCAGAATCTGCAGAAAGGTTACTTTCAATCTCTATTGTGGTATCCATTTAAAGACTCATTATATTTTAGAGATAGAAGGGTCTTAGAGATGTCATTTGTTCCCTCCATTTACATAGAAATTAATGGTTACAAATGCTTAGTGACTTGTCCAGTGCTACCCAGTGAGAGGCAGGGCTAGGGCTAGAATATACAATAGCTTTCAGACATCAAAGCTGTGCTCATTCTGATACATTACCTGTTTTCCTTCTTACTTCTCTCCTCTGAGTTTTACACGATTTTATTGTTCAAAACTGATACATTTATGTGAACTATGTCGCTTTTTGGGTTTTTACAATTCCAGTCAAATACAAAAATAAAAAAGGAATAGTCAAACACTAAAATAGGTTCATTGTAGAA
This sequence comes from Tupaia belangeri chinensis, assembly GCF_000334495.1. Taxonomy (NCBI): domain Eukaryota; kingdom Metazoa; phylum Chordata; class Mammalia; order Scandentia; family Tupaiidae; genus Tupaia; species Tupaia belangeri. The sequence goes on along the minus strand of NW_006159555.1, from coordinate 8,487,895 downwards.
CGGACTTCTAATGAATAAAAACATACCCTATTATTCACGGTAACTCAATACATTTGTTTGATATTTAATGAACTCCTCATATCCTAACTTGGCTAGCTTCAAAGTGATCTGAATTAGAAAACGATGTGAACCACCAACTAGAACTTAGTAGTAGCTGTGGATGGTGTTACTTTTTGTACTTTTGACCTTGTAGATGCATTCCTTACATAGTTAACACTTCATATGTCATTTTGCTTGTTTGCCTTTGTTTTCACAGTTATTTTATAAGTAAATATTCTATTTATTTGAGAAGCTATTATCTATCTAACTCCTGGGCAGCCACATCTTCAATTTACTTAACAAGTTGTCCAGTGAATACAAATTTTGGAGCAGCTTTAGATATCACCTTTTAAAAAAAGTACTTGTCTTCAGAATAGATTTAAGTGGTTATAAATTAGCCAATGAAATTTGTCAGTCATCTTAAAGACAGTACTTTAAGTGTTTTTCTGGGAATTGGAAACATTTTCAAGAACTGACATGTGAAATGGAAATAAATACAACTGTAGAATTTAAAACTCCTAATACTAGAGAAATGTATTTCTAAGTAGCTCTGAAATCTGATGAACATGTTAGATTAACTATTTGATAATGTTCAAATCTCAGTATAATTAAATTTATGCCTTTTGTATCTACCACTTTAAAGTTGGTGTCTGATCAAAAAAAATGGACATTGTCAGTGATTAGAAATAGGAAGAAAAATCCATTGCTTTTATTTGATACAGCTGAAACAAGTATTAGCCCAAAAAGGTAACAGCATTTTTATATCTGTTTCATCAAGCGAGTATAACTCTTATATTTTATCTACCTAGAAAGTCATTTAGTGTACTCTCAATTACAGCTATCAGTATTATCTTACAACATAGACTGCTTCATAGCCAATCCTAAATTCAAACTCAAATATAAACCTGGCAGGATTTTGATTATTCAGAACAACCACAGTAGCTAGCTTTTGTTTGTTTTACTCATTGCAGTAATAGATAAGGACATTCCAGCTCCTCTCTTGTCTGACAAAGGACAACTCAGCTCCTCTCTTTTTTGACAAAGTAGTCTTTTCCTCATTTTTTTTTTCAAGAATCTTTTCTATTAGTGTCTTTGGGTTCTTCAGAGAAATAGAACTAATAAGACTGTGGACTAGATTCAGAAAGAGAGACAGAGAGAAAGCCATGCCAGACAGGCTTCTCATGGAATGGTCCACCCTTAACCTCACTGAGCCTGAGATAGTAAGTAAGCACATTCCTAGCGTATTCAGGGAAGTCTCTGGACACAAACCAAGAACCTTCCCTTATGGGAAGGCCTCACAGAGCATTGTGTTTTACCACTGTGTTCAGTCTCTGGTACTTTTCTAAGACACTCCAAATTATTGTTGAATTTTATTTTAATTTTGGGGCCAGTGAGGGCTACTTACCATTACTATTTTTGCTTGGTCCTCTCTCTTTTCTGTAATACGCTGTTATCAACCCTGGTTTCAAGTTAGATCACCTTTCAAAAACTCAGACTTTACCCTAAATTATTTTAATGTAATGCTCTAGGACTGGGCCCAGGTGTGGGAATTTTAAAAAGTTCCTCAGATAACTCTAGTATTGAGCCAGGGTGAGCAAACACTGTGCTGGAATAACAGAAAATCCTCCTGCTTCTTCCTCACAAACCCCCTTTAAAAGTTTAAAGACATTGGGTCCAGTAGGTGGTTCAGTGGCTAGGGTGCTGGACTTCCATATGGCCAATGGTGTTCAAGTCCTGGACTCAGCCACTTGAAACTCAGGCTGGGTGTGTGTGTAATGTGCACCCAAAATCCCAAGAGGAGAATGGAGAAGGGATTGTGATGTGGCTCTCTCTGGTGATTTTTCACTCTCTCTCTCCATCTCTCTCTCTGCCTCTTCCACCAGCACATGCACCCTGTAACAAAAATTCACCTCCCCTCAAATATTTGAAGACATGTATCACCTTTTTCCTTTCCCAAGTGAAACAATGTATTTTTAATTCAGGTGATTAGAATTGTTTCTATAGAATCTATACCATGGAGTTTGACTTCCTTTGGGCTCAAATGAACTGATCAGAACACTCATTAAATATGGCTTTTTTTAACATGTAGTGTCTGGGAGCGTTTTGGAAATTTATCAGCCTTCTAAATGAGATTCAAAATTTACTAGATAAGCACTGATTGTATAGACTTGCTTTTGTAGGTCATGCTGCAAGTGATAGTAGTCCCATTGACTGCTCTTCCTTATTACTGATTCCAAGTTTATTGTTTATCTATTGTAACTACTTTTTGTGGATTTCTTTTTTCTTCTTCTAAATGAATAACAGCCTGAGGTGATAAAAAAAATTATAGACTTTGCAATCTGACACAATCTGAATTGATTTCTGGTTCTACCAAAGAGTAACTAACAGGTCACTTAGGGGAAGCTGTGTTACCTAGGGAAGATTTGTTTCTCTCCTCTGTAAAAGGAAGCAATGATATCTTGTAGTAATAGTGGCAACTATAAATAACAATAGTAAAGAATTCAGCTTAGTATCTGGCTCTAGGAAAGTGTCTGTTAAATTGTTTCCATCATCATAGCACACATGGATTTAAGGTGGCTACATCTCTTCTATCTTGACCTCCAATAAATATACCGCAACATTTTTGCTCCAGTTCCTGAAGTTTTAGTAAGGTAAATACTGGTATCACTCATTTGGAAAGGAAAGGATCTGTATGCACCTACTCTGCAGAGCCCATTCAACACTTCCTGGCTGGCTGTTGTAGACATAGAGGTTCAAGTTACAGACCCACCCCTGACAGTGTTGTAAACAGCACAGAGGTTGCTGCAAATCAAGTTGTAGCATTTGAGGTCGATTCATGGAGTTTTCTACCTGCCATGCTTCTAGATTAGAGACAGAGTTTACAACATCACACAGCATGGGTTAAGGGAGCGTTGGGTAGAAAGGACAAATGCATTAGGCTAGAGTCAGCAAGAAAGCAACATAGAAGCATAGTGGGGGGTTGGGCATTTTGCTGACCTCAAATTTGGATTTGTTTAGGTGGAAATATTCCTTATCTTCATGGGTTTCACCATCTTGTTTTAGGGGATGAGAATGGGTGATCTTTAGAACATAAACAAGGAAAAAAATTAACCTTGTCTGTGAGGGAAATTTCAAATGATTCATCTCCTGAAAGTCAAAAAGTGGGAGCCAGTTTTTCCTGGGGGAAAAAAAAATCTCAGGGTCCCAAAGGATATCCTTTAGGAGAAGGAAGTCTGCTTCTGTGGGAACTTTTTCTTGTGTCAGCTCTTTTTCTTGTGTCAGCTCATTCAATTTGGAAGTTGGCAGCCTGAGTTCCTAGCAACTCAGGCAAGCCAGAGTCAGCCTTTGGGGACTTGATAAATACTCTTCTTCTTGAGTTTCTCACCTGATATAAACAAACAAACAAACGAATAACTAAATAAGGAAAGTTACCACAAAGCTTAAATTTGCTGAATGTTTTAATGAAACATTATTATATGTCTTGGCACATAAATACATAAATTGCTCTGAATAAATGCTAGTTATTGTTTCTCAGATACCATCATCAAGAGATTGGATTTCTATGGGTATATATTGAAGCATATTATAACAGAAATATAATTTTATCTCTGAATAATTACTAGCATACTTGCCATTTTATCAAAATCCCAATATGTTTTCTCCTCTATTTATGTAAACCTACAAATTGCTATTTACATGATGTAAGAGTCAAACCATATAAAAATATTCATATAGAGAAATCTTTCTTTTATTCTGTGCCCATTTAATGGTAGAGACAACTATCCTCATATTTCTACAGTTTTCTTGTGCTTCCAGTGTTTCTTTAGGCAAACGCCAGCACATATATCTATAAACTCTTTTTTTTAATATAAAAAAAATCAGTATAAACCACGTTCCTTAAGGTTTTTTTTTTTTTTTCTAAACAGATGGAAAGGAGAAAGAAATAAAATATGATGGATTTTTCCCTTTACTGTTGGCAACTCTCTTAATTCTTAGAGCAGTGGCCTTGCTCTGTGTTTTGCACATTAACCTTCTATTTCTCTCCTTTGCAGACAACAGTAAAACTGTAATTACTCTTCCATTCCAGTGCCTAACACAAGGTTGGGCACATAGATGGTGGATATAATTAAAAAAAAGTTTGCTGAATGAGTGGAAAATAAGTAAGTGAAATATCTCAGAGTTTTACACATAACCCTAGGCATGGTACATTACAGAGCTACTGACAAGTATCCTACCCTGTTGCAAATTAGTGTATAACTCAAGAATTTCAGCCCCTCTCTGAGGATAGCATTTAGTGTGCCAGTAAAGTATGGAAAAATGTATTTTCCTCTTGCAATGAGACAGTTTCAGGTGCTTATAATTGTATTATGCACTCAACCAGTTTTCAAATATATTAAAAATGATTCATGATGAGTTAGGCAAAGAACCTTATGCAAATAAAATACCTAAAATATAGTTTAATTCCAAAGACTCAATCCTTCTCACATGTTAAATATTAATCATGTGGTTCAAATGTCTGATTTTAGGTCAAAAGACACTGGAATAAAAGCACTGATTTTCTAGAACTGATTATATCCTAATGCATTTCTGTCTGGCTGGAATTTTAAGTAAGTAGTTGAGAAAAGATATTAGGTTATTTTACGGAGTAGAATTTGGAGTTTATGAGACAATTAATAAAATTTCCATCAAGGAGAAACTGAAAAGAAGTAATCACTTGGTCAAAATTATAATTGTCCATTTAGAATTAGCGATACTGAAATTAAGTGATAGTAGCCGTGCATTTAAATTTTTCACACTTAATTCTGTTGAAAGATAAAGCTTTAGTCATTTGTAACATCCTGCAATAATAACTCCTTTGCAGTAAAGATATAATAGGATTTTATACTAAGTTTTACCAAACTCTTTCCTAGAAGCAGTCTCTACTGTGAGAATGAGAACAGATCTCAGTAGACTTTGTTTTGATATATTCACATTCAATAATATTTGTAAAATTTCACATTCAATAATATTTGTAAAAGTTCACATTTACATTGTGAAAATATTTTGTTTTGTTATCATGAGGATAATTTCTTTCTTTCTTCTTTTAAAATTTTTTTTTCCTGTGGGGCTTGTGGGCTCACCAGAGACAGAAAGAGTGGGAGCAGGAAGTGAGAAAGCAACCCACATGGGGGATGGTCACGTGGGACTCTTCCTCCACTCTCCTCTTGAGATCCTGTGCATGCACTCCGACATTCCAAGCTGCCAGTTCAGGGACTCAAAGGGCGTAGTGGGCCACATGGGATCCAGTCACCTTAACTAACACACCACCTGGCCAACTCCGAGGATAATTTCTTTCTTAAGTTTTTTTTTTTTTTTTGCCTTAGGGCCTGTGTGCTTGCTAGAGAGAGAAGGACAGTGAGAAGGAAAGTAAGAAATCATCCCATTGAGCAGGAGATGACAATGCTTCAATCCTCTGTCATCCATTCTCCTCCCAGGATCTTGGGCACACACACATACCCGGCATGCTTTTCAAACCACCAGGTCCATGTGGGAGTCCAGCTACGTAACCATTATGTCATCTGCTGGCCCCCCAAAGATAATTTCTTTACCCTCAAGTACCAACCTACATTTAAAGCTGAAGCTATTAAGTAGTAGCTCATATCAAAATTTAAGATATCTTGTTTTTCTTTAGAGAGATTTTTTGCTAAAGAGTGTGTGTGCTCACCAGAAAGACAGAGAAACAGAAAATGAGAAATCATCCACAGGGTGAAGGGCCATGCTGCAGCCCCTTCCCCTCCATTTTCCTCTCATGATCTTGGGTATGCACGCACATGTGCCCAGTGTGAGTTTTAAGACACCAGGCTAAAGACTCAAACCATAGTCAACTAACATGGGAGTCCAGAGACATAACCAGTATGCCATCTGCAGATCCCAAGATATCTTTTTAAAAAGTCACAGGGATTGGCACCAGCAGTTAGCTGTAATGGCTATGTCGCTGCTCTCCCACGTAGTCAACTGCAGCTGGCGTCCTGGACCCGGTGGCTTAAAACGCACGCTGGGTATGTGTGTGTGTGTGCCCAGGATACCAAGAGTAGAATGGAGGAGAAGGGATCGCAGTGTGGCCATCCCCCCTGGGGGGTGATTTCTCGCTTTGTCTCTGTCTATCTCTGTCTGTCTGGCGAGCACATGCGCCCTATAGTGAAAACTTTTCAAAAAAAAAAAAAAAGTCATAGGGATCCACAAAGACACTCCTTCATATAGTGAGAGGGTCAAATATAGCTTGAAAAACTATGAAGATCCAGCACCTGAATTTATCATGGATATCATTACATTGTTGCAGGAAATAAGCATAACAAGTTGAAAATCACCATGATATACTTCTCAAAAAAAGAAGACAAAATTTCTGAAATATGAAGGTTATTTATAGATCTCTGTTATTAACCTGTCATGAAATAGGTAGTAGCACAGTAACTTTCCTTGAGAGATTTTGGCTATAGGGTGTGTGCACTTGCTGGAGAGACAGAGAGAGAGAGAGTGAGACAGAGACAGAATCAGAGAGAGTAAGAGGAAGTGAGAGAGAAACTGAGAAAGCAACTACCAGGGGCATGGCCCCACCACAATCTCTTCTCCATTCTTCTCTTAGGGCTTTGGGCAGGTACACGCACCTGGTGTCTTTCTTCAAGCCGCTGGGTCCCAGACAAAAATCACCCAGTTGGTCATGTAAAATCTGGCTACCTTACTCACCATGCCACTGGCTGGCCCCAATCCAAGAATATTTTACTTTCATGCAGCTCTTAGAAATATAAAGCAAATTATTCAGGAAAATAAAAAAAATTAAGATGTAGAGTGACTTCCTATAATTTTTAAAGGTAATATCACTTGATTCAATATAGTTCTAATTGTAAACAAAACTGTATTCCCTAAAGTGAAATTTATATAATTTCTACTGGACACTATTTTGTAGGTAGTACAAGTAATATTTATTCTCATATAGAGAACATTAAAGTGTGCCCACAATTCAGCATTTTTTTTTTTGCTTCACAATCACATTAACTTTAACATGAATAAGCTGTACCTTCAATAACACAGTTAAATGTAGCACAATTCATTACATGGTTTTCCAACAGACTGAAAATATAAAGTCATTGATGAGACATTGCAACAGGAATCAGAATTCTTGGTATATAGGTTTGCATTTGAGTAAACTGCCCTACGGTATTATTTTTTGTTTTGTTGTGTTCGTCTCAGCTTCTCTATGTAAAACAAAGACACTGGATCTAAAAATCACTAGCTTTTTTTTTTTCCACGAGACATGTTTGACCAAATAAAAGGACAACCTGTCTAAAGAATTTCCTGTGATAGTTCAGACAAAATTTCTTCCCTTCTCTTTAACTTTTTGAAAGAATTATTATTTACCGTTTCTATGAGGATACCCCTCTTTTTCCTTTGATGAAGAGAAATGGTTTTGATAAGGTTATTGGTGGGTACCTAGCAGTCTTGATCTTACCTGATCTCTGCAGCTCGAGACATTAGATGGCGTCTACATTTCAGAAACTGCCATCTTCTTTGACTTTCTGGTAGCATTTGCTCTTAATCTTTCTCTTCTCTCAGCAGTCACATAGCATATCAAATGTAGCACGTTGGAACTGAGCTAACCAATTTGACCACACATTCTCTTCTTTTCAGGGCTGGCCCTGTGGACTGGTGCTTAAGAGAGCTAGAGTTCTCTGACTGACCACAGTCTGAATCCCAGAGATGGTGGCTTGAAAAACACACCAGGCACACGTGTGTGTCCCCCTCCCCTCTCTCTCAAGCACAGGTACCCTCTGGCCAATGAAAAGAAACAACAAACAACAAAACATAACTTTTTTTTTTTTTGCGATTTCTTCCTCAGTGAATGGCATGACTGCACACAGAGTCAGCAGTTTTTAAATCTGGGCATTGAATCAACCAATCTGCTCAGTTC
>NW_006159555.1:8460367-8479880 GCF_000334495.1 Tupaia belangeri chinensis | reverse complement strand
TTCAGCAGGCAGGACATTTGGTTTCGGGTTGCATCTACCATGAAGAAGGAGCAGATTTTTCTTCATGTGAAGGCAAATTTGAGATCCCTGGTCCCGCTCTTCTGGAGAAAAGTCCATGTAGGGTTAGTCAGGTTAAACAAAGATTTAAATAAAAATTAAATACTTACATATCGCAAACAGGATGTCCCATGGAACTGCCAAACAGATCAAGTAATGGCATTTGTTTAGGGATTAGGTTTTGGAGGAGCTCTAAATCTGCTCTGTCCTCCTCTTCAGTGGCTGCTTAGGGTGATTGGTTTTCACTGTGACTGGGGCTATTCATTTTCAAGCCTACTAGGGACCAGAGAGATTTGGGTGGGAGCACAGCCATTAAAACACCACAAAATGGACTGGCTCCTTGGCACAGTAGTAATGTGCTGGTCAAGAGAAACTGGGTCCCATAGGGCAACTGTGGTTCAAGTTCCTGGGCTGGCCAGCCTGAAACAGGAGCGAGGGCCCAAAATCCAATGGACTAGAAGGCCGGAGGCAAAGGATCGGTGCATGGCCAGGCCCAGTGGAAGGTGCTTATCTGTCTCTTTGTGTCTCTCACTTTCACACATGTGTATACTCACGCTATCACGAATAAAAAAAATGTAAAAGGAACCACGAAGTTCTCTATTTTTATAAAGATGTAGTCATTAGAATTACCATTTTCTAATGAGGCAAGTTTTTAACTTCCTGAGTTCTTTAAGAAATAATTTTGACCATTTTTTTTTTAACCAGTGTTCTCACTGTTTTTCCGTGGAGGAGAGAGTTTTTTGAAGCCATTACTTACCATTTCTACTGACCTCATTATTCTTTAATATATTTGTTTCCTAGTTTCCAAAATGACTCAAGCCTTCTCAAGCTAAAACCTATCTTTCCCTCATTACTGTTACCTGATGTAGTATGTTACTGGTAAAATGAATGCAATTCAGAGGAACTAGATCCTATTTGCACTACAAAATAAACATACTTACTGACATAGGTAATTATCGCCTACTCTCCTTTTGGAGATGGAAGACCTAATTCCTCTCCTATTAAAGTCTACTCCATACCTGTGCCGTAAATCTCATCCCTCCTTTCATCCTTTAGGGCTTCACTCTTTCAAATTTGTCCTCTTTTGAATTCTTGTGCTTCTCTTTCTTACTGTATCATGACCAAAAATATGCATCTACATTATAATATATTCTCTATTTAAAAATTTCCTCCCTTAACCACCTGTTTCCCTGCTGTTAACTGTACTATTTCTCTTCTTGCCTTTTGCTTAAGATTCAGAAATGAGTTGCCCTTAACTCTCCCCATTCTCTTAAATCCAATTTCCAAGAAAGAAAAGCCATGAACTGATTGAGTCTCCAAGGGCCAACCCTAAGGAAAGGCCTGAGGAAGTTAGGGTGACAGGCTGCACTATCACTAAAGGACATTTTTGTATCTGGAAGGTCCAACTGCAACAATAACTGGCTTGGTATATTAGTAGTCTTTGCCAAATAAAATCTTTTAATTATATGGCATTTTTAAAAAAGTTAAATTTCTTAGGGCCAATAGATGGTGTGGTAGTCAAGGCACTGGAATTCCACATGGCCAACTGTGGTTTGAGTCCCAGGCCTGGCAGCTTGAAAATCATGCAAGGTGCATGTGTGTGTGCCCAAAAAACTAGGAGAATAGAGGAGAGGGGATTGCAGAGTCACCATCCTCCATGGAGGGTGATTTTTCACTTTCCTTCTCACTGTTTCTCTCTAGGGAGCATACTTGCAATAACCTGAAGAAAGTAAAAAAAAACAAAACTGAAATCCCTACTGACAGGTAGAAGAGCCCCCCTAGTCTCAAGTATTTGTACTATATAGGGCCTCTGAATTTAAAGGCCGTACCTTGTCCCACTCTCCTCCTGGCTTAAATACTTGTTTTTCTTTATTCGTGATAAGAGTGCAGGTGTGTACACAGGAGAAAAAAGAGAGAAAGAGAAAGGAGCACCCTTCACGCTGCCTGGTCATGCCACAATCTCCTTCCTCCAGCTCTCCAGCCCAGCCTATCTCAGGTATTCATACGTGTGCCTAGTGTGTTTCCAGCTAACTGGGAGGATTGGAGCCACAATTCCTATGTGAGATCTGCTTACTCCTGAGCAGCACATTACTGTCGCACATGGAGCCAGTCCTTCAAACTGTGATTAAGAGGTATGTATAAATTCTAAGCAGATCCAATTATAGTACAGCTGGAGATTTTAGGCTACCCAGAGTTGTGCCCCTGTGTACAAACTCTTAACCTAAAACACAATCATAAATAAATTTAACTCTTTTTAAAACTTTACACCTTGGGACCAGCAGATGGTGTAATGGTTACATCAGTGGACTCCTATGGAGTCGACCGTGGTTCGAGTTCTGGACTGGGTGGCCTAAAACTCATGCTGAGAGTATGTGCATGCATGCCCAAAATCCCCAGAGGAGAATTGAGAAAGAATTGTGGTGTGGCCATTCCCCTCCTCCCCGGGGAGTGGTGATTTGCTTTCTGTCTCTATCTTTTTCTTTCTGGCAAGTGCCTGCCCCCATGGCAAAAATCTCTAAAAAAAGATAAATAAATAAATAAATAAATAAATACTCTGCACTTTGACTGTAAGGCATAGAAAAGATCCCTTATTCCTGTAAAAAAAATGTAGAGAATTTTATTTAATTATTACTCTTCTTATCCTGGATACAATGAAAAGATACGAATTGTACAGAGAAGTGGACTACAGAACAGAAATTTAAGCAAAATGTATGCAACATAAACCAACTCACCGATGATCTTGATGTTAGAGTAGGCAACTTTAAAATAGTGATTCTTAATATGTTCAAAGAATGACAGGAAAAGGTAGGCACAGGGATAAACAGTGATGGAAATGGAAACCACGAAATAGAAGCAATAGAAATTGTAGATCGGCAAAATACAAAGTAGTTAAAACCTAAAAACTCTGGAAAATTTCACAGCAGAATAACACCACAGAATGAAGGATTAGTGCATTTGCAGATAGGTCAAAGAAATATCCAAATCTGAGGATCAAAAGAGAAAAGTCACAGGAAAGGGCTGAGTAGAATCCGTGTTTTTGATGGTACAATAGTGAGCAGTCTAATGTGTGTAATTTGAATCCCAGAAAGAAAAAAATAAAATGGCACAAAAAAGACATCGGATGAGGCCAGCTCTGGGGGTGCAGTGGTAACTCAAACTCTGCAGTGCTGAGGTCATGTGGAAAGTTCTGCATCTGTGCCAGTGTTCCCCCTTTGCGCACCCAGCACCTGTGCCTTGACTGGGTGAGACTCGGGGATTAACACAGCACGTGGATCTTGTTAGGGGTAGCCATCTTTCTCTCTTTGTCTCCTCTCTCTCAAAATATAAATAAACTTCAAAACAATTTTAAAAATACATTGAACAAAATGTTGGTTAAAACCAGCTACGTGTAATGAAAGCCTCAATCCACAAATCTAAGAACAATAAATCATGAGCCGGATAAATATGCAGAAAGTCTCACATCTGTCTGTATTTTGACCAAACTACAGGAAACCAAAGAGACACACACGAAGAAACTTCAAAAAGTTATGAAAAAATTGGATTAAAGTGTATGTTTATTTTGGTGCTAAAAAATGGAAAATAATGCATAGTTTCTTTTTTTTCCTTTTCTTTATTAGATTTTTGCCATAGGACATGTATGCTCACCAGAGAGACAGAGAGAGGGGAAATGAGAAATCATCCAGCAGAGGATGATGGTTCCATCACTATCCCTTCTGTTTCATTCTGCCCTCAGAATTTTGGTCATGCACACACACACCCGGTGTGTTTTTTCAAGCCACTAGGTTTGGGATTCAAACTGTGGAGTTAGCTGTGTGGGAGCCAGCTTCTTAACCACCCTGCCACCTGCTGGTCCCATTTCAACCTTTCTTGACTACAAAATATCATGCTTGTTCCATTGTTTTTGCAGTTTGATCCTAGAAATAAAAAAAACTGAGAAAATGAAGCTGACCTGGCCTCCTCCATAAGTGAGAGTTTGCCCTGGATTGATTGGTGCTACAGCAGCCTGAAGGACAGAATCTTTCCTTTTCTCATTTGATTCCTCACTTGTAACTCTGTATAGTTATTTTGACCAAGAGAACTCATCGGAACAGATTATACCATGGACATGATGTGACACTACCACACATAATAAAATGCTATTACTTATAACACAATCTACTCTTATGCAGAGGATTCCCATTTCCACAGAGAGATTAGATAAACAAAAGAAAAATTTGATGGACCTTTTTTCATTTGGAGCATATGTGTTAAGGAGCTACAAAGATATAATAAATATATGAAAAATTAGTGTTCAAATATCTTTTGCCCAATGTTAAGGAGTATTTTTACATCATTTCATGAAGCTCTTTGGACTGCTCATTAACTGATTTTTATGAGCCCATAAGTCTTAAATTGATTTGTGAGCCATAGCCTTATATTCATTATCATATTCATACTGAAAGCTTGCTGATCGTCTTTTGAAATCTGTTATAGGTCATTGTTTTGTCTTTTGTTAAATGGAGAGTGAATCTTTTATAAAATATTTATATGTGTGGTAGAGAAAAATAGAACAATATAAATGCGTTTCTTCGGTTTCCTCTCAGATTTTTTAAACTCATTTTTGATTTTTGATTTAATTTGTTTTCTAAGTACTAGCTTAAATGCTATCACCATCTTTCAAGGTGTTATAATTTTTATTTGAAGTTGACAGTGCAATCAAGATTCTAAATGATCCTTTCATTCTATACTCCTGTTTATTTTCCAAAAAGGTAGCAGAAGGCTAATTTTTTAAAAATAAATTTGTTTTAGAAAAACATTTTCAGAAATCTTATTTCATAAAAAAAGAAAAAAGTATCATGACCTTGATCATTTATTTGAGAAAAAATATATAGTAAAACTGAACTATGGACATTATTTTAATGTGGGTGTGAATATATTTGTTTGGAAGTAAACAGATGTTACCAATTCTATGATTATTATTTGCCTATCTGTTCTTTAAAAATAGCACATTTCCAATATGTTCATTCTTAAGTCAGATATTTTCAGAGACAAAATCAAATAGAACAGAAAAATAATCATTTTGAAATTTTTATCTTGTCTTGATCCATTTAATCTTGAGCTCAGCTACCCGGCAGCGCTTTTTCCTTAAACCTGATTATCAGTAGGAAAACACTTCTTGTCAGACTACAAAGAAAATCTTTCTAAATCCAGACTCCTGTGAGGTCTCTTGTTTTCAGTATGTCAGATAACCAGTATGATGTATTTGTTTGATTTAGGATAGAGTTGTAATTTTTGTTGCTGTATTTGTTCATACTGTGTTTATTTTCTGAAAAACAGAAGTTCTTACATCAGTCTATGAATCTCATAATGGTTTTAGATAAGTTCCAAGGAGACTTTTATTTCAAAGAATTTAACACTGGAGGTAAATACAAATGCTCTGTCATATAGAATCGTTTCACAATAATGTTTTTCTAGCAACACTGGAAACCTTGTGGGGATCCGTATATCCTCTCTGGGTCACTACCCTGCTACAAACCATACTTATTTGCAAAACAGTTTCAGACTGCAGTCATCTGTCTTAGAATAGAACGCAGCAAGGAGCAGAGCTCTGGCCCTTCCTTCTTTGGCCTGTGAGTTTAGCCTTGCAGGTGAACCTCTCAGAATAAAAGTGAATCTACTGACCCAGTTATCCTATAACCAGTTTCCAAGCCCAGTTAAATGTCCACATCACAAAACAATTGTGCAAGTACAAAAACAAAAACAAGCAAAAAAAAACCTCAACCAAAGTTTTAGTTTGATGACACCAGTATCCTGTCTGTTTATGACATAAGCCATTGACTCTAAAACTTCACTTTCTTGTTTGTAACAAGAATAAAATTCTGCTCCTGAAATTCCTTGCCTCCCTTCTCCTGAGAGCATAAATATGCTTTCTTTTTCTCTGCCAAGTTCGCAAGGGGTTTAAATGACAAATAGTGTTGCCATGTTACACCTATGTGATCTGCATAATAGCTCGAGATGAATAGAACTTCTTCCGCTTTAACAAAGAGAGAACAGTGTTTTTACAGTACTTGGTTTTTAAGCATTGCTCTTGATTGATGTTCTTGAGACGGTACTTTCAGTGCACTGCTAAAAACAAGGGTCCAACAGCTCCTACAAATGTGATGTTTTCCATTTTTAGATAGAGAAGTGTCTGTCCTGGACTTTTTTTTTTCCCCATTCCACAGTGGCTCATTTGCACTATTCCTAGAAATATCACTCACTTGGCAGTTTTTCATTAAGAAGTAGTCAGTTTGTCAGTGTTCTTACAGAGATCCGTATTTATCAGAGGTTGCTTTTACACAGTAAGGGCACCCTGCAGTCCTGGGAAGGCCACAGAGAACTGTCAGTCTTCGGACTTTCTGGCCTTTCAGATTTGAAGAGCTCAGAAATGGCTTAGGCTGCACTTATAAAACAATCACTACAGAGCAGTTCATGCCTTTTTCAAGGATCAAATCCTGTTGGTGTTTCTCTCTATATATATATCCTTTTTTATTTTTTAACTTTTGTTTTATTACTAGATACATGCCAAGTGGAACAGTAGAAGAAAAATAAACTGATTTGTCATTATTACCGGAATTTTTAAATGAAGGCAATGATCACTGTCTTTTTCCATTTTCTCTTAGTCTCTATCCATTTGTTTGTCTTGGACAAATTCAGTACTTGTTGCTTTCTTAGTTTAAGAAAAGGATGTTTTATATCTTTTTTTTCTATATTCATGAATAGAGATGTGTGCACATAAGTGAGAGAGAGAGAAAGAGAAAGAAAGAGAGAGAGAGAGAGAGAGAGAGAAAGAGAGAGAGAGAGAGAGAGAGAGAGAGTCCTCCTCCGCAAGTCCTAGTCACATAGGATCCCCTTCCTCCAGTCCTCCAACCCATCAGATCTTGAGCACTCTGGCATGTGCCTGTTTCAAGCTGACCAGGCTGAATGTGTGAATCGCAGTCACAGTGTGGGATACTGCTTGCTTTTCTTGAGCAGTACCTACCCCTGAGCCACAGAGCAAGCCCAGTATTTCATAACATTGGGAATTGATCTATGTTTGCTAATTTTGCTGATGACTCTTCCTTTACTGTTTGCTACACACTCTACTAACCTGCTCTGACAAAGCTGTAGCCAACCTCAAGATATCACACGTTTTTGAGGGCGACATATGATTCTACATTATGTCTCTCTGTGTATGACATTCAGAGCCAGATTTTGATAAAAATTCATTCTGTAAAGTTTCCATAAACGCATTGAACAGGAGGCCATGTGTTCCTAGGCCTTATAAGATGTCTAATACGTGCTGTGAAATATTTCTCAAAACGATAGACTCTTCTCCATCAAAACTTAAGTTGCTTTTTTATTTCACTTTGTTCCATATTTATTGGTTCAGTACTTCGGTTATTCAATAGGTGGGTTAAATGTTAATTTCTCTGAACAGCAACGACTGAAATGTGACAATATAAATAGGAATAAGACATGTTCACCATCCCAAAGCATTTATTGTGCTATGTAGTCTAAAATCATCATGAATATAATCTCTGTCCTCAAACTCCTTTAATTAACTGCTGCATAGAGAGAAAACACTAGAAAATATATGAATAAGCCTCTAACTATGGGGACGCAAAACTGTGGGAGATGAAACGGTGTGAGAATCAGAGGATACAGTTTGTGTCTCATGCTCTGTCCCTGTAGCCAGTGACTTTATTACAATGTCCTCATTTGCACAATGGGGAGAGCTTATTAAATTAGTGGGAGGGATAAATGTAGCGTAAAGGGTCAAAACGGCATTTGGCATATATTTTGTCTTTACTAAAATTAGCACAAATCATGATTGGATACTTCACTGCCACATCCTTTTCAAGAGAAACTTAACCTATTGCAAGACCTTGCCTTTCAGTCAAGGCAAGTTTTAAGCAGTTCTGTCCTTTCTCTGTTCTAGTGACTGTTGTACTAACTCCTAAACAGAACTGATTTATGAATTCCTTTCCATTTTTGTTATATGCAGATAGACTAAAAGAGCAACAGAAGAATAAAACCATCAGGAAAGGGGGAGATAATTGGAGCTTTATAAAATGTAGGGACCTTACATTGTTTCTTATGGTGCGGCAAAGCCAAACAGTTTCCAGAACATACATAGTCAGTTTACAATAAAATTTTGTTGAACTTAAAACAGAAAAATGCCTGATGCCTCTACTTTAACAGCTTTAATGGCCAGGGAGGGAAAAAAATACTTTCTTCATTTTGGAATGGCAAACTTCAGGAATCATACCAGATATTAAATTTCAGGCTGATCTAAGTAATTTCCTATTTATTCTGTGATTTTAAATAACATAGTAAGAAAACAAGAGTCAGAGAAATATCGTTTAAGGGGTACAGAATAGCATCAAATTCATCTGAATGGTGACTTACTTCCATGACATTTACAATTGTGACAGGAAATTTTTGAGCCTTTTGGTTGCTAGAAAATGCAATATGATGCTAGTAAAATACAAAAACAATGAAAATGATGATAACAACTAATATTTTTCAGGTCAAACCACGTGTTGAACATTGTTAAATATCTTCTACATGTATAATATTAGCTATTCTTTTTACTTTTTTATTTTTTTTGAGAGATTTTCACTGTAGGGTGCGTGCGCTCGCCAGACAGACAGAGAGAGACATAGAGACAGAAAGCGAGAAATCACCCCCCAGGGGGGATGGTCATGCCGCAATCCCTTCTCCTCCATTCTCCTCTCGGGATCTTGGGCACGCACGCACACGCACCCGGCGTGAGTTTTAAGCCACCGGGTCCGGGACACGAACCACAGTCGACTACGTGGGAGTCCAGCGACATAGCCATTACGCTAACTGCTGGTTCCCTCTTTTTCTTTTTTTGAGAGAGATTTTTGCTATAGGGCACATGCACTTGCTGGAGAGAAAGCAAGAAATCACTCCCTCAGGCGGAATGGCTGTGCTGCAATCTCTTCTCCTCCATTCTCCTCTTGAGATTTTGGGCATGACGCACATGCATCCAGCGTGAGTTTTATGCTGCCAGGTCTGGGACTTGAACTGTGGTCAACTATGTGGGAGTCCTGTGACGTAACCATTACGCCATCTATTCTGATGAATACTGAGATAACTACGTGATGTTTTTAATTTTTATTTAAAAGTGAGAAAACCAAAGTCCATGAAAGTTTGGTAATTTGAAGAAGAGCCAGCATTTGAACCCAGGCATACTGAGTCAAGGGCCTGTAGCTGTAATTAGTATGCTGCAAAATGTGAAAGAAATAAAACATTCTTGTATTTGTTTCATTAGTTCACATCTAATTCTAAAAACAATAATGAAAAGATATACTTTTTAGTGGTTGCTTCAAATAAATTTCACCTACTCAATAAAGTATAAATTGTTATGTCCTCCCCCCAACTCCTGTACAATATGTAATTCCTTCCAATAATCTTATCTAGGTAGCCTCAACCATCTGAATTATTTTAAACATACTGTTCAAGCTTTAAAATAAAGATCTAGTCAAATCATTTTTAATGTGAACTGAGACAAGCATCAATCAATTGGAAGTAAGATCACTGTTTAGCAAACTTTGTATTAATCACAGCTTTGTTATACACTGAGAATATTCTGAGCCTAAGATAAACTTTATCACAATTGCAAAAATTCTACCTCTCAAAACTCTCAAGGCCAAACAGCAATCTTCCAATAAGGTATCTGGGTGATGTGTCATGAACTGAGTTTGAATTTATAGATTTCCATCTTCCTACAGACATTTATAGTGACTTACTTCAAGTGTATAAGAAACATCACGTCTGTATTAGGGTCACCAGTTATTACATGTGTTACTTGTAGGTAAGATTCCAAATAGCTTGAAGTCCCATTCTCATTTTTTAAGAATCATTTAGTTTTATTTATTACTGTTATTATTATTATTATTATTAATTTGACCAGACAGAGAAAAAGAGAGAGAATGAGAGAGATAAAGTAAGAAAGCAAGCTGCCAGGTCTGGGACTAGAATCATGATCAGCCATATGGGAGTCCAGTGCCTTAACCACCATGCTCCTTGCTCTCCCTGCCATTTTCATTTTTTGAAAATGAACTTCATTGTCATCTATTTGTGTTACTGGTTTTAATCATTTTTAAAAAGTAAAAAGATACAGGGACCAGCAGTTAGTGTAATGGTTATGTTGCTGGACTCCCATTGTAAGGGTCCAGAGATCGGTCTAACTGATGGAGACACAGAAAAGACAGCGACAATGCAACTGCAAAAGAGGCTTTTATTTTTCCAGCTAGCTGGGGTCCAAGTTTCAGCCCGTCGCAGCGGGCCTTCACAAGGACCCCGAGCCTAAGATAAAGGGATCTTTTATAGCTCAGGATGTTTTCTGTAACACACAAAGGAAGGGGGGGTATGAGAAGCGAGGGTCCAGCTTTCACCCCCTGCTCAGGTCTAGATAAGGGCTCTCAGCTAAGGATTTGGATGACCTTGCCTCAGAGGTGCTGGGCCCTCCCGTTTTCCACTTATCTGAGAGTTTCCAGACTCCTGGTTCCCGTCCTTGAGGTCCTAACAAAGTGGGCTCCGTCCCTGAAGACTCAACAGGGTAGTGATTAAGCTAACTTCCCCAGCATTCCCTAACATGGCGGTGATTTTGCTAATTCGGCCTAACACCATGTAGTTGACCATGGTTTGAGTCCTGGACTCAGTGACTTAACCTCACACCGGGCACATGTGTGTGCATGCCCAAGATCCTGAGACGAGAAAAGAGGGGAAGGAATTGTGGCATGGCCATCTCCCCTGGGGGGGGGATTTCTCATTTTCTATTTCTCTGTCTTTCTGGTGAACACACATGTGTGAAAAAACCTCTTCAAAAAGAAAAAAAATAAAAGTAAAAAGATATGAATAAGCTTCTAACAAAGCTTAGCTGAGTGCACGCTACATTAGGAGAGCTCAATAATTGTTGGTAGCGATGGTAAAATTACTAATGTATCAGAAGATAAAAATATTTTCTATTTTTTTAATAAATGTTTTCCCTAAAGTCATTGAGGTCATTTTTTGTTGTGTTAGTTGTCACGTATATCGAGCAAATCATCTTCTAAATGCAAAGAGCAATATAATTGCAATGAGAATATCTAGGTACTAGCCCTGGCTCTTGAAAGATGTTGGAAGGGTCACTTACTGGTTTCCACAGCTATAGAAGGATCCTAGCACTGACCATTTTCCTGATCCCCTCTTTGTCCATCCCAGTATCCTCACTATCTTCCCCCTGACTCCTGCCTCTTAGTCGAACCTATGAATGCTTTATTTCTTAGGGTGTTTACTTGAGAGAATATCCTTGCCGACCACCCACTGTGACTTTCTGACTCATTTCCTCTCTCCATTCAAATTCTCATCTTAAACAGCATCTTTTTACAGACTGACTTCACTGCTTACTCTATAAAACCTGACTGAGCTCTGAACCTTATTTGCTACTTTATAATTATTATCTGAAATTGCCTTATTACTCTGCTTACTAGATATTATCTATTTTTTCTTTGAGAGAATAACATGTCTGTGAAAGCACAGACTTTGGCCACTTTTCCCAGTGTATTCTACCTAGATGCAAAGTAAGTTCTCAAAAAATTTATGTTGAAGTGATTCTGAAGATAGAATAACTACCCTACCATTCCAAGACAATTGCTATGAGGACCAATAAAATAACAAATATTTTAGCATCCCCTGAATTGTAAAATACATTACAAATTACTGTTATTAGATCTTAATATTTTTAAGGTCGCATAAAGACATACAGCTATTATATAGGAGAATTCAAATTTGAACCCAGGCAGTCTGACTCTACTGCAGTTTATGCAATGCTACAGATAGTAGACAAGATGATGTCCACTATCTTTAATAAAACCATTCTTTCCTTTATTGGTGGGTCAAAAACACTTTGACTGATACAAATTTCCTTGGAGGGGCCAGATGTTGGTGTAGCAGTAAAATCTGATGTTCTGCAAGACTATTCACATGGGAAGGTTCCCTGTTCAGATCTGGAGATCGTCCTGGGTATGCTGAGCTCATGTTTGCCCACAAGATGGGTCTATAGGTAGACTGGAATATCAAGACCCTATTGAGGATCTTGTTCCTTTTTCTTTCTTTGTATTTTTTATCTCTCTCACTCAAGGAAGAAATAGTTAAGTAAACAAAACAAAACTCCAAAGACCCTTGTAGTGAAGGCTTGGCTGGACATATGCCTATGATTTCAGGAACTCGGGAGGTTGAGGCTGGAGGATTGCAAGTTTGAGACCAGCCTGGGCAATATAGGGAGACTCTATTTCTAAAACAACAACAGACCCAAAAAGCTTCTTCTGGCTAGAGTTCCACATAATCTGGGAATCTTTGCAATTGGCTTTAAAAACTTAGTATAGAATGTTTAACTTTTTCTTGGGATAGATCAGCTATGCTTTCTTTGATGGCCAAAGTCTATCAAGATCATTATAGAAAATATTTTCTCCTTTTTTACCTTCATATGTCAAGAACTCATCCTAAAAAAAAAAATAAGTGGAAGGGAATAGAATTGCATGAAGCCTAAATGTGGTAACACAGCTTTCTCATGACCTCCATAGAGAAATGTGACTATATTGAAGATGATTTCTGTATTAAGGCATATTTGCCTAGAGTGAACTCTCTTAGGATTTCATTCACAGCTGCTAGAAAGAAAATGACTTAAGATAAGCCATATGTACTCCTTTTATAATTGCTTCAGACACTGCTTGGCACAATTCAAGGATTTTTTTTTCTTTTTACCTTAAATATTGTTTATATAACTAGCATAAATGAGTACTAGTTCTTAGAGTCTTTTTAAGATATAATTGGGACACGAAGTATGATTTTTTTCTTATTCTCTGTCAGTGCCACTTAATGTCCACTTAGTTACCTATATACTTTCTATATAGTGTTGAATAAATATTTCCTTTAAACCTAGAGCAAACTTATATTTTTGTCTTTCTTATCAGTTGCTTTGTAAAGTTTGTCAAGGACATGTAACTCTATATTGCTAATATATTGTCTAGAAACTGATATTCCAACATGGGAATTAAGCCCTGAGAAAGTACACTGTGTCAGGAAATATTAAAATTTGAATTACTGGAAATACTCAAGTTTGAAGTTAGAGGAATGTTTAGTGGAGATGGTACAGGCGGCAATAAAATTTCATAATGACAAACCTTGGATTCCTTTCCAGTCCTGTCATTCTGTGGAATACTCATTAACAGGGTCAGAGCTCTGTATGTTAGTCGGCCTGAGATATTGAAATAGCTTTTCAAAGGTCTTTGGTGGACTTGGACCACACTGCTTAAGCACTATTTTATTGATCACCTGCAGTGTTTCCTTTAGATCCAGCCAAACACTGAGGGGGACCTATACATTAGAGGTCTTTCTTGAAAAGTGTACATCTTCCCCAGTTGCCTAGACCAGCTGGGGCCAGCAGTGTTCAGTAGAACTACAAAAACCTGTGGGGGCCCCAGTTTCTAACCAACTTCTAAGTGCTCTCTGAACTATACCTCTATGCAAAAGGTCAAACAGATGTTCCAAAGAACTCCAGGAGCAAGACGTATGTTGTTTTCTAAGGGCCCTCTGTTGGAAATTAGGCCTGGCAAGTTGAGTGCCCATACTAGCCAATATATATTTTTGAGTAGATTGAATGAAATTGAGCCTTCTCTTTGGTGGTGACATGATAATTCTCACCCAGATTAAACACAGGATGAGTTCAGGCTCTGAATTACCAAAGCGCCACTGTGTCTCCTTGGGTATAAGCCATGTGTGTAGCTCTGTGCGCAAACTCTCATTCATCTAGGTCCAATCTTTGTTCATCCTTTATTATGTAGCAGCAGAGCTAGTAGCAGGTATTCTTTAACCTGTATGCCCACTGGCACTCATGCTGCTCACACTACCCCCTACAGTCTCTGTGCCACATCCTCTACTAGCACAGAGCCAATATCTTCCAAGGACTTCCCAGAATTTTTCTCCTCAAATGCAATAAAACCTCCTAGCTGACATTCTTGTGCTGTCTTGAGTCAATCTTAAGTCAGGCTGGACAAGTTACAGATATTCCCTGTGTGAATGAAACCATTTATGACTCTGTTCCTGGGTCCTTTGACTGTCTTTTCTATAATAAGATGTGTGTGGAGAGGAACTGTCAACACTAAAATAAATTACTGTCTAAGAAATCAGTGGTCGAGAACTCAAGAGTTAAATAGAACATATGACTAGAAGATAATATTATTGTATGTTGTACCATATCAAATTTTGAATGGTAAATTTAATATTATCAGAATATTTTATGCTTAATCTAGAAAAAACTTGTATTTGTGGTCATGGTCCACCATGCATAATAATAACTTCTGAGAGAGTCAATGGAAGTCAATATTCTTGGGTCATACAATGGATAAATCAATAGTATGAGAGATGATGTAATTAGCACTAAATTAATGATACTAGAAAACGACAGGGACAAGCAGTTTCACATTATTTCAACATAAAAAGTTTCTATAAAGCCATGGCATTGGGAAAATAATTGGGTTGCCACATTTTTCTCAAGGTGGGCAATGTGAAATGAACTAGAAACAGAATAATTCACAATATGGAGCATAAAGAAATTAAAGACTTGCAAAGGAAAAGATGGTACTCTGGCACTATGAAGAATCCTCATGTTCGCTGATTAGACAATAAATAAATATCTTATTTACCCATTATTTTACTGATCACCATTAAATTACGACATATGACAGGTGTCCATGAATTTTTTGTTTTGTTTTGTTTTGAGAGGTTTTTGCTATATGGAGTGTGCACTTGCCAGAATGACAGAAAGACAGAGAGACAGAAAGCAAGAAATCACCACCCCCCACTCCCCCACCCCCAGCGGGGATGGCCACACAGCAATCTCTTCTCCTCCATTCTCCTCTCGGGATTCAGGGCATGCACACACATGCGTCCGGTGTGAGTTTAAGCCACTGGGTCTGGGACTTGAACCATAGTCGACTACATGTGAGTCCAGTGACACAGCCATTTCACTAACTGCTGTTCCCTGTCCGTGAGTTTTCTAGTACACATTTAATCAAATTGTTTTTTATAGATGAAAGCGCGACAAAAAATACTTTCTCAGAGTACCATACCTGCTAAAGGTGGCACTGATTCTCTCTTTTAGAAATTAGCCTGGATTAACACAGTAAATGAATGTAAATACCAGATATAGTGTGTGTGAAAGAGGAGGGTCCGAGGAAGGACATTTAGAGGAAAAATAGGGAAGCAAAGCATTAATGGGACAAAGAAATGTGGTATTACCTGTTGAAAATATTTTATAGTTTTATCAAATGGAATAGGGAGAACTGTTCACATGTTGAAATATTCACTTTGTAAGCTAAATAATGTGATTGAATGTATAAAAGAAAATGAAATTTTAAAAAGTAAATAAAAAAGTTACTTAACAAATTTATATTATGTAAAAATAGCCCAGCTTCCTAGAAAACTAAATAATTTTAAAACCTCAAAAAAAAAAAACCACACAAAAAACAAATTAGCCTGGATTTTTCAGAAAGTCCCCTTTAACTCTAAACAATTTGGTTTTATATAAACACTTTATTAATTGTTTTATAAATATATTTGGCAACATTTTTAGCAGACTTTATAAATATAAGGAAACTTAAATTATGTAAAACAAGATTGGGATATAAACAAGGTAAAATAGTATGTGATAAGTGAAACCAAAAGACTGGATAAGATTTGACTATTAGTGAAGATAACAATTTTTCTTGACTGGTGAGAATAAAACTTGGCTGAGTCTACTAATTAATTTTACTACATCATTAACAAGCAAGCTATACTAATGATTTATGTGTAAATGCAAGATGAGGCACAAGAAAATATGGTTGGATTTTAATTTTTCAAAATAGTTTTATCAACTGTGCTAGGGAGGAATGTTCACCTGTTGAAATATCCATTTTGCAAGCCAAATAATAATGTGATTGAATGTGTAAAAGAAACTGAAATAAATAAATAAATAAATATTAAAAAAAAAGACATGACTAAAGTTTGGAAATTCACCAGAAGTATAGAATCTTCCATGTTGTGGTATAAGGGGGAGCACATGATTCCTTGGGCTGCTTTCTAGATCACTTTACATGAGAACCTCAGGAGTGTAGAACATCTCTTTTGAAGGGCTTTCCTCACTGCTGTAACCACAGACACACAGTTAGTCAATTGAGCTCTAACTGAACAATTTGACACATGCAGGACTTTCTTGCGGGCAGGCCTGGCCATGGCCTTCTCTGTAGATGGTGACTCTTCTATTTATTCAAGTCTCTTTTGTTTGAATAAGGTTTATTGTAAGAGTCCCTTAAACTGAAAAACTCCCAAGAATAATTGAAATACAAAGATAGATGTCAAGAAATAAAATTGCTCAGCTTTTTAGGTACTCTTTAGCATATAAAACAAGTAAAACCTATACCTTCATTAAGAACCTCTGACACCAAGATACTTTTCCCCGCAAGCAAGAAGTATGAAGCAGGGCAGGAGGGGCAAGATGTTGCAACCAGGGATGTTATCATTGAGTCTTGATAGGAGTTGGGGACCTGTAGGAGATTTATAGGAGGAAAGTTCATTAGTAGCTCCAATGATGTCTCAAAAAGGATCTATCAGGTTTCATTACGAAGGAACGTGGCCAAGGGAATCGAGTAAAGGAGGGTCCACATAGTGTAGTGGATATATATGTTTGGTGTGACATCTTGACTTTACTGCTGACTTACTATTTATTACTTGTGTCATACTCGCTTTTTAATTAATTTCTTGCATGAGAAAAAGAGAGAGAATGGGAGAAAGACAGAAAGTCCCAACTGTGTCTTAATGTTACATTCCATCCTCAGTCTCAGCTGACCCAGATCACAGGCATGTATGTACAAGCCCAGGGTAACAAGGGAGATCCTGAGATGTAAAATGAGGACCTTTCCCTTGTGAGTCTGGTTGCATTGCCGCTGTGCCCTGTGCACCTGGCCCCAGCTGTACTATCCTGAACAGAGCTGCTATGTATAGCTGTGCAAATTGTGTACTGCCCAAGTTCTCTCGGCCAGTGAGAATTCAGCTAGTGATCTTCTTGCAAAGAGATGCTCAGGTTGCTTCCTTCTGGAAGAAGGGGAGCTTTCTTCTCATTCCCACAAAGGTACCTTATGCCCTGAAGTTGTTAGTTAACCTCTCTGAGTCTCAATTTATTCATCATAATATTTATCTTGCAAGATTGTTGTGAAGATTACAGGTAATGTGTATAAAGAGCCTCCAACCATCGGGGCACCTAATTAAATTCTGCTGGAATAATAGGACTCAGCTGTATGTATGTGCATACGTGGGGAGTTATAGCATCATATGTTGTCTTTTAGGAGATTATGAATTATTTGTACAAACCAAAATTTGCACATCAACCATATTGAGTGGGAGAACCCAGTGTGGCCAAGGGAATTGAATAATGATTCATGGCAGAGGCTGGGGTATCTTACTGTCTATAAAATCATATATCCTTAAATGCATTTTAAAAAGTCAGTTGTTCTGGAAAATGCATATTCATTATGATGTCCTTGAGATGAAGCTGGGATATAATACAGCAACATGTTAACACAGAAGGAGCACAAGAAAGAGCACTCGAGAGTCAGAGTTTAGTTTAGACCTTTACTCTGCTCTTCACCAGCTTCATGCTCTTTAACAATTCCCTGAGCACCAGCTTCTTCAGTACAGGAGTATATGGTACAACTTTCACTTTCGCATGAGAATTAAATGAGATCATGAAATAAACAACTGTTAATAGTGTACTACCAGCACTGAGCAGGAGCCCTAAAGGTGTTTCATACCTTTCTAATGTTTAAGTTTCTCTAGAATGAGCATGAATTTTATTTATAACAGGAAAATATAAGCTTCATGTTTAAAATATTTGTCAAGTGAAAGTTGTGATTGTATATAAGAAAGCAGATATTTGGCAGAATCAAAAGCAACAGGACTCTCTCAGGGTTTTATCTATTGGGTGGAGAAGAAAGTTATTTCGTTTACCTTTTTATCAAGTAGACATTTCTATGGAGCTATGTTAGACCTGCTGTGCTAGGATCCTACCAAAAGAAGGGAAATAGTGAGTTGAAAGGATAATGTTGCCAGATTTAGTGGAAAAAAATAAAGGAACAGTACAGTTTATATCAGATATAAAGTAAATTAGCTGTTCGTATGAGCAGGTTGTCAACAAATTTTTATAAGGATAGGAATGCACCAAATGATATTTGATATTAATTATATTAAAGTAGCATCCACTGATTATCTGAAATAAAGATTGCCTTAAAGTTGATTTATTTATTTGAGAGAAGAAGAAGTACCCTTGATAGAGTCTCACCACATCCATCCCCAGCATTCCAGCCAGTGTTCCAGCCAGCCAGATTTAGGGGCATGGCTATGGGTTTACCCATCATGACCTGTTTAACCTGGTATCTGAACCTGAGGCCTCCTAAATGACTCCCAGAACTGCACAGCAATGCCTTATCATCTGGACCATTGCAGCTGGGCACTGAAGTAAAAATTAGGTGGCATTCTGTACTGGATATAATAACCTCATGCAAGGACTTAGTGTTTGAAAAACTCACATCCCCATTATCTGAGGCAAGGAAGCTATCTCAATCCTCTGGCTACAACCTCCACAGACTTTCCAAAGAGAGAACAGAGTGAGCCACCAAAGCCATCGATACCTTATCCTTGACAAAGGTATAATGAGGTTAAAAAATAAAAAATAAAACAAAAAATTTGAAAGAAAATACTGAGGAGAGTTTGAGGATAAAGACACTGTGACATCATAAAAACTTAGCTTCTAGTGCAATATCTTATATACAGAAGCAACAACGGAACTAAGAGACACAGGGCACGTGTGTGAGTACTCAGGAAAGCTTATATACAGAAGCAACAACGGAACTAAGAGGTACTTAAATGTAGCATCAGCAAGGTTAGTAAACTCTGGACTATCTTCAAGTTAACTTTTTCAAGGCAATCATACTGCATTTTCTCTAAAAAGGTCAAGATATGAGAGGGATAATTTTGTAAAACACACACTGTGACCATGCTGATGTGGGAAATCAAGGTGGCTCAGCACACTGGGAAAAGGGCCTGTGAGCTGCCAACGTTTGGAATCTCAGATGCTGATACGGCATGTGAGCCTGGAGCACATCTGGCATCAGATCAGGAGCACTCGTGTTATCAGGAAGGGACAGTCATAGTACCTTGTATTTTTTAAAAGTTCATAACTATGGGACCAGAAGGTAGCACAGAGGGAAAGTGTGTTGCTCTGTGGGGCAGTCTTCTATGAGAAGGATTCTGGGACCAGCAGTTGGCGTAATGGCTGTGTCGCTGGACTCCTGTAGTCGACTGCTGTTCGGGTCCCAGTCCCGGTGGCTTAAACTCATGCCAGGGGCGTGTG
>NW_006159555.1:8420333-8460336 GCF_000334495.1 Tupaia belangeri chinensis | reverse complement strand
GCGTGCGTGCCCAAGATCCCGAGAGGAGAATGGAGGAGAAGGGATTGTGGCGTGGCCATCCAGGGCACCTGGAGGGTGATTTCTCGCTTTCTGTCTCTCTGTCTCTTTCTGTCTTTCTGGCGAGCGCACGTGCCCTATAACAGAAACCTCTCAAAAAAAAAAGAGAAGGTTTCTAGTTCAAGTTTGGAGACCTCCATGAGAACACTGGGCACATGCATAACCCTGACCCAGGGCTAGCTGAGGCTAGAGATGGAGTGCGGCATCAGAACTCTGTTAGGGTGCTGTGTCTCTCTGACTCTCCTGCTTATGGAATAAATAAACACACACACACACACACACACACACACACACACACACAAAGGCCTAAGGTTAATATAATGAAGCGAGGCTAGTTTTTGTATAGTTGAAGAATTGAACAGAAAAAGAACTATTCTGGTGAAGGCTTCCTCTTAAGAGACACTGATATTATTAGAATACTGATCTGTTAAGTGAAAAATACGTATTATAAAAAAGGTAGAAGGTAATTCCCATTCTACTTTCTGTTATCAATATTTCCCATTTGGATGAAGGAAATTTTAGGTTGAGAATCCCTATTGTTTTATTTTTAATTTTAATTATGTAATTGTCATTTCAAACACCTTAGAATCATTTTGTGCACAAATATTACAAATAATTATGTAGAAGAACTTTAGAATTCTGATATTCAAGGTTTTTAACATACTGCTTTGGAAAGAATTATCATCTCTGTGTGTGATTAAAAAAGAATGTTAGTATATATTTGTGTACAGGAGATTTTGCCTTTTAGTATAATTTGGCGAGAAGTTTTTAGAGCAATTAATAATGCATTAGCTGACAGCTTATCCTTTTTTTTTAAATCACTATTTTGTAACTTCACTCTCAGCCATCTGCCAAGTTAGGTGCTTTCACCACGTTCTGTTTTACATATGTGGCCTACTTTGAAAGTCTCAACATTTTTCTGGCTTTGTTTCCTATAGACCAAATTCAAATAACTAAATGTGTGAATGTTCCACATTTTTTTTTTTGCACAAATAAAAGTATCACAGAAAATATACATATTTTTATTACTTAAAAAAATATTGCTTTTACTTAAGCTGTATTTAGTTGAGTTGATTACTTCTTGATTTATTTTTCCCCTTTCAGTCATGATAGAATGCATATGTACTTACACAAGAGTGAGAGAAAAAGAGAGGAAGAGGGAGAGAGAGGAAAGGAGTATCATGTCAGGATCTGGTCATGCTGAGGCCTCATTCCCTCCAGTCCTTCAGCCTGGTGGGTCCTGAGTACTCACACACGTGCCCTGTGTCTTTCAAGCTAACCAGGCTAGGGATTTGGACTGTGGTCATTGCCATGCAGAATCTGACTTTTGATGAGCAGGACATCACCACTGTGCCAAGGAGCCAGCACTATGGTAATCTTAACAGTTCTCTTTTGTTTAATAAAATACTTCCAATAGCTAGAACAAAAGCTTCTAAGATTCTCCTTGACTTTTTTTTTTTTTTTCTTTTTGGAGAGGTTTTCGCTGTAGGGCGTGTGCGCTCGCCAGACAGACAGAGGGAGACATAGAGACAGAAAGCGATAAATCACCCCCGCAGGGGGGATGGCCACGCCGCAATCCCTTCTCCTCCATTCTCCTCTCGGGATCTTGGGCATGCACTCACACGCGTCCAGCGTAAGTTTTAAGCCACCGGGTCTGGGACGCGAACCGCAGTTGACTACGTGGGAGTCCAGCGACATAGCCATTA
Source organism: Tupaia belangeri chinensis (assembly GCF_000334495.1). Lineage (NCBI taxonomy): Eukaryota > Metazoa > Chordata > Mammalia > Scandentia > Tupaiidae > Tupaia > Tupaia belangeri. The sequence continues at coordinate 8,458,573 of NW_006159555.1, read as the reverse complement.
CGCCAACTGCTGGTTCCCTCTCCTTGACTTTTAATTATTCCAAGCAATTGCAAAAAAATGTTTTCTGCATTCATTGCTCATAGGCCCATCCTATGAATATGGCTCTAGGCAATAAACAGGATAAAGTTCTTATTCTTCAGTGTTTGCATAGTAAACATAATGGAATAATTAATATTCAAAGAGAGCATGTATATGACAGAGAAAGACCACTGCCATTCATCGAGCACTGTGGGAGGTTGAAAAATGCTCTCACCTTTCCAAAAATATATCACAGTTCAATCCTTGAAATTGTAAATGTTACCTTTCTTGGAAAAAGGGTCTTTTCACATGAGATTAAATTGAGAATCTTGAGATGAGAAAATCATTCTGCATTATCTGGGTGGACCCTAAATACTGTCACAAGGATCCATCATGTTGGATAAACAAACAAACTAACAAAAGATATACTCAGAAGAGGAGAAGCCTTCATGAAGGTGAAAGCTGAGACTCAAGTACTGTGATCTCAAGCAAAAGAACCTGTCTGTAGGCAAGAGAAGCTGGAAAAGGCAAGGCATATATTTTATTTTTTGAATCTCTGGAGGTATCACAGCCCCGATTCCACCTTGATTTCAGGCCAGTGAAGTTAATGTTGAACTACTGGTCTCCAGAACTATGAAAAAATGTTTCTGTAGTTTCAAATCATTGCTTTGTGGTCATCTGTTACAACAGTTACAGGAAGCTCATATAAAAAACTACTATGTTCTAGGTATAAATGTGCAGCAGGTATTACTGTTATGTTATCCTATTTATACTTTAGGATTATCTACACTGAGGAAGATGATTTTTGCTTTAAGTCTATACAAAAAGAAAATAAGGCTGATGTAACTTGCTGAAGGTGTCACAGCTAGAGAGCAGCAGGGTCAAAATACAGTAGGTCTACCTGGTTCCAAATTTAATGGTGCATTTACCTATTCATGTTTTGCACACTAATCTATTATTCCTTTAAACACTACCTAGAACATTGATGGGCTCTTCTTTAGAGGATTTATTGCCAAGGTTTTTAGGTAGTAATGAAAGAACAGAGGAAGACTTTCTTACATGAAATTTCATTATTACTTGTTAGAAAGAAAATGATCATCAAGTATCTTTCATATCTGTCTATTCCTTTGCCCCATAATAATAGTTATTTTCACATAAACCTGACCACCTAAAGATTGAGCAACCTTTTAAGTAGTCTTTAAAATGGACTGTAATTAAAAAAAAAAATTTCTGGTTTGTAGATAGGTTTCCCAACATCTTGACAGCTGGAGTTTCTCTTCATGAAAATCTCAGCTTTGCTCATTAGACTGAGTCTGAGAAAGCTTGTTACCAAAGAAAATGATCAATTTCCACTTATGTTATTCAAGAAAAGAATAAAAATCAGACTGAGAGTGTTATATAACATGTACACATTAAATGTATTCCTTATAAAAGTTTTGCATTTATGTTTTAAATATTGTTGTTTCAATGTCAAGTAATAGAAACATATACTAAATGTGTTTCTCCATTCTCTTTTATTTCACCTGTAATATGTTAACAAAATACATCCAAGCTGCCATCTAATTTTGTGATCAGTATCTTATTAAATTAGGCACAGAGATTACTGAGACTTGACTGAATTATAAATCAATCTCACAAATTCATTCTCCCTGCTCAGTGGTCTACCTCCTACCTTCAGTTATACTCTAATGCTCAAGCCAGTGTGAATTTCAAGGAGCAAGTACTATGTTTTGTGATTTAAATGGTAATCACATCCAGATAGACTTAATAGGAAGGGCACACTCAACCCAAGTAGACCTGTGACTGCAAAGGGTCTTTGATTCTAGACAACATGGAAAATGTTGAGATAAAATGGACTCATTTAAAAGAATGTAAGGAAGATGATGACAATATCAATTTATGTTTTGTATTGTTTTATTTACATTAACATAAATTCATTCATGAGCTCAGTTTCTTATGAAAGAAATAGCGATTCTTCATAATCTACTAAATTAAGTCACAATCCTTGATGTAGATGACACTAGTCCCTTTATTCTTGTACTGCACCCACTGAATCTCTTCTTTTTTAATAATTCTTAATTTTATTCATCATCATCATCATTTTTTAAAATTTGATCAGAAAGAGAGAGAAAGAAAGAGAGCAAGCCCCCAAGTCCAGGACTCAAACTGTCATCAGTCATGTGGGAGTCCAGAGCTGTAATCACCATTCCATCTGCCGACCCTAGAATTGTCGTTTTTTCTGAGCCCTGTAAGATCTAATCACTTAGATTTTCTGCTAGGGTATTATTTTGTCCTGAATAGCTATTTCAGATATAGTCCTTTTATGTAGACTCTGTAAGTGTTCGAAATTTGCTTTGTGTACAGCCTTTGGGGTGGTTTGGCTCATCCCTTACAAAGAACTGGTCTGTGCAGCCTGTTACCTCAAGAACAACTTTTGTCAATCCGCCTGTCCCTGGCAGTTTTCTCTCTGTCTAGAACACCCTGGCCTCTGCTCTGCTGTAGCAATAGCACTTATGGAATATTTTCCTCTTGTTAGAAAAAACTTACTTTTTAACTAAAAATATATCCCGCTATGAAAACGATATTGATGCTTGCTGACAGCATCTTTGGTGGTGATATCTTTTTTGTGCATGAAGTGCAATTTTATACAGTAAAATGTACAGATCTTAAGTGCACAGCTTAACAAATGTTGACATCAAAATATGGAATATTTTCATCACCTCAGAAAATAATAGTTATTTTCACATAAACCTGACCACCTAAAGATTGAGCAACCTTTTAAGTAGTCTTTAAAATGGACTGTAATTAAAAAAAAAAATTTCTGGTTTGTAGATAGGTTTCCCAACATCTTGACAGCTGGAGTTTCTCTTCATGAAAATCTCAGCTTTGCTCATTAGACTGAGTCTGAGAAAGCTTGTTACCAAAGAAAATGATCAATTTCCACTTATGTTATTCAAGAAAAGAATAAAAATCAGACTGAGAGTGTTATATAACATGTACACATTAAATGTATTCCTTATAAAAGTTTTGCATTTATGTTTTAAATATTGTTGTTTCAATGTCAAGTAATAGAAACATATACTAAATGTGTTTCTCCATTCTCTTTTATTTCACCTGTAATATGTTAACAAAATACATCCAAGCTGCCATCTAATTTTGTGATCAGTATCTTATTAAATTAGGCACAGAGATTACTGAGACTTGACTGAATTATAAATCAATCTCACAAATTCATTCTCCCTGCTCAGTGGTCTACCTCCTACCTTCAGTTATACTCTAATGCTCAAGCCAGTGTGAATTTCAAGGAGCAAGTACTATGTTTTGTGATTTAAATGGTAATCACATCCAGATAGACTTAATAGGAAGGGCACACTCAACCCAAGTAGACCTGTGACTGCAAAGGGTCTTTGATTCTAGACAACATGGAAAATGTTGAGATAAAATGGACTCATTTAAAAGAATGTAAGGAAGATGATGACAATATCAATTTATGTTTTGTATTGTTTTATTTACATTAACATAAATTCATTCATGAGCTCAGTTTCTTATGAAAGAAATAGCGATTCTTCATAATCTACTAAATTAAGTCACAATCCTTGATGTAGATGACACTAGTCCCTTTATTCTTGTACTGCACCCACTGAATCTCTTCTTTTTTAATAATTCTTAATTTTATTCATCATCATCATCATTTTTTAAAATTTGATCAGAAAGAGAGAGAAAGAAAGAGAGCAAGCCGCCAAGTCCAGGACTCAAACTGTCATCAGTCATGTGGGAGTCCAGAGCTGTAATCACCATTCCATCTGCCGACCCTAGAATTGTCGTTTTTTCTGAGCCCTGTAAGATCTAATCACTTAGATTTTCTGCTAGGGTATTATTTTGTCCTGAATAGCTATTTCAGATATAGTCCTTTTATGTAGACTCTGTAAGTGTTCGAAATTTGCTTTGTGTACAGCCTTTGGGGTGGTTTGGCTCATCCCTTACAAAGAACTGGTCTGTGCAGCCTGTTACCTCAAGAACAACTTTTGTCAATCCGCCTGTCCCTGGCAGTTTTCTCTCTGTCTAGAACACCCTGGCCTCTGCTCTGCTGTAGCAATAGCACTTATGGAATATTTTCCTCTTGTTAGAAAAAACTTACTTTTTAACTAAAAATATATCCCGCTATGAAAACGATATTGATGCTTGCTGACAGCATCTTTGGTGGTGATATCTTTTTTGTGCATGAAGTGCAATTTTATACAGTAAAATGTACAGATCTTAAGTGCACAGCTTAACAAATGTTGACATCAAAATATGGAATATTTTCATCACCTCAGAAAGGTCCCTCACGGCCTTTTTCTGTCAATCCACCCTCTGCTCTAAGCAATCAGTAGTCTGGTTTCTATGACACCCATTAGTATTGCCTGGACTTGCAGCTACAAATAAATGGATCATGGAGTGTATAATAGAAATATCTTATACATATGTTACATATTTTTTGTGTCTAGCTTCTTTTTATCAACCTAGTTTTTGACATTTATCCACATCCACTGATAGTTGATTTTTTTTTTTAAAGATGAGTAGTTCTGTGTTCCATGAATGTACCACAATGTTTCTATCCATTCTGCTATTGTTGGACATTTGGATTATATTCGTTTTAGTTTATGTCACTAAAATTGGTTTAAATATTCCTTTTTATTTTATTTACTTATTAATTTATTTTTGCTTTGTTGAGAATGAAGAGAGATAATGATAGGCATTTTCTTTCTCTTTTTTTATTTTTTGAGTGGTTTTTGCTATGGGGTGCATGTGCTCGCCAGAAAGAGAGAGAGACAGCGAGATAGAAAGCAAAAAATCATCCCCCAGGGGGGATGGCCAAGCCACAATCCCTTCTTCTCCTTCTCCATTCTCCTCTCGGGATCTTGGGCATGCATGCACACGCGCCCGGCATGAGTTTAAGCCACCAGATCTGGGACTCAAACAGTGGTCGACTATGTGGGAGTCCAATGACATAGCCATTATGTCAACTATTGGTTCCGCAATAGGCATTTTCAACAGGGTCTTGCAGTGTTGTATTCTTCTTCCCCAGCTTCCCAGTTAGCTAGGATAACAGGCATATGAATTGCATATAGGCACGGTTTAAATATTCTTGTATAGGACACAATTATTTGGGGCTATCTAAAAGTGGGATTTTTGTGTCACAGGATAAGTGTTTGTTTAACTTAATTAGAAACTGCTATGTTAATATTGTAAGACCATTTGTTAAATATTTTATGACCACTACTGGACAGGCAAGAACTCAAAGCCCCATAATAACTCAGAATGAATAACTCGATTTTAATTTCTAATTGTTTAAAGCCTGAGGATTTTATTCATTCATTTATTTAGTAAACACTCCCTGGAGAAAGGAAAGCAGGATTGTTGTATGAATGACCCCACCAGCTCAGGTTACCTAGTGACAGGTGGGCCATAGCAAAGACACTGCCTTAATGGCAGGGATTGCATCTAAGTTACCTTCAGAGGGGAGAGAATCCTTTCCTTTCTCTACAAGCATTGTCAGCTGGGGTGACATCATCCCCTATGGGGTAAACACTGGTTCTTGGAATGAGTATGGTAAATAATCCTATTCTTTTTAAGTATAAAGCACAGACATACATATAGCATATAAACACACTATACCTATATTAAAATTTCATTAAACATGTTTTTAAAAAACAAAATGTCTATAAAGTATCCTGGGGGGGTGATAATGAAAAAAAAATGGCTGAAGAACACTGCTTTAGAAACTTAAATATAGTTTCTCAGGTGACTCTTTGTTCTGGTAATTACATTTAGACAGATAGCGCTTAGGTCATTCTTTTTATATCTCACTTCCAAGGCTATTCACAAACGTGCACTACAAAAAGACCTGTAGCAGCAAGCAGGTCCTTCCCCAGAGAACCATTACTGGGTATCATCTCCAGCCTCATCTGGTGCTCTCCAGCTCCTATGATGTGATGAGAGAAAAAACAGAGGACTGTGTATCCACAGTTGATAACCTGAGCTTATAGGATTCCCAAGTGAAGAGTACTGTTAACCCATGCCATGAGACAGTGTTATGAGGCCTTACCTGCCTAGTCAGAAATGTCTAAGCCCTTACCATATTCTATCTTCTTGCCCCTATAAAGTATTGATTTGTTGCTAATTTTTTTTTGTTTATTTGTTGAAAACCTACTTAGAAATTTCATAATCTTGTATTGTTAGTTTCCTTCCCTAAAATTTATAGTCTTGCCTTGGATTCCAGGAATGTTTCTGGTCAAAGTTCTATTTGTGTATACCCAGAGGCCTTCTACATGACTCAGGTTTCCCTGCTCTACTCTACTCGTTCAAAACATTGAGATTCTTGGAAACTTCATTTTATTCCACATTTTCAAATATTTATCTTAAGAAAAAACAGAGATTTTAATATCTCTTACAACAGCTCAGACCAGCCCAAACTGAGTTTCCTTTACCAATATGTAACTTTAAAACCATTTGCCAGTCTTCTCCCAGCTTACTGTGTTTCATCACAAATATATGGCAATATTGCAGTCAAGCCTTCAATTCTGAAAAATGTAACTCTACTAAAAACGGAGAAAGTTCATTAATGCCTTTTTTATCTGATTTCCTGTGGCAGAGAACCTGATTGAGAAATTTGCTGTGGTACATTCCTGGGGATTATTAGGGATTATTTTGCTTTCATGGAATAAGTAAAAGGCTCAGGGAGGTAAAGACTGGAGAGCATGAGACTGGTTGGATTCTAGGTTTTGAAAAACAGAGAGAGATGGTACTGAAACATATGGATTTCCTAACTCTTGTACATTGTGTGATATACACACACACACACACACAGATACACACAGGCACACACACACACACACACACACACACACTGCAAGGGAGAGAGAGAGACATATCCTCAACATAGTTTGATCTACCTCAAGCCTCAACCAGTCCTGAATATGAGCATGTGATCCCACCCAGTATAAACAAGGAGGTCCCAGGCTAGGACCTTCTCATGAGGGTTTAGTTGCATTACCAGTGTCACCATCTGTCCCCTAAAGTGGGCACTTTAAATTTTGAGACAGACTGGCACTACCCTTTTCCACATTGACTCTGGAGTGATAGAAGCATTTAAAGGAGCATTTGGCTTTCTGGAGGAGTCTTGTAAATCCCTAGAATCACAACAATGAGAACACTGGAACTTGGTTCAGCACTTTAACACTGCATGTCTTTTAATAACCCATGGAACTCTGGGTAATGAACATCTTTGTGGGGTCTGTAGTGGATGAATTTGTTGTTTTTCTTCAAGTTTTCAGAAGTTAGAAATCTTGTATGATTCTGAAGAAGGGAAAGGAGATCCTGCAAAATGATTACGATTAAATTTCTCACTAACTATTCAAAAAGGGGAGAGAAAAGGAAGTCATCAAAACTAAATGAAGGGCCTGCCAGTGTAGTGGTGGTTATGGTGGTTGGATCCCACATAGCTAACTGTGCAGTTTGAGCCCCAGACCCAGGCCTTGAAAACACACTGGACACATGCGTGTGTGTGCCCAGAAATTCTCAAAGAAGAGATAGAGGAGAAATGGGGGTATGGCCATTCTCCATAGATGTTGCTTTCTCACTTTCTCTACAAAGTGCATGTACCCTCTGACAAAATTAAAAGAAAAAAAAGAATAAAAAATGGAACTCAATTTGAATATGGGGAAATAGTGTTACAAATAAAATTTATATCTATTTTACATTTGATAACAACAACTCAGATGATGATTATGCTCTATGAAATAGTCATCTATCATTTTTTTTTTGGAGAGGTTTTTACCATAGGGCACATGCGCTCACCAGACAGACAGAGAGAGACAGAGAGACAGAAAGCGAGAAATCACCCCCCAGGGGGAATAGCCACGCCGCAATCCCTTCTCCTCCGTTCTCCTCTTGGGATCTTGGGCATGCACGCACATGCGTCCGGTGTGAGTTTTAAGCCACCCGGTCCGGGACGCGAACCCTGGTCGACTACGTGGGAGTCCAGCGACATAGCCATTACGCTAACTGCTGGTCTCGATAGTTATCTATCTTTATTTAGTTTCATCTTTTTAAATTTTCTTAGCATAGTATAGAACATAATACTATCTGATATTATAATACTTGTTTGCTTATTTCTTTTATCCTCTACTTGATTTCAGCTCCATGAAGGAGGAGGCTTTGTATTTCTTGCTTACTGCTCTATCTCCAGTACCTATAGTAGTTTCTGGCATATAGTATATGCTCAATAAATATTTGTTGATCGAAAAGATATCTTCAGAAAGTCTCATGATAAAAAGATAGAAGATGGTAAAGATGTCAAGATATTTTATCTTAAAATATTGACAAAAGAAGGTCCTCTAAGAAATAAAAAAATATTTCTGGATATTTTAAAAATAAGGTTAGGTCATTATTTTGTGTTTTGCTTTACTACTGTTTTCAGTTTATCTAGTGTTCTCACTTTCCATTTATCATCAACTGGGCAAGTCTTTAATTTAATCAGTCCACATTGTTTATTTGACAATCTTAGACTTCTAATCAGTGTGAAGTGATATCACTAATGGTCCTCTTAGTGTTAATATATTCCTGGGTATTGTTAATATATCTATATTTTATGTCCTATTTTTTTTCCAAAGTAATAATATATAATTTTTACATGATGGGTATTAGTATTCACTACCTTTATGTTATCCTTGGTTTACACTGATACCAGCATGAAAGTTTTAATGCATTTTGAAATGTAGAATTCCTGCTAAGAGAATGTCTATGGTCTATCCCTCCCAGTTCCTATGTTGAAATCCTGCTCCCCAAAATTATAGTCTTTGGAGGTGATTATCTTTGGGAGGAAGTACTGTGAATGTGGAGCCCTCATGGAAGAGATGAGTACCCTTATACAAGAGGCCCGAAAGGAGCTCAACTGCCTCTTTTACCATGTAAGAAAGCAGTGAGAAGGTACCATCCATGAGAAAGCAGACCCCCACCAGATACCAAATCTTTAAGTACCTTGATTTTGCATCTCACAGCCTCTAGAAGTCTAAGAAATGCCTTTCTGATGTGTATAATCTCTCCAGTTTATTATGTTATAATAGCCCAGAAGGATCGAAAGGCTAAGACAACGACGGAATATAAGACAGGAACCAAGGCAACATTTCTTATCTAGAATGAGCTATAATCTAAATGTGGGGTGAGAGAAAGTTATTGTAAGATATTTAGAAATAGAGAAAGCAACTTACCTAGAGTCAAATTCCAATGTACACTGCTGAAGAAAAGAGAAAAATCTGTGAGCTCTAGGGTTTTTATTTACCAATCTCACCATGTTAGATATATCTCTAATGGAACTTTTTACTTTTTTTTCATGTTTATCTAATATTTAGAAAAAAAAACCTTCCAAATAATAGTCCTTAATACAGTTATAATAACTTGATATCTCACAGTTTCTCTGGGTCAAGAATTTCAAAGTGGTTCATCTGGCAAGTTTAACCTCAGGGTCTCTCCTGAGGTTGCAGTCAGACATTGGTTTGGGTTACAACCACCTGAAAATTTCATTAGAGCTGAAGGGTCCACGTTTGATGCTGCTGCAGAGATGACTTTAGCGCTACCTACTCCCAAGAGGTTTCAGTTTCTTACCCTATGAATCTCCCTATGGAACTGCTTGAATGTCCTCACAACATGAAACACTCTCCCCAGATCAAGTAATTCTAAAGATCAAAGCAGAAATTGCAATGCCTTTTATGATCTAATCTGAGAAAGCACATATCATAATGCCATATCTGTTGGTCACACAAGTTGGTCTCTATTCAATGTGGGAGAGGACTAGACATGAATATCAATGGAAGGAGACAATAACCATTAAAGTCCATCTTTTTTTTTGCCAAGCAAAATTGATATTTAATGTGGGGATTTTTAGCTCAAGCATTTAGTATCCATTTGTTCTCATTTCCAATGTAAATGCCAAAAGAAATATAAAAACCCATTTGTGTAATATATATAATTAACAAATATTTAAAACTTACTTTATAACTGCATAAGGCAGTAAAGATTCTTTTTTTCTTTATTATTATTATTATTACTCATACATTCAATAGTTATACATCATTTTGATTTTAAAGAGACTTTACTCAGCATGATATACACCTCAGTTCAGCCCAGTTGAGAATACCATACCCATTCTCATCAATAAATAATAACCCATATCTGTGTCCCATAAATGTCTTATCTCTCTATTTTTTCCCCAAATTTCCTTTTATATACTCTTCCCCTCCTGCACTACCATTCCACTTTGTCTCTAGTGTCTATATCTATTTTTAATGCTTTTATACCCTCCAGTCTTTACCATAGAGTGCAGTCAATATATGTTATGTGGAGACATACAATGTCTCTCTTTCATAGCCTGACTTGCTTCACTCAGCAACACATCTTCCATAGTTGTCCACTTTCTATCAAATTCCAGGGCCTTGTTTTTTATAGCTGAATAGTATTCCATGGAGTATATGTGCCACACTTTTTCAATCCATTTATCTCTTTGTGGACATTTGGATTGGTTCCATGTCTTAGCAATCATGAATAATGCTGCAATGAATATAGCTGTGCAAGTGCTTTTCCAACTGAGTGTTCTCCTGTCCTTTGGGTAGATATCCAGGAATGTAATTGCTGGATCATATGGTAGTTCTATTTGAAGGTCTTTGAGGAATCTTCATACTATTCTCCACAGTGGCTAGATCAATTTACATTCCTACCAACAATGTAGGAATGTTCCCTTTTCACAAAATCCTCTCCAACAGGATTATCATTTTTTTTTTCTTTAATCTTCATCATTCACTCTTCTTGCACAGGATGGTTTTGGCAGTACGAAGTCTTTTATGACTCCAGACAAATTCTATGATTGTCCTTGCTAGATCTGTGAAGAATGTCTCTTGTAATTTTATAGAGATTGTATTAAAACATAGATTAATTTGGGTAGGATTGCCATTTTGATTATATTAATTCTGCCAATCCAGGAACATAGAATGTCCTTCCACTTTTTTGTGTCCTTTTCGATTTCCTTTTTAATGTTTTCATAGTTTTCCTTATAGAGATCTTTTACTTCCTTCATTAGTTTTATTTCTAGATATCTTATACTTCTTGTTGCTATGGTAAATGGGACTACTTTCTTCAGTTGTTTCTCACCCACTCCACTCTTCTTGCACAAAATGGCTTTGGCAATATGGGGTCTTTTATGATTCCAGACAAATTCTATGGTTGTATTTTCTATATCTGTGAAGAATGTCTCTTGTAATTTTATAGGAATTTCATTAAGCATGTAGATTAATTTGGATAAGATTGTTATTTTGATTATATTAATTCTACTAATCCAGGAACATGGAATGTCCTTCCATGTTTTTGTGTCCTTTTTAATTTCCTTTTTAATATTTTCATAGTGTTCCTTATAGAGGTCTTTAACATCCTTGGTTAGTTTTATTCCTAGGTATCTTATACTCTTGTGGCTAAGGTAAATGGGGTTACTTTCTTCAGTTCTGTCTCTGTTTGGTTATTGTTTGTATACAAAAATGCTATAAATTTTCATGTTAATTTTGTATCCTGTCACTTTACTGTATGAATTTATTACTTTGAGAAAATTTTTCATGGATACTATTGGGTCTTCTATGTATACAATTATGTCATCTACAAACAGAGATAATTTCAGCTCTTCTTTTCTTATTGAAATGCCTTTTATTTCCTTCTCTTTTCTGATCACATTGGCTAGGACTTCCAATACTACATTGAATATGAGCAGAGAAAGTGGGAAGTCTTGTCTTGTACCAGTTTTATTATAACATTCAATATAATGGTAGCTATAGGTTTTTCACAGGTAGCTTTTATTATGCTAAGAAATGATCCTTCTATACCATTTTTCCTGAAAGTCTTAATCATAAAAGAATGTTGCATTTTGTCAAATGCTTTCTTCTGTATCAATTTAAATGATCATATGGTTTTTATCTTTCTTTCTGTTAATATGGTATATTACATTTATGGTTTTGCATCTGTTGAACCACCTTTGTATCCCAGGCATAAAGCCTACCTGGTGATGAATAACATTTTTATATGATGTTCAATAGAGGTAGCAAATATCTTGTTGAGAATTTTTGCATCTATATTCATCAGAGATATAGGTCTGTAATTTTTCTTTTTTGTTGTATCCTTATCCATCTTGAGAATGAGGGTAATAGAGGCTTGAAAAATTTGCTGAGCATATGTATATAATGCCCAAAATCCTGAAAGAAAGGAAAAATGGAGGAGAAAAGATTTCATCATGACCATTTGCCGTGGGTGGTATTTTCACTTACCTTCTCTCTTTTTTTCTGTCAAATTTGCACACCCATTAACAAAATTTTTAAAAATTAATAAATAAATAAGATAGAATTTGTATAGGCCACAATATTTATATGTATAGACCATAATAATTATATGAAGGGCATAACGTCTTAGTTAACTAACAGTCATTGTAAAAAATTAAAAATGTGTCAAAGAGTTAATTCCTAATGGTGCTGCACAATGACTTAAATAAAATCTTTTATGAAAAGTCCAGTGAAACAGGTAAGATTACATAAATTAGGAAAAAAATCTCAGTTTTTAAAACTACCATAGCAGAAAATTGATAATAAATAAAATCATGAGTAAATCATCACAACATAAGTTAAAATTCTAAATCAAATATTAGCAAATTAATCTGAATAAAGTATTAAAGCAGAACCACAAATAAAACAGAAGAATTTAAAGAAAATTAATCATTAGAAAGTACATTAAAATATTAAAGTGTCTATTAATATGAAGATTGTTATATATTTGAAAAATGATAGTATTCAAAGTTGCTAAGATATGAGGTACTGAAAACATTTTATGGTCCATGGGTGTTAGTACAGCTTTCTGGAGTTTCAAACAACAATCGTCATTATCAACAAAATATTTTTACATTTTTAATGCTTCTTAGCTAACTGTTCACTAGATAGATGTACCACAATTTATTTAACCAACCCTCTATTGTTTAACAGTTAGCTTGTTTCTAAGGATAAATGTTTGAGGAGATTAATGATAGATGGAAATAAAACATGTGCTGACACATTACCTATTTCTCAAGATTTTGTAGAAATTATCTTTTAATGGTGGCACTTTTACATATGTTTATTTATTCCACAAGTTATTTATGAGCACCTACTATATACTAAATTTCATTTTCAAATCTGTGTATAAAAATTATGAACAAGACAGACTAAGCTGATATCACAAATTTTATATTCTAGTAATTGGTTCTTAGGTTTTACCTGTCTATCATCTTAAATTATGATTGATGAATGTAAATTACATAAGTATTAATAAAAAATACACATTTTTTTCTGATTATTTGATGTAAAACTATTTTGGAATTTAGGAGAGATGCCCTTATCTGGAAGTTACTTTGTTCTTCAAAGAATAGATTAATCAAGTGACCAAAAGCAAATCTGATGAATAAAAATGAGTATTTTAAGGTGACCTTTCAGGGAACCTTGGGTGATATTAACTAGTCATGGTGAGGAGTAGAGAGGAATAGGCCATTTCTGACAGATTGTTATTCAGGAGGAGCTCCCAATCTTCCTTCCTGGAAGGTAGAACTGAGTGAGCTGCTGTATCCAAAGTCTGCAGCATCTTTTTTTCTGACAATGCATGATTGTTCATATCATTATGTGCCATCTTACTCATAGACTAAGGATCTTATTTTTGTTTCTTGTTTTTGTTTCATTTTGTTATTTGCTTTTCTGTGTTAGAAGAACAACTTAGGGGAACCAGCAGTTAGCGTAATGGCTATGTTGCTGGATTACCACGTAGTCGACCATGGTTCGCGTCCTGGACCCGGTGGCTTAAAATTCACGCCGGGCGCGTGTGCGTGCATGCCCAAGATCCCAAGAGGAGAATGGAGGAGAAGGGATTGCGGCGTGACCATCCCCCCTGGGGGGTGATTTCTCGCTTTCTGTCTCTATGTCTCTCTCTGTCTGGCGAGCGCACACTCCCTATAGCGAAAAAACAACCTCTCAAAAAAAAAAAAAAAAAAGAAGAACAACTTAGAAGGAACAGTAGGGATTTCATTAGCTCAAAGAACAACCATTTCAATAGCTACTAGTCTGTAACATTTTCCTATCTGCAACCAACATTTGGATGTGTCCTATGGGTGAAGAAACAAAAGGAGAAAGAAATTAACAACATCTGTTAATGAAAAAAGATCTAGCTATTTGGGTGGAATTATCATAAATCTTACATCAGAACAGAAAAACAAACACACTACCAACATTTTGCACACCATTGGTTACGGTATGGTATGGTATACAGGGATGGTCTACAGGTATGGTATGGTGTACAGGTATGGTATGTGGAAACATAAGTTTGAGGTTACCCAGAAATTCTGTCAGTAAGTAGTACATACCCTTTAATATTTGGTATATATTCATTCCTTAAGGTCAATTTCTTTAATTTCCTTTAGATAATTTCAGTAATAAAGAATTAGAAAATAATAGAGAGAAAACTGAGACTATCCTATGACTTCTTATATATAGGGAAAGTGATTATAAAAATAGAACACTTGATGAATGCAAATTACAAGGCTGTTACAGTGGGGGAGACAGATAAGATCTGCTTTAGGAAGAGCCATAGCAAACATCATCATACAATTATTTACTTCACAGCCCTCAGAAAGGTTTCATTGTTATTTCAAAGATAATTAAATATTCATATTATAATGTTAAATTAGAAAGCATACTAACAGTCCTTATGAAAGACACCTTAACGTCTTCCATGTAGCCATTATCTTTAACATTGCAAATCCTGATACTCACATTAAATATTTGCTGTCTTGTTCCTCACCTCTATTCCTGATTCAAAATTATGACCGTTTTTATTTGGAACAGAATTAGGGTATCATTATTAAGAAAATATTCATTTCTATTTAGAGTTATTGAATTCAGTGGAGAATTTTGCCTTTATGATGATTACTTGATTAGATGCACCTGGAAAATGATAACAAGGAGAGTTTAAACAAGAGCGATGCTTTTTATTTTTTTCTGTTCAGACATGTGTAGGCATGGAAAATGATACCTAGAGACATTTAGGTTATAGAAATCAAGCTTTTACGTAAGAATATAAATCCATAACACTTACCGGTACTTAAGTTCCCTCAGCAGAGACTAGCATTCTAAAGCATAAAAACTGAGCAGATACAGAGATTAAAAGAATGGTTGTTTATTTAAAAGTTTCAATAAGTTATTTTGGCAATGGCTACCTATCCAAATTTTCTTACTCATGGAATGAATGATGGAATGGGAAATTTAGACCTGTAATGGACATAGTCATTAGTGATTTTCCTTATAAATAGATATAAAAATCAGATCAATTGGTATATTTCTCTTTTTAAAATTGTTTTAAGAATTATTTATTTATTTTTTTACAATTAAAATATGAATTTATTTTGGTACAAAAACTTTTGAAATTCATACATAGTTTTCCCATTACACATATTTCCATGAGCTTTTTTTTTCCTGAAACAGATTTTCTTCATTAATTAATTTACATTCATTCCCTGAGCATCGTCACAGCATACAAAATGTGATTTCCCATCCAGAATATACTGCATAGTGGCTTAATCATGCATGTTATTGTCAATAATTTTCCATTTCTAGTTTCATACCCTTATTCCTGACTGTCTGCCATAGTTTTAACTTTAATAAATCAAAGAAATGCTAAAGAACTTTGCTTAAAACTTAAAGCCAAGAAACAGGTTAGGATTCTGTTCAAATAGCAAATAGTAGGTACATGAACCTATCCACAGCTCAAGACAGGACAAAAATCCTTAAAACCAGAAAACAAAGCCTAGAAGAGAATCAGCAATATTTTAGTCAAAAGTCATAAAATGCTGTTTCACCAGTTCAGTCTTATGTAGTTAATCTATCTTCTCTTGTGGTTAGATTTTCCTGATCAAATTCTGTGATATAATATTCAACCCCAGACTTGTCCCTATGATTAAGTTGTCCATTTTCTTAGTTTTTGAACTCTTATTTCTGTGTGTTTGTATTTAATTTTCCTGATATAGCACTCCCTTGAGAACTTCTTGGAGATCTGGTCTGGTATTGGTAAATTCTTTCAGATTTGGTTTATATTAGAAGGTTCTTGTCTTTTCTTCCCATATGAAGGATAATCTTGCTTGGTACATTAATCTTGGTTGAAATTGCTTTTCCCTTAACACTTTGAATATATTTTCCCATTCTTTCCTTGCTCATATTGTTTCCGATGAGAGATCTGCTGTTAGCCTGATGGGATATCCTTTGTAGGTAACTTGCCGTTTTTCTCTTGCCAATCTTAGTATCTTTGTCTGTGGTTCTGGTCAAGCTAGCTATAATGTGTCTTGGAGAAGATCTTGGGTTGATTCTATTTGGGGTCCTTTGTATTTCTTGGGACTGGATCTTTGATTGTCTCTCTAGGTTTGGAAAGTATTCTTGCAGGATTTCATGGAATAAATTATCCCTTATGAGTATCTTTGCCTTCTGGGATATCAATTGTACAGATGTTTGGACGTTTGATGGTATCTAGTATTTCTCATATATTATTCTTATTTTTTTGGGTAGTTTTCTAAGTTTTTGTGGTGGATTTTTCTAGGCCAACAATTTTATCTTCTACACCTGAGATTCGATTTTCCGTATGATCTAGTCTGCTTTTAATACTTTCAAGGAAGATTTTGACTTCCTATATTATAGTCTTCATCTCTAAAGGTCTATTTTATTCTTTTTTATAGTATGTATTTCCTATTTTAGATCTTGCAAGAATTTCCTCACTTCCTGGATCTTGTCAGCTCCTTTCTCCTGCCTCTTCTACAGTTCATTGTCTCTCTTCTCTCCCATCTCTGTTAGCTTTGTCATTATGAATATTCTAAATTTTTTATCAGACATTTCCATTATTTCCATTGACCTATCTATGGATGAAGGGGAGTTATTCTTTTCCCTTGGAGGAGAGGTATTTTCTTGATTTTCCATATTTCTTGTGACCCTGTGGTGATTTCTACTCCTCTGATGGATGGTGTGCTTCTTCCAAATTTTTGAAGTTAAATCTGAGCATTCAGGCGCGTGTAGAAGGAGGTGATCTGGAATCTCTTTGCCATGCCATTTTATCCCTTTGTGCAGCAGATTCAGTGGGTAGTGAGAAATATGTTAACCCTAATAGTATTTGTATGTTTGGCTATGGTTCCCTTAGATTTGTCTAAAAACACAGTGGCTAGAGATTGAGGAGCAGAGTGATGAGATTTTAAAAAAAAAAGAGAGAAGGAAACAGAGAGAGAGAGAGGAAAAAGAGATATAAGGAAGAGAAAAAAAATTTAGTTTTTTTTTTTAAATGAAAAATAAAAAAACACACAGCATGCAAGCTTGCCACGCAAAATCACTAGTTCTCAGAAGCAATGGTGGAGTCTTCTTCTGAAGGCTTGCCCCTTGCCTCTCCTGGAGGGGAGGTGGAAAGGGGATTATTATCAAGATAAAGGAGGTTCTATCTGAAAGCCAAGAGAATACCTTAAAAATTTTTAAAAAGGAAAAATTACAAAAAAATAAGACAGAGAGAAGCAGAGAAACAGCGGCAGAGAGAAGGCTAGATGGGGCTCCCTACCACTTGAGTTTGAGGACTGGAGACTGAATTCAATTGGTATTTTTCTTATAAATAGATATAAAAACCAGAATAATTGGGAAAGATTAATATGTACATCTACTAATTTTGGTTATTAAAGTTTAGAAAGATAGAAATTGATGAGATGTTTTCTAAGAGTGATTGACAAAATAAGCTACTTAATATAATTTAATTAATCTGTATTTCAATGATTTATTGGGTCCCCATTAATAAATGACATTTTCTTGGGTTTATTAAAATATAGTAATTACCCCAGAAAAAGATATGTTCCCTGTCTCTGTAAGCTCATACAGTTTGTGCTTGGATGTGTACTTTGGGTAGTCAGATACAATTTCCATATAGGTATTTTTTTTTTATATAAATGTCACATGTATGCTAATCATACTAATTTACTAAATAATCTATTGAGACTTAATTGGTAATAAAGCATTACATAACAAGTAAATTTAGTGAGTCTATGATGTTGAATATAAATCAGTGTTACTAAATGTTATTTTAAAAATTTACCTTTTAAGTGACTATAGTAAATATTGGAGTTAATATTGCTCTATATAATTCGTAGAACAGAAAATGTTTTTGTGCTAGTGATTTTTAAATTAAAGTTATTTGAAATAAAATAAAACTAAAGCATAATTTGAGACTTCAGATTTTTAAAACTTTATATATCATTATTATTATTATTATTAATTCACCAGGGAGAGGCAGGGAGAGAAGGAAATTGAGAAAGCAAATTGCCAGGTCTGCGATTCGAACCATGGTTGGCCATGTGGGAGTCCAGAGCCTTAACCACTATGTCACCTGTTGGCCCCAAGATACTTTTTTCTTAATGGCCAGAGAGACAAAGAGATAGGAAGAAAGCACTCCCCCCTTCCTCTCCCTCTCTATAGGATGTGTTTATGCCATAATCCCTTCTTTTACAATCCTCCATACTGTCAGGAATTTGGGCATGCACACCTATCATGCTTAACAAGCTGCTGGTGTTCAAGCTGTGATAGGCTATGCGGGATCTGATTCCCTTAACTGCTAAGCAAAAGGACTGGTCAAAGCCTTCAGACATTTTGAATAAGTGAAATAAATAACTACTATTAAAATTGAAATTAAACTTGTACCTGATAAAAATATGGATAGTGATTTTTAAAAGTTTAATAAAAATATTAAGATATTACATTTTGTAATTAATTTATTAAATAACTCAGCTTTAGGAGATAGGCAATTCGGATTTTGTATTGGGGAACCATATTTAATGTGGGAAAGTAACCAGGAATAGTAATTTCTTTCTTTCATTTTTATTTTTTTTTAGAGAGAGAGATTTTTTGCTCTACCGTGTGTGCATTTGCCAGAGAGACAGAGAGAAACAAAGAGACAGAAAGGGAGATATCAACCCCCTCAGGGTGTTGGTCACATTTTGATCCCTTCTCCAGTCTCATGTCTGGATTTTGGGTATACACGTACCCACATGCTTGGAGTGAGTTTGAAGCCACCAGGTCCGGGACTCAAACTGTAGTCAACTACCTGGGAGTCCAGTTACATAACCATTATGCCATCTGCTGATCCCAGGAATAGTAATTTCTAACATTGAAATAATTTGAAAATGTCCCAATTAGAACACACATATTCACACTGCTGCTATTTTTGGAAGTGCTAAGCCTACCTAGGCTTTCTGGGAGCCAATATAAAATGTGATGTCTGCTGTAAAGATAACATTTAGTGTTAATATAGCATTATAAAAAACCAAAATGTTATATCCTTTAAACATTGTGGTTATGTTACTGTATGAGATAATGAAAGAACATAGAAGGGTCATTCTAACAGCTAATGAGAGGTTTATACAAATGGCATATTAGATATTTATGATGTACTGAAACCCAAAGATGTCAAAATTGCCTTGTTTACTATCTAATTTTAATGTTCTCAGTCTTTTTCTGAATTCATTTGTGTGCTAACGCTGTCTCACAGTATAATAGAATTCATTGTTTTTCATATATATCATTCATAGACTAATTTCCTGAGTCATCTAAAGTAGAGTAAATAAGAGTAAAATTTGGGAAGGAAATAATGACAATTCATTGATACGAAGAAAGATTTCGCTGAAAATTGTAGGTAGGATGGTTCTAGATTTCCAAGTGGAATAATTAAAGTACTCAGAATGTGAAATTACCAATGTAGAAGCTAAAAATGTAGTAAGTGGTCTTTATTTTTTCAAATATTTAATTACTTTCTTGCATGAATGAGAGATGAGAAAGAATGAACTCATCCAACTGGGTCTTTTTTAAAGAATTATTTATTTAATTTTATTTATCGTTATTATTTGTTAATTTGCTACAGGACACACATGCTCACCAGAGAGGGAGAGAAACAGAGACAGAAAGAAAGTGAAAAAGCAAGCCACCAGGCCTAGGATTCAAACAGTGGTTGGCCATGTGGGAGTCTAGCGACTCAACCCTACACCACTTGCTGGCTCTTAACTGGGTATTAAAACTGCCACTCAACTCTAGATTGACCCAGTTCCAGATTATGGATACATATTGGCCCGGTGTACGCAGAAAGGTCTGTGGACAATGAACGGCGAACCTTTGCATGTGGGTCAGTTTCACAGAGCGTTACATCTTACTGCTGCAACACTGTCTAGCCCCCAAATTAATTATTCTTTCTTTCTTTCTTTCTCTTTTTCTTTTTCTTTCTTTCTTTTTTTATTTTAATTATTATTTATTGAAGTAAAGCCAAACTTAACAAATTTGGGATTAACTGTATTAAAATACAAGGACAACAGGATTGCTATCAATACATTGTTCATAAAGAAATAGATAACCATGAAGAGTGGTGGGGTCAGTTACAAAACTGAAGTGATCAAATGTAAAGTAAAATTTTATTTGGCACAGAAACTATATAACTGGGGAATATTTTATCATTAATTACACACAACCTGTAAAATCTAATTTTGAGAAAGTAATGTGTTTGAAATGCCATTAAAATGATTATGTTTCATAATTATTCTGAAGTTTATCACAAAGTAAGCATCTAGTATGATGTTGATAACTAATGCTTGAAATATTTGTTTTTGATTTCTTGTTTTAGACTATGGATGGTTACAATCATCACTCCAACAGCTGGAAAAATACAAAGGTTAAGAACTGATACTGCTAATTGGTCTAGTAATTAAGTAGTTAAATGTGTACTAGTGATCAACCACTGGTGCAGGGGCTTCCATTAAAGCTCAAAAGTATCCTTCCATAAGTCTATTTCTAAAGCACTAAAGAGAATTATTTCATATTAAAGTTCTTTTTGAACAAATGATCTGACCTAAGAAAGTGTCCTCTTAAACACTGTCTCTTCATTATTAGCATACTGCTATGATATTATTATTATACTTTTTTTGGAGAGGTTTTAGCTATAGGACACATGTGGTCATCAGAAAGACAAGAGAGGGACAGAGAGACAGAAAGCGAGAAATCACCCTCCAGGGGGGATGGCCATTCCACAATACCTTCTCCTCCATTCTCCTCTTGGGATCTTGGGCACACATGCACATGCACCCAGTGTGAGTTTAAGCCACAGGGTCCAGGACATGAACTGCAGTTGACTACATGGGAGTCCAGTGACATAGCCATTACACCAGCTGCTGCTATAATATTATTTAACAATTTATTGATAAGGTTGATAAAGTAAATGGAGTATTTAGTGATGTGGATAAAACTACTCTTAGTGGCCAGGGGCTTAGTTTTTTGTTTTGTTTTGTTCTGTTTTGTTTTGTTTTGTCAGAGGATGCTTGTGCTCACCAGAGAGTAACAAAGGAGATAGAACCCTTATGAGGAATGCTCATGCCACAGTTCTGTCTCCTCCATCTCCTTTCAGGGTTTTGGTCATGCACACACATGTATCTGGTATAGCCACCAGGTCCAGGACTCAAACCTTGTAGTTGGTCATGTGGGATCCAACTGCGTTAACTCTCATGCTATTGATTGGCCTGAATTTAGCTTTACTATATGATAAGCACATGTTTTATTTCATTATATTTCTAATAGTAGAAATACCAATCTGGGTGATTTATAATAATAGGAGTTTATTCAACTAACTATTTTGAAGTAAAAAAACCCAAAGACCACTTCTGATGAGGGCCTTCTTGCTTGTGGGAGCTTCCCCCAGAGTCCCAAGGTGGTTAGAGCACCATGCAGCAAAAGCTTGAGCAGAGCAAGGACATGGGTGTTGTCAGTGTCTATCTGGTTAGAAATCTACCACTGTGTAGTCACAGAGACCTTCACCCTAATCACCTCCCAAAGTCTCCACCTCTAATGCCATTGTCAAATTAAGTTTCCTCTTAATACCTTCATAAACACATGAACTTTTTATTTTTAAGAGAGAGGTTTTTTTTTTTTTTTCCTTTTTTTTTGATTTTGCTATTGGGTGCATGTACTCACCAGAGAGACAGAAAACAAGAAATCATCCTCCAGTGGGGATGACCATGCTGCAATGCCTTCTCCACTCTCCTCTCAGGATCTTGGGCATGTATGCACACGTGCTTGGTATGAATTTTAAGCCACAGGATCTGAGATTCCAACTGCCATGGACTTCATTGGAGTCCAAAGATATAACCATTACACCATCTGCTGGCTCCCTAACATATGGAGTTCTGAGGACACACTGAAACCATAGCAACGTGCCTGTGGTGGGTCATTAGATATTATCTATAAATACATGCTTCTGCTCTGGTTTGCAAGTCTCCCCAAAAATTCATGTGTTGAGATTTGGTTCTTGTTGTTACAGTATAAAGAAGCTTAGATTATGAGATTAAAAGATGAAGCTTTGGGAACCAGCAGTTAGCGTAATGGCTATGTCAGTGGACTCCCACGTAGTCGACCGCGGTTCGTGTCCCGGACCCGGTGGCTTAAAACTCACGCCGGGCGCGTGTGCGTGCGTGCCCAAGATCCCGAGAGGAGAATGGAGGAGAAGGGATTGCGGCGTGACCATCCCCCCTGGGGGGTGATTTCTCGCTTTCTGTCTCTATGTCTCTCTCTGTCTGTCTGGCGAGCGCACGTGCCCTACAGTGAAAATCTCTCAAAAAAAAAAAAAGATGAAGCTTTGGGCCAACAGGTGGTGTGGAAGTTAAGGCTCTGGATTCTACATGGGCAACTGCTCAGAATGAGCAGTGTGAGTCCCAAGCCAGCGGTTTGGCTTGAAAATCATGTCTGGTGCACATATGTGTGTGTCCCAAATCCCGAGACAGGAGGAGAAGAGATTGTGGGACAGCTAGCTCAAAAAAAGGTAAAACTTAAATTCTTTGTTAATATTAATTTCTATGACAATTATAAAACATTACAATAATAATAATGCAACAATTAATACAAATTTTAGAAGTTGTGTCTGGGATTGTGATGTAAAAAGGTGGTTTTACACTAATTAATTGAACTAATTGATGAGAACCTGCTGGATGAGGGAAAGGATTGTGAAATCTATTATGCCTACAGGGGGAGATTGCCTGGCCTAGGGGCCATGGTGCACTCTATTCCTGCTTTGGCTCCACCTCTATTCCTGCTCCTCTTGTTGATAATGTAAGCAGTCAAATGAGTCATCCAGATAATAATTAAAGGCTTGCTTATTGGAATGCTATATCTGGAGCACCTATCACTAATGGCCTTAATGAGTTTCAAAATCCTCCAATCATGAATGCATTACCACAAAGACAATTATTACTAAAACATGGTAATAACAATCAGTTATACATCCTGGCATCTCTTAACAAAACCCCTCCTCGATTAAAATCAACCTGAATTAGCAGGATAGGGTTGTCTGTGATATTCTAGTTTAAAATTAGTGACCACTTGTGACACATTCAGAATAGTCAAGAGCAGATGAATCTATGTATAATGGAGGAGAATAACCTTTAAATCACAAATAGGAGGGCAGAGAATGGTACTTTGTGTTACCAAGATAGAGGGTTAGCTTAAATACTGAATTGCAAATTCAAAGAAGCAGCTAAAACCTTGTCTGTTTCTCCTGCTTCTCTTTAAAAGAAATAGATAAAACCCAAATTTATGGGTTAGCTGTTAATGTAAATGACGTGTGTGTATTTGTGTAATTATTATTGCATACCACAGAATAATTGCTTGTGTGGCATCCCGTGGAATTTGCGTTATTGTGCATAGGGCTCTCATTAGGCACACTATAAGCTAAACTGACCGCTGCTAAGTAAGCTTCATACAGATAAGACAAATGGTAGTTCTGGGCTTAAATGTACTGTGTTAGAGTGGACATTCAAGTTGTTGATGCATGATCAGGATCATAATAGGTTCAATAATCTATGAAAGTATTGCTCACATTAGAACTCAAAGTAGTGCTTGATATATCACTTCATGGCATCTGCAATTGACTGAAATAACCATGAGGACCTAAGACAGTTGGTTCTTTTTGAAATTCAACGTGACCTAAATTTGTTTCCTTTTTTTCCCTTTTATTTATTTATTTATTTTTTATTTACATTTTTTTAAAATACATTCAATCACATTATTTAACTTACAAGGTGATCATTTCAATATGTGAACATTTCTCCCTGGTCCAGTTGATCAAAATATAACAACATTACCTTCCTGTCTCAACAATGCTGTCTTCGTATCCCTCTTCCAAATGCTTTTCCCCAGGACCTACTCCTCCACACACACCACATCTGGCATTCACACCCATCTCTTGTGTTTGTACATCCTTTAGAGCGAACTCTGAGGCAGGGACATCGCTGCCCCCTCACCTCACCTGCAGACCCCCAGCCCAAGCCTCCGTCCCCTAGCCTATTCTGTCCCCAGCAGCAAGCTTAAATTTGTTTGTTTGATACATGTAAAGAAGGCTTAGCTTAATAGGGAAAATTAGTAAGTGTGTATTAATTAGATACATGCTTGTTAAAACAATCAAGTCTCTGATTACAAAATTTCAATTTACATCATTACTGAATTCTGTCATTTCAGTGAGCCTGGTTCTTAGGTAGGGATTTTAATAATTTATATTATAATTTATAATATAATACTTAGGTGTATATATACTTAATATCAATATCTATTGTAGAATGGACCTATTTCTTTTGTCTTTTCACTCTGTGAGATATATTTGTCTGGGGACCAGCAGTTGGCATAATGGTTATGTCGCTGGACTCCCATGTAGTCAACTGCAGTTCGAGTCCCGGACCCAGTGACTTAAGCCCATGCCGGGCATGTGTGTGCATGCCCAAGATCCTGAGAGGAGAATAGTGCAGAAGGGATTGCAATGTGGAGTTGATTTTTTGCTTTATGTCTCTTTGTCTCTCTCTGTCTTTCTGGTGAGCGGATGTGCCCTATAGCAAGAAAAAGAGACATATTTGTCTGAAAAAAAAAAAAAGCCAAATGGAATTACTTTGATCTGAATTCAGATCACATGGAATTTTAATTTTGGCACAGAAATTTTAAATAGAAGTCACATCTTCAGTACGTTTGAATATATTCATAAATTTATAAACTTTATCATCAATTTAAACTATAACATGGGATTTCATTGTTGCTACTTAAATCCATTCTACTGATAAAAATTTACATTTTAGGTCAATTAATAATGGCTGTGTATTTTGAGTGATGTCCACATTTCATCATTCTGTCACTTTTCTAATCTCTGAGGTCATTTCAACTAAATTAATTAATTCGGGTCATGATTAATTTAGTTTCTTAGATAATAAGTTTTCATATTCAATTAATAATTTAAAATTGCACAGTTCTTTTAGTAAATAATGGGAAGGTTAAAGGCCAGCCTTGTAGCATGGTAATTGAGTACACATCAGAATCGGATCCTGCATGGTTAACTCTGATTCTAATTCTGGTCCTGGTGGTTTAATAATCATACTGGGTGCAGGTGCATGTGTGCTTCAGATACTGAAAGGATGGAGAAATCAAGGAAAAGTTATTGTAGCGTGAACACATGCTGCCAGGAGGTGCTTTCTCTCTCTCTCTCTCTCTTTTCTGTTCTCTCTCTCTATCTCCGGTGAGTGCATGCACCCTCTGGCAATATATAAAATTTTAAAAGGGGAGAAGTTTAAATGTTTAACTTACTTTTACTTCAATTTTGCTTTATCACATTTGTGTTTTAGGTTATTAGTATATTAAACTAATATGTTAATATTTTATGTTTTCTAGCTATTTTGGTAAGGGTTTATGTAATTTTTACTACTTATATTAATTTTCTCCCTGCATATAAAGGTTAAAACACTACGGTATTAGAAGATGGCTTTACTATAGGTATTTAGTTATGGTTGAACTGCAATACATGTGTAATTGGTGCTGCTCTTAAGCCAATTATAATTTTATGAGTAATTACTCTCTAAGGAAGGGTTTATCCTATTTTAAATGATCTGTGCATCTTATGATTAACATTTAAATTTACATTAGTATTGATTTTTTTTGACAGTAAATTTAAAGTTGAATTTATATTTTGCTTAGGATAACCAGATTTTAGCTGTAGCTGTAAACTCTCATTATTTGTCACAGAGGAAAAAAAATAGTAATTAATTGTTCACAAGTAATTTGTGTTTTCTATGTTTTAAGTAAAACTCTCTGCTTATTATGTTCTAGTTCATTCACAATGCCAAAGGTGTAATATCTAATCTTTATTATTTAAAAAAAATTATTATTTACTCCATTAGAAAGAAAGAAAGAGAGATGGTGGGATGCATTGAACAGGTTTTTAAGCCATGATCTAAACCCACAGTTTCAGCCAGTCAGGATCATGGGCATGTGCATAGGGAAGGCTCAAGTTCCAAACTAGGACCTTTCAATGTGGCATCAACATCACAGAACACTGGATTATTGCTGCACCATCACATGTGTTCATAAGCTTTGCAGTTTTTAATGACGATTTCATTTTTCATTTTTTATTTGTGATACTATAACATCTAAATCTGACTTTTCTCCTCTGTACTATACATTTTTATATTGTGGTTTAATTATGATTAAGAGTTGTCTCTGCTTTTTTTAGTGTAATTGTATTTGGTTTAGTTTGAGCTAGAACTGGTTTACATGTCATCAGCTTCAGTTTAAATTCCCCAGTTTCACAGTTTGTACATTAACTTTTAATAGTACTTTGGTTTTCCCAAAGGACATTCCAGTATCCTTATTACGTTATTGTATTAAATATTAGATACATCTTATATTTATTTATTTATTTTTAGATTTTTCCATAGGTTGCCTACACTCACTGGAGAAAGACAGAGAGACAGTGAGGGGGAAAGTGAGAAATCATCCCCCTCAGATGTGATGGCCGTGCCATAATCCCGTCTCTTCCATTCTCCTCCTGGGATTTTGGGCATGCATACACATGTATGCACATGTACTCAGCATCATTTACAAGCCACCAGGTCTAGGACTTGAACAACATTTGGCTATGTGGGAATCCAACACCTTAACTATCATGCCACCTGCTGGCCCATATTACTCACTCTATGTTATTAAAATTGCATTTAGGTTTTTGTTTTAGAAAAATGAGCTACTTTCACACTTCAAGGTCTAATTCAATTGGGCTTTCTACTATTAATTTACTTTTATCTTCTCAGTTTCCTAAAGGTTTGTGTTAATTATTTCATAAATTAATAAAATATAGACAATTTTCTATTCCTTGCCATAGCATTGTTCTGACACAATTTTACCATCTTCTGTATTTTGAGTATGCCCCTCCATAATACATGTGTTGAGCCATTTTAACTGAGTTAAAAGGGTGAAAAGTTCATCTGATTATGGCAATATAAAGTGGAGGACCTCAGAGAGAAGATTAGTAATTGTGTGGTTAGGGTGGCATCCCTATGATTGGGTTTTGCTGGATTTATAACGAGAGGAAATAAGAACAGAACAGGAAAGAGAAACCATGTAGAAATAGAACACGCTCTACTCTGCTGAAGATTCTGCCCTCCATTATTTTTTTATGCCTTTGGACTTTCCAGTCAACAGACTCATGAGTCAAATAAATCTCTATTCTTTATAAATCACTTAGTCACAGGTATATCTATAAGCAACACAATGATGGACCAAAACACCACCCTTTTTGGAGTCTTTTGAAATGGTATTATGTAGAATAAATTAGCAAGTGGCAGTGAAGTTTATTTACATTTATTGACTACAGAATGTATTATTATTATTATTATTATTATTATTATTATTTTGGAGAGGTTTTCGCTATAGGGTGCGAGCGCTCGGCAGACAGACAGAGAGAGACAGACAGACAGAAAGCGAGAAATCACCCCCCAGAGGGGATGGCCACGTCACAATCCCTTCTCCTCCGTTCTCCTCTCGGGATCTTGGGCACACACGCACATGTGCCCGGCGTGAGTTTTAAGCCACCGGGTCCAGGACGCCAACTGTGGTTGACTACAAGGGAGTCCAGCGACATAGCCACTATGCTAACTGCTGGTCCCCAGAACTGGATTCTTTAGATCAGTATAAAGCATAACTAAATATTTTGAATTTTAAGTTATTACTGGGTGTATTTTGGTGAATTTTATTTTATAAATGATAATATGTCCTAATGCATTTAATCCAGTTGCTATTATTGATGAGAATATTTTCTTTGTATATAGTTTCAGAATATTTTGGCTCAACTTGTTTAGATAATTTGATTTCAAAGTAAAGATTAGTTCTTTTAAAATCTTATCTAAAGGATTGTTGAATTGAGGAAATAATTTCTCTTTAAAAGAAAGAAGTAAAGCATTAAAGAGAACAAAAATGTTCATGATAATGTTTATGGTAATATTTTCAACTGAACAAATATACAGTGTATTTATGATGGGAAAATTCATTTGAACTGCTATAATGATACACATTGATTGAATGTTAAAATAAAATAAATTTTAAAAATAGGTCTCAAGAGAAGACACATGAATAAATAAAATATCTCCTCTAAAATCCAAATAAGTAACTTTTTGATTAATCCCATTACATATTTAATGCCTTGCAAAATAAAATAAAGAATCTCTAAACTACTGATGTGGTATTATCATTTTTGAAAGTTTTATGCTCAAATAGAAAAATATTATTCTCATTTTGAAACATTTTTTGATTTATCATTTGAGGCACATATTTGAAAATTAAAAAGTCTGGTAGTACAATTTAAAAGATTAAAACATGATATTTTTAAAAACCTGCAGAAATTACATCCTAATCACACTCCAGCCCTTTAATATCTTACATTCTTTATAAAAGCATGCATAATTATCCCACAATTCATTAACTTGCTCTTCAGCATGTACCACTATTTGCATAGGACATTTTGCTATTTTCATCTTGTTCTTTCATAAACTCACAAGAAAAAGTCCTTTCATATTTAGGCAATTATATAATCTTCCTTTTGTGCATGTGAATTTATGCTATATCTCCAACAAATTACTTGCAGTAAGACAGGCCATTGCCAGTCAGGATGCAAGGTATAAAGCTTCTCTCTTCAATAGACATGCATTCATACACATTTTGCTAAAAGAAAACAAACATTGATGTAATTAATTTTCTATGTCTTCTCTATCCAAATACATACATCTACACACACACAAGTGAATAAAAATACATGCATATTAATAGTATATAAGGGGAAAAGATGGTAAGTATAGACACCAAGCAATGTGAATCTCTGAAGAAGGATGAAATGGCTTGCAAAGGGATTAGTGAAAGGTCACTTTATTCATTTTACTTAACTTTATTCATATAGTTTCTTTTCTTTTTTAAAAAATCAATGTTAATGTATTTATGTATTTTCTGTATATGTTGACATATACATACATACATAAGAGGAAGAAAAGAATCCTAGAGAATGAGTAGGAAGAAGTCTTGGAAAAAGTGCAGTTGAGATTTTTCAAGCGCTGGAAAGTGTTTCTATCAAGATCCATAAATTAGGAAGTGCACATGTCTTTCAGGGGGCTGCAAAATGTTTGGTAAGCTTGGATGTAGAACTTGACATGGGTAGTGAGAAAGTGAAAAACGACCTTAACAGCTCACTGTTGGAAGTTGACAGTTGCCGTGGTATTCACAGCTAAACATAAACAGCTTCCTCAGAATATAATCAATACTCAGGCAAGGTCACTCTCTGAATGCAATAGAATAAGACACAAAAAGACACCTTGCACCCACAGAAGAAGTTACATCCTCTTCTGAAGGTAAATATGAGTGACTACTGTTTATATACCAGTTACAATTCTAGATTTACTTTGAATTCTTGTCTCCTAAAGCCTACCTGGTTGTGATGAATACCCTTTTATATATGCTGTTGAATATGATTAGCAAGTATCTTGTTGAGAATTTTTGCATCTATATTCATCAGAGATATAGGTCTACAGTTTTCCTTTTTTGTTATATTCCTATCCGTTTTGGGAATGAGGGTAATGGAGGCATCATAGAATAAATTTGGAAGGGTTCCTCCCTTTTCGATCCCTAGAAACAGTGTGAGTAGGATGGAGGTTACTTCTTTAAAAGTTTTGTAAAATTCAGCAGTGAAGCCATCGGGATTTGGAATTCTCTTTGTTGGGAGATTAATTATTACTAATTAAATCTTATTGCTTGTTATAGATCTATTCAGGCTTTCAATATACTCTTGAGTCAATCTTGGTAGATTATACAGAAATAAACCCCAAAACATACGGCCCACTCATCTTTGACAAAGAGTACCAGTTAATCCAGTGAGAAAACGAAAACTTCTTTAGCAAATGGTGCTGGAAAAAACTGGGTATCCACTTGCACAAAGATGAATCTGAACCCTGATCTATCACCATTAACAAAAATCAACTCAAAGTGGATAAAAGATCTAAACCTAAGACCACAAACGATAAAACTACTGGTGGAAAACACTGGGGAAATTCTGGGAGACATTGGGGTAGGCCAAGGCTTTTTAAGTAAGACCTCCAAAGCATAGGCTATAATCCCCAAAATACCCAGATGGGATTACATCAGATTAAGAAGTTTCTGCACAGCGGGACCAGCAGTTAGAGTAATGGCTATGTCGCTGGACTCCCATGTAGTTGACTGCGGTTCGAGTCCTGGGCCTGCTGGCTTAAACTCACTCTGAATGCATGTGCATGCATGCCTAAGATCCTGAGAGAAGAATGGAGGAGAAGGGATTGCAGAGTGGCCATCCCCCCTAGGGAATGATTTCTTGTTTTCTGTCTCTCTGTCCCTCTCTGTTTTTCCAGCAAGTGCATGCACCCTATAGCAAAGACCTCTCACATTAAAAAAATAAATAAATAAAGAAGTTTCTGTACAACAAAGGACACTGTCATTAGTATAATTTGACAACCCTCAGAATGGGAGAGAATTTTTAACTGTTCCTCAGATAAGGGACGAATAATCAGAATACACAGGAAACTCAAGCAGCTTACCTAGAAAAAAAGATATTAACCCAAATAAAAGATGGGAAAATGAGTTGAACAAATAACTAAGTGAGACATGTGAACAGCCAAAAGCATATGAAGAAATATTCAAATGTTTGTGGAAAAATGTAAAATGTAAATGAAAGAAGAAGGAAAAAAAAAGAAATGTTCAACATCCTTCATTATAAGGGAAATGCAGATCAAAACCACAATGAGATACCACCTAACTCAGTCAGAATGGAGAAGATTAAAAAAGAAAAATGGTAAGTGCTGGAGGGTATGCGTTGAAAGGGGAACACTCCTAGACTGTTGGTGGGAAAGTAAATTGGTCCAACCACTGTGGAGAACAATACGGGGGTTCCTCAACGACCTTCAAATAGAACTACCATATGATCCAGCAATTCCACTCCTGGATATTTACCCAAAGGACAGGAGAACGCTCAGTCAGAAAAGCACTTGCACATGTGTATTCATTGCAGCATTATTCACGATTCACAATTGCTAAGACATGGAACCAACCCAAATGTCCACTAACAGATGAATGGATTGAAAAGGTGTGGCACATATACTTCATGAAATACTACTCAGTCAAAAAAAGAAAAGACCGGGAACCAGCAGTTAGCGTAATGGCTATGTCGCTGGACTCCCACGTTGTCGACCGCGGTTCGCGTCCTGGACCCGGTGGCTTAAAACTCACGCCAGGCGCGTGTGCGTGCGTGCCCAGGATCCCGAGAGGAGAATGGAGGAGAAGGGATCGCGGCGTGACCATCCCCCCTGGGGGGTGATTTCTCGCTTTCTGTCTCTAATGTTTCTCTCTGTCTGTCTGGCGAGCGCACGCGCCCTACAGTGAAAATCTCTCCAAAAAAAAAAAAAAAAAAAAAAAAGACCAAGGCCCTGGAATTTGATAAAAAGTGGATGAATATGGAAGATCTGTTGCTGAGTGAAGCTGAAGCAAGTGAAGTTATAAAAGAGAGACATTATATGTCTCCACTTAACATAAACCAACTATTTGATAGAGACTAAAAGACTGGAGGACATTAAAGCAGTAAAAATTGTTGTGGACAATAGAGACAAAGTGGAAAGAGTATGGGAGGGGAAGAACATAGTAAAGCAAATTTGGGGGAAAAATAGAGAGGTAAGACATTTGTGGCACACAGATATGGATTATTATCTGTTGATGAAGACATGTATCGTATTCTCAACTAGGTTGGACTGAGGTATATATCATGCTGGTTAAAGTCTCTTTACAATCTAAATGATGTATAGTGATTAAATGTATAAATAATAATAAAAAATTTTAAGTTCTAACAAAAAAAAGAAATTCTTGTCTCCTAGATTTTTTTAAAAAAGATGTTCTGTCATTGACTTGTCCCTGCTCCCTGACAGCAACCTACTAGAACTCTCTATACTCTTCTATGTCTTCTTTAGAATCACTTAGTCTGAGTCAGAATTTTATAATTGAGCCCTCTTTCTTCTTTATCCCTCAGTTCCCTTTAAAGGGACACATTAATGTTCCTGTGATGTGTGTTCTCTCTTGTTGCAAAGAGCTAAATAAATCTAAACTGATTTGATTATAGATGTGTGATGGTTGCTGGTTAATGGGCTTTGATGATAGTGGTAAGAGATGACGTCACATAATTAGACTGGAGTGAGAGTGCAGTGATCAGATGAGTCTGTACAAAGCCAAGAAAATGGCATTAGTCATATGTGCTACTGGTGGTCATCTGAAGATATAATCTACAGGAAGGATAATTTACTAGTTGTTTGAGACATCACTTTGGTGATAGTATAAAAACTAAATTAGAGTAGGGGAAAGATTGAAAGGAAATAACTTTGGGGGCAGAATTAGCAATCTGGATGAGGTCTTGAGGACCACAATTATGGACTACCAGTGTGAATATAAAGAAGTAGAGAAGAAAATTGCAGGGCTTGATCATAGTGATACCATTTACAGAAAAGTAATATGAAAGGAACCAGCTTGGAGAGAGCTGAATGACTGATTGAGTAGCAGTTGGTTATGAGGCTACAATTTGACAGCCCAGGAGGCAATTCAATCCATTGATATGAAACTCAGGGGATATTTAGGGCAGAAATACATACATGTTGCCACCAGCAGAAGGATGACAATGATAGCTATTGAATTTTTATGTGACATTTAGTTATATCCTACACTGAATGAACCCAGATGGCTCTGCTATTCTGGTTTTTGCTATCTCCTTCTAGCAACTAACTGATTGATGCATTCAATTGTAAAACATAAAGTAGAATTGAATAAGATAATTTGTACTTTCTTTAAGAAGTCATGTAAATTATATCGAGGTGATTTATAAATACAGTTCATCCATGAGAGAAGATAACAAACATTTTGTCATGTCCATGAATCCAAGATGTCAGGTGGAAAGTCCTTAGGGACAAAATTAATCACTAATTTTCCACGGTCCTATGAATCCCATGACAATAGTGGGGACCAGCTGAATAGGTACTTGAGTGGAGAATTTTCCGATGGAGGATGTCTAGCCCTTCTTCATTTTCTAGGGGATATTACAGGTATGACTGAATGATCATCGATCACTTCTAGCTATAAAGAACAGAATGTTGTCAATCTGTAGTCAGAAGAGTTCAAGTGATTACTTATGTCCATATTACTTAACTTCAAACAATTTTAAAAGGAATTATTTGCTTTATTTTGTATATTATTATTGTTATTATTATTTAATTTGACCAGAGAGAGAAAAGGAAAGTGGAAAAGCAAGTCACCAGGTTTGGGACTTGAACTGCGGTCGGCCATATATGAGTCCATACCACCTTTGGCCACCCAAATAATTTTTTTTTTTTAAACAGCCAAGATATAGGGACCAGCAGTTAGCGTAATAGCTATGTCACTGGACTCCCACATAGTTGACCGTGGTTCGAGTCCTGGACCTGGTGGCTTAAACTCATGCCAGGCGCGTGTGCATGAATGCCCAAGATCCCGAGAGGAGAACGGAGAAGAAGGGATTGCAGCGTGGCCATCCTCCCTGGGGGGTGATTTCTCGCTTTCTGTCTCTCTGTCTCTCTCTGTCTGGCGAGTGCACGTGCCCTATAGCAAAAAAACCTCTCCAAAAAAAAGAAAAGAAAAGAAAAAAACAGCCAAGATATGAAGGACATGAATCCTTCCAGAATAAAACATTATTAGCATATGATTAGACAGTTTCTCCCACTCTCCATTAGCTGTAGATCATGAGTATTTACTGTTTGAGTTCACATGTACTTATTTCTTAGTCAAACCTTTCAGTGGTATTATAATAATATTTACATTCATGCAATGGACCCAGTGCTACACACATTACACTCTTCTCTTAGTTAAATATCATTACAAACTCATGAGTTAATTAGCAATTTAATCCTGATTTTATGGTTGACACACTGAGACTTAGAGAAATCATCTACTATAAAACAGCTGGTAGGAAGGCTCAATATTTTCAAGATGCCATTTCTTCCCAACTTGGTCTCTTCAGCTTAATCAAGTTGGGAAGAACTGACATCTTGAAAATATTGATTCAATGGCATCTCAATTGAAATTCCAGAATGTTATTTTGTAGACCTTGATGAAATTATTCTGAAATTTGTACAGTGAGGCATAATACCCAAATTAGGCAGCACAGTATTAAAGAAGAGCGAAGTTGTAGAATTGAAGTTATTCTACACCAAGTTTAACCATAAGTTATAGTAATCAAGATAGTGCGGTTTTGGTAGAAAGACAGGAAGATAAGTAGAACGAAATCCAGAAATAGACTCACATAAATACAGTCAACTGATCTTTGAAACAGAAGTGACTGGGTCAGCAAGTGATGTAGATGTTAAGGCACTGAACTCCCATGTGGTCAACCATGGTTCAAGTCCCAGACCTAGTAGCTTGAATCTCCTGCCAGGCACTTGTTTATGTGTGCCCAAAATCTCAGTAGGAGATTGGAGGAGAAGTGATTGTGGCATGACTATCCTTTCTGGGGAGGTGATTTCTCGCTTCCCTCTCTGTCTCTTCTCCAGTGACGGTGTGCACCCTACGACAAAATCCTTAAAAGAAAATCTAGACCTAGATCTCATACCCTTAACCAAATTTACCTCAAAATGAATCATAGACTTAAATGTATAATACAAAACTTTTAAACTCCCAAAGGATAACATAGAAGAAAACCTAGATAATTTTGGTTGTGGTGAGTTTTTATATATAACACTATAAACACAATCCATTTTAAAAAATGTGTTAAGCTGAACCTCTTTAACATAACTAGTAGTGTTGGAATTGACTCTAGAAGTAGAACTCTTAAATGTTATACTTTTATTTCTATAGTAGAAAATTATTGAATATTTGGATGATGAAAAGGTCATTAAAATAATCACTATATCATTCTTATTTGGTAGCAATATTTGTCATAACTTACTTCTAGTTTCTGATTATTTATAAAAATGTAATCTCTGTCTGGAAAATATTATATTGTATGTAAGTTAATCCCTTACACTTTAAATGCTTTTGTAGTTTTACTTAGTTTCCAAATTCAAATTCAAAATCATTCTCTATTTTTAAATTTTATTTTAAAGTTAGAAGGTGATTTTATTATATTTTATCATTACTCTACCTTAAGATATAGTGTCTTCAAAACAGAAGGCTCTAACTAAATATAATGACCTTTTTGTTTTCTGCTGTTTATTTGGTTTCAACCTCTACAGCATGAGGATTGCTCTTCTTGGTCTATCACATGACACCATGCTTCTCCATAGGTTGCATTAGACATCGTGTCTGAAAACTTTGGTGTCATTACTTAAAACAGTTTTGGCTCACCTACCATGACACAGGCATTGTGGCACTACTCTTTAATTCTGGAAGCTGTATTGCAGACTGCGAGTTTGATCCCAGGTCGACCTGTGCGTACTGGATGTGTGGGCACCCATGATCCTGCTGTCTGAAAGACTGGGGCTAGGAGATTAGAGAGCGATGAGGCTTATCAAGGGTCTCTCTCTCTCTCTCTTTCTTTCCTTGTTTTCTCTCAAGAAATACAATAAACAAAATTTAAAATGCAGTTTTCTAGGCCCCACATTTGTCAAATCAGAGTTTCCAGGAGTGAGGATAGCGAATCTGCCATTTTATCAAGGGTTCTAAGTAAGTCTTATGAACACCCTGGTTTGATAACATATATATGAAGTGGAGATTAGACATAATTTCCTAGATGTTTTACCCAACGCTTAATCTTTAACTTTATGAGCAAAATGATACTAAATTCTTTTTTATTTCCTATGAAACTACAAATAATACATTATCACTCCACATGCCTTACAATTTTTGCAAGATAGTTTTGGTAGCACATGATTTATATATTAGTATAATCATACACAGAAAACTCAAGTGTGAAAAGATGCATTTCCTTGAGCATATGATCGAGTGTTAGAATTCACAAACATGAATTAACACTTTAAAAAAAGAACAAAGAAGATTCAGCTATGAACACAGAAGATAAAAGTTTTATATGGAAGATCAATAAAAGAGCAGACTCCAGGCATTTCTTATCATATGACCAGAAAAGATTATAGTTTTTCTTTCCCTCATATCTAGCCCAAGGCAAAGGGTAATAAAAATGCAAGACAATTATATAAACCAAAGCATCATGATTTGGTGTATCAACTTCCATAGATGAAATAATATTGAACAATTAGTCTCACTACTTTCATAATAATGAAAACACAAAGTAACTTAAAGTACATGAAGTGAATATGAAAGATATATAGATTTTATATTATTAGGGAAGGAAGTGGAAAGGTCATGGAAGTGAGACAAGAAGAGAAAGCCATGAAGGCATAAAATGAAAGAGAGAATTAGGAGAATTTATATATTACCTAAAGGTAACACTTCCCAGCCTCCCTTGTCTCTAGTCTTGACACTGAAACAAAATATGGGTCAGTCTGAAATAAGGTAACCACAGGAGGTGGTTCACAGAGGGCTTACTTACCCACAAGAAGCAGTCTTCTATGCTGCTGTCTGGATTTGATTGTGTTGGAGAGTCCAGAAGCTCTCTAGCACTTGAAGTGTGTTGGAGCACAGAGGATGAGCTAGGGTGTGGCAGCAGAATAAAAGGAAGAACGCCATTTCCCTGATGA
This sequence comes from Tupaia belangeri chinensis, assembly GCF_000334495.1. NCBI lineage: Eukaryota > Metazoa > Chordata > Mammalia > Scandentia > Tupaiidae > Tupaia > Tupaia belangeri. Next base: position 8,421,399 of record NW_006159555.1, on the reverse strand, counting down.
TGCTGACACCAGTCCTGGGCTGCCAGCATCTCAGATTTTTATTGCCTAGGAATTCTAACAACAGAGACATTATGTAGACTCATCTCCTGTATTAAAAAAAAAAAAAATCAGGCAATTTAATTTAGTGGAACTTGAGCAAACAAAAACACAATTCAAATCAGGAATGGCTTTGAAGGGGACCCGGGGTAGCCTCATGATTGGGGATACTTTTGTTCCAGAATGAGAAGTGACATAAAAAAAATGGAAATGAGGAATGAAGTCAAGAAAGAATTGAATTGGTTACGTCTTTAAGTTTGTCTGCATTAACACAGTTTAGAAGGTGGATTCCTGTGACTGACTAAAACCCAGCTGCTGTGATTGACTGTAACCCACCAACCAACTAAAAAGAACAGCTTTCTAAACCAGGTCACAGTTTGTTTAAGAAAGCCAAAGCAGGATTCAGAAGCTTTTCAGATATATGTTAACACTTGGGTATGGGAACTTGAACCATGGTTGGACACATGGTAGTCCAGCACCTATTAAGGTCTATGCCACCTGCCTTGAGGAATCTAGGAAACTTGAGGAAGAGGGGCACTGTGGAGTCTCTACTTGCTAATTAGTTCTTCTATTTAATTTATTGTGTTATTGAGTAATATCTTTACCCCATAATCCATTGCTGACGCATATCCAGTACACAGTGGCCTGAGGATCCCAGACAAAATTCCCTTGGTCATGAATCTTTCTCATTACATTTTAAAGCAACTACTTTATAATTTACCCCCCCTTAACCTGATTTTAATTTTTATATTCTGAAAATGCTATTTCAGAAAGAAAATAACTTGAAAATACACTAGAGCAATAAAGAAAAGTGATCAGTCTTAACAGTTTTAGTAATATGTGTATTTATGAATCAATTATGCTAGTTTTTCATTGATCATGATGATGGAGGGGCACATTTGGCATAAAAATCCTTAAAATAAATTATTTAAAACTACAATAGTCTATATTCATGTCTATTTCCTTGTTGCTCACTGTAACACTACGTCTGCTGAACAAGTAGCACTGGTTTTTATTTCAAGTTGGGAAG
>NW_006159555.1:8418300-8419400 GCF_000334495.1 Tupaia belangeri chinensis | reverse complement strand
CATGCTGCTGTCTGGATTTGATTGTGTTGGAGAGTCCAGAAGCTCTCTAGCACCTGAAGTGTGTTGGAGCACAGAGGATGAGCTAGGGTGTGGCAGCAGAATAAAAGTAAGAATGCCATTTCCCTGATGATGCTGACGCCAGTCCTGGGCTGCCAGCATCTCAGATTTTTATTGCCTAGGAATTCTAACAACAGAGACATTATGTAGACTCTTCTCCTGTATTAAAAAAAAAAAAAATCAGGCAATTTAATTTAGTGGAACTTGAGCAAACAAAAACACAATTCAAATCAGGAATGGCTTTGAAGGGGACCCGGGGTAGCCTCATGATTGGGGATACTTTTGTTCCAGAATGAGAAGTGACATAAAAAAAATGGAAATGAGGAATGAAGTCAAGAAAGAATTGAATTGGTTACGTCTTTAAGTTTGTCTGCATTAACACAGTTTAGGAGGTGGATTCCTGTGACTGACTAAAACCCAGCTGCTGTGATTGACTGTAACCCACCAACCAACTAAAAAGAACAGCTTTCTAAACCAGGTCACAGTTTGTTTAAGAAAGCCAAAGCAGGATTCAGAAGCTTTTCAGATATATGTTAACACTTGGGTATGGGAACTTGAACCATGGTTGGACACATGGTAGTCCAGCACCTATTAAGGTCTATGCCACCTGCCTTGAGGAATCTAGGAAACTTGAGGAAGAGGGGCACTGTGGAGTCTCTACTTGCTAATTAGTTCTTCTATTTAATTTATTGTGTTATTGAGTAATATCTTTACCCCATAATCCATTGCTGACGCATATCCAGTACACAGTGGCCTGAGGATCCCAGACAAAATTCCCTTGGTCATGAATCTTTCTCATTACATTTTAAAGCAACTACTTTATAATTTACCCCCCCTTAACCTGATTTTAATTTTTATATTCTGAAAATGCTATTTCAGAAAGAAAATAACTTGAAAATACACTAGAGCAATAAAGAAAAGTGATCAGTCTTAACAGTTTTAGTAATATGTGTATTTATGAATCAATTATGCTAGTTTTTCATTGATCATGATGATGGAGGGGCACATTTGGCATAAAAATCCTTAAAATAAATTATTTAAAA
>NW_006159555.1:8412994-8418247 GCF_000334495.1 Tupaia belangeri chinensis | reverse complement strand
TGCTGAACCAGTAGCACTGGTTTTCATTTCAAGTTGGCAATCATTATATTATTAACATAATACATTTACCAACAGCAAGTTGATGTAGCTCTTAAAGTATTATAGGATAGGCACAGACCCAGCATGCATGGCAATAACATGACACTAGGTACAGCTTCGAAAGTTTCCAAAGCACTCCAAACTGTGGACCTGTGACACTGGCAAGTGTCACCTCATCTCAGGGAAATCTTTAGTTCCTAGTGACTTTTAGCTTTTAAACCTAGTTAGTAACTCAGATGTCTCATTAGTAACTATTTTTTAGAACAGTAGCATTTTATAAGTATAGATTACTCATTCATCCAATAAATATTCTCAAAATGACATACAAGGACTTACCATGGTCTTTTATCTTGGATCTATTTATCTATTGATCTAACATACTTAGAGGAAATGAGAAAATATTGATCCATGGCAGAGGAAAAAATACAATACAAATTTGCAAGATAGGAAAAATGCTTATTGTATGTTAAAATATGGTAGGGTAGCATGAGTATATTCTCTATGTCCTAACAGGATGGAGAATGGAGGAGAAAGGATTGCAGTATGAACATGCCTCATTGGATGGTGTTTTCTCCTCACTCTTTCTCTCTTCTGTAACCTGGCAAGCACACATCCTCACTGTAAATTAAAAATGGTAATGAATATTTCCAAAAGATAGAATAGACAGTAGAAGATAATGGATAAATTACTTAAAATTTGTTTTGAATTTAGAGTTCTCTACTTGACATAATACATATCATTGTAAACACAGATTGGAGACGTTCTCAACCATGCAAAATATATACAATTTGCCTTCCTCACATTATTTCCAAGGACACTATTGAAAAAGATCCTCCACAGAAAGGAGATAATGAACTAAAGGAGAGAAAATGTATTTTAACTAAAGGAGTTAAAACTGAGGCAAGAAGAGAACCATCAAACAATGGAAGCAGGAGAACATAAGATGAAACTTTGTAATGAATTTGGAGAACAGCAGCCTAGATTTAAGTAGAGAGATAGAAGGCTCCAGAAGGGATATTTTAAAAAATATATGTAACAGAAAATGTGATGCTTTTTAATGTTTTAAAAGGAAATTTATAATTACAGAGTGGCTTAGGGATTAGCCATTGCTACATTAAGGTGCAAAGAACAACCCAAGTGGAACATTACTCAGCCATAAAAAACAACAAGGCCTTGGAATTTGATAGAAAGTGGACGAATATGGAAGATTTGTTGCTGAGTGAAGCAAGTCAGGCTATAAAAGAGAGACATTGTATGTCTCCACTTAACATACACAGTCTGCACTCTGTGGTAGAGACTGAAGGACTGGAGAACACAAAAGCATAAAAAATTTGTAATGGACACTAGAGACAAAGTGGAAAGAGAGTGTGGGAGGGGAAGAGAATAGGAAAGGAAATTCGAGGGGAAAAATTGAGAGGTAAGACACTTGTGGGACACAGATTAGGTGTTTTATCTGTTGATGAGAATGTGTATAATAGTTTCAACTGGGCTGGGCTGAGGTGTATATCATGCTGGGTAAAGTCTCTTCACAATCTAAATGATGTATAGTGATTTAATGTATGAATAATAATTTAAAAATTAATAAAAATCTGCTGACAATGTAAGAAATAGAAAAAGAACAACCCAAACCAAAGAAATCATTATTACGTCAATTATAATTGTAAAAGGCAGATGAAATCATGTTGTACATCAGCAATAAATTTTATTTACAATGTAAAAATCACATTGATAGCAAAAAATTTACTTTTTTTTTTTTTTTGAGAGGTTTATCCTACAGGGCGCCTGCGCTCGCCAGAAAGACAGAGAGAGACAGAGAGATAGAAAGCGAGAAATACCTCCCTAGGGGGATGGCCACGCCACAATCCCTTCTCCTTCATTCTCCTCTCGGGATCTTGGGCACGCACGCATATGTGCCCGGTGTGAGTTTAAGCCACCGGGTCTGGGACTCGAACCAAGGTCGACTACATGGGAGTCCAGAAACATAGCCATTATGCTAACTGCTGGTCCCCCCAAAAGTTTACTTTAACAAACATTATATAAAGCTATGGAGGAAATGCAAGAATGGGAAGGGTGTTCCTGAGTTTGGCAAGAAAGGATCCTGCCAAATCCACATATTTTTGAAAACTAAAAATCAAGAAGTAGCTATATACATATCTTATTTAAAAACATGTGTATTTGTTTGTGATAACATGATATCAAGTTACCAGTTAAGAGTTGTCAGTAGTGCCATCTAGAGAAGAGATATGAAGAGTGAGAAACAATTCATTTTTATAAAACTATCTTGCAGTTTTACTTGACATAATAAAATACTAAGTTGTTTCCTTTTTTTTTTGGAGAGGTCTTTTTCTTATTGGGCGTGTGCACTCGCCAGGAAGACAGAGAGAGACAGAGAAATAGAAAGTGAGAAATCACCACCCACGGGGTATGGTCACGCCACAATCCCTTCTCCTCCATTCTCCTCTCGGGATCTTGGGCACACACGCACACGCGCCTGACGTTGAGTTTAAGCCACTGGGTCCAGGACTCGAATCGTGGTCTACTACTTGAGAGTCCAGCGACATAGCCATTACGCTAACTGCTGGTCCCAATACAAAATTTTTATATGTAACTCTAAACAAAAATATTCAATGAAACACATAAATCCTCATCTCATGATGATATTTTAAGGCTCATCACATCTGTACTATATGGAGTTCAGTATTATTGACTGTTTCCTAACAGCTTTGCACATGGCGTGTGAGAGCGAGGAAATAGGGAACACTATATCTCAGGAGGAGGGGAGATGAAAAAGGCACAGCAATACATTTTTCCTACTTTCTGTTTCACCTTGGTTCCACTTAGGACTTTTACTCATTTATTTGCCAACAGCAACATGATAAAACAGACCCTTTTAAACTTAAATCAGAGCCTGTAGGTGGCATGGTGGTTAAGGGCACTGGACTCCCACACGACCAGGTACAATTTGACTCCTAGATCTGGAGGCTTGCTCTCTAACTCTCTCTCTCTCTTTCTCTTTCTCTGGTCCTTTCTAGTAAAATTAAAATAAATAAATAAATATCTTTATAAATTAATAAATACATTTAAAAAATCACTTTTTGTCTGTGTTATAATGTTAAAATATTTGCTCCTATTCTGAGGATTGTCTTTTCACTCTAATTATTTCCTTTGCTGTGAGAATGTTTTTTGGCTTGATGAAATCCCACTTGTATATGTTTTAGATTATTGCCTGTGCTTTATGGATCTTATTTTAAAAAAAAAAAATCTTTGCCTACTCCATTGTTTTCAAGAGTTTCCCCTAAGATTTCTCCAGTACCTAGGTAGTTTTAGGTTTTACATATCAATCTTTGATCTATTTTAGTTGATTCTTGTTAATGGTGAGAGATAGGGGTCCAGTTTTATTTTTCTGCAGATGAATATGCATTTTTTTCTCAGACATGGGACCCACCTATGTATCCAAAAACTGATGACTGGGTTGAAAAACTGTGGCACATATATACTACAGAATATTACTCAGCCATAAGAAACAATGAGACCCTATTGTTTTATTCAAAATGGATGAATAGAGAGGACTTTATGTAAAGTGAAGTGAGCCAGACTTTGAGAGATACACATTGTATATATTTCCACTCAATATGCACTGAATGTCTCTATTCTACGCCAGAAAAAGGAAGAACCAAAGATACAACAGCAGAGTCCATAAGTATAGATACCAGAGACTGTAAGGGAGGAGAATGGATGTGTGATAGAGGTAGATGTGAAGTATAGAGGGAAGAAGAATTTAACAAACAAAAGAATGTAAAGTTCTTCATTGAAAACAAAAAATCCAGACCAGAGGATGGTTGGACTCCCACATTGTTGACTGTGGCTCAAGTCCCAGACCTGGCGGCTTAAAACTCACACCAGCTGCATGTGCGTGTGTGCCTAAAATCCCAAGAGGAGAATGGAGGAGAAGGGATTACAGCCTAGTCATCACCTTGGAGGAGTGAGTTCTTGCTTTCTATCTCTCTTTCTCTCTAGAGAGCGAATGTGCCCTATAGCAAAAATTTCTCTAAAAAAAAAAAAAAGAAAACAAAACAAAAAAACCTGTACTTTTTGCTTTATAAAAACAAAAAACATTTAATTTTGAAAAATTAAAAGATGCCAGAAGGCATCGAAAATGTTCTAAAAACATATATAATGACATCATTGAACAATATGTTTTCCTTTTGTTTGATCTTATATGCAATATGGTTTTCTTTTAATTGATATAATATACAGTAAAAAGTGACTCAAAGAAGGACTCTCGTTGTTTCATTTACTTCAAATTATTCTGTATTATGTCAGAATGACTTAATAGTATCTGGACTTTTTTAAAAAAAATCATGCCTGTTCTTCTGTTACTGTTTTTATGCTACCTTCCTTTGGCAATCAGTATTAATGCTATTTCAAAGCATGATAGGAAAATCAATGCAAGAGTTATGTTTTTTAAGGTTTGGCTCCAAGAACCTATTTACAGTTTTAAAAGTCTTTTGAAGGACTCTTCTTTCTGATGCGATTAAGTGGAGAGATTAATGGCGTTAAACCAACCTGTTAAACTCTTTTAAGAAAAAAATCTGTTATTGTCTAATTTTATAAAACAGAAGAAAACCCCTGCTCTTTAAGTTTTTAGGCATTCTCACTCTGTCCCTCTGTCTCTGTCTCTCACCTCACACACACACACAATACACACACACTTTTATAAGTGCATCTATTTGTCATCTGTCTATCCATCAGCATTGTACTATCAATGTACATATAGTTACATTCGCAACAATGTCCTGCATTGACATGATAATAGATGTAAAAAACAAGTTAGAGAGCAATGTTATTTTAGTCTTATTTTTTACATGATTTTGAGCTAAATATGAATGATAAATGGATCATGCTTCTTAACAGTCTTAAATTCATCATCCAATGCACACTAAGTATTCTCTAATCTAGAGTTTTCCTACCCAAGAATCCTTGGATATTTACTAATATTGCAAATTACTGGATCAATAGCTATAAACTTATCACCTCTGGACACAGAAGCCAGAATATATACCTTTAAAATTCTTGCTTCTGTAAGAAAACGTTTGAGAATCACTGCCCAGTCACGGTTACTTCCTTGTATTTACTATAGATGTCTAAGTATGAAATAGGATACTATAGCCATTAACATAACAGTCGACATCTTAAAGTTTGGTTCAAACGATT
>NW_006159555.1:8390556-8412976 GCF_000334495.1 Tupaia belangeri chinensis | reverse complement strand
AGTGTGGAAATTTAGAAAGTTCTATAAATCAAATTTAGATTAAACCTTTGGCTTCCCAAAGCAGATCTATATACTAGGTGCATCAGAATGTCCTGGAGGTTTTTATTTAAAATGCAGATTTAGAACTTTTCCCATAACTGTAAGCCCACAACTCTTTAGAGTGGGTGCCTGAAGGCAATAGCTATTTTTGCGATTATTTTTGTGTTTAACACAGCCTTAATTTATATTTAAGTATAAGTGATCTTGTTTAATAATTGAGCATTAATTAGTGGCTGTGATAGTTTTGGGATTGTTGAAGCATAAACCACAGCCATAACAGCTGAAGGCAGATCTCCTAAATATAAACTTAAAAGATTAGAAACCACAAAAACCATAGGGGAGGAAACAAAACAAAAACACTGCTTTAATGTCATTGTACTTTGAGCCCTTGCCTCTGGAAGGTGAGGGGCCATTATTCAAGCATGGTCAATCAGACTCTATGCTCTGAATCAATTTATAGTTTCCTTTTTACATTAGAAAGTCCTCCTAAGGGCTTCATCAGTGTTGGTGTTTGGATTTGAGGCATTTACTGTGTCACTGGGAATAAAGGGCAATCCAGAAATAACTACCATGTGGGGGAATATGTTTAATTAAATTTAACTATAGTGTTACTTTAGGAAATAATGGAATTTTATTGATAAGGCTGTTAATGAACTTGAGAGAGAAGATATTCAAGCAAAATTAGAATATTCCTCTGATCTCTTCTGTGAGATTTCCATAAATACCAAGGATTTTCAGTGAATTTTAATATATGCTTTGCCTATTGATGTAGGTATATGTAGACATGGACTGACTAGCCAGTATGGAACTCTGCTTATTAGATGTTGGTGCAGCTGTTAACTACATGTTTACATTTATTATAAAATATCTCCTAAAACTTTTAAGTGATTTTAATGGAATACAGGTATGAGAAATAAGAAGCAGGGTTATCAGAGACTAGCACTTCTAGACAGGAATATCTATGAGAGACTTTCTGTTTTTTTGACAGCTTGACAGGTCTCACTATAGAAATGGAAGAAAGGACATTAGTTCAGAGTGGGTTTTCAGGTCCTGTTCTGAACACTGTATTTCATTAAGTAGTTCAATTCTTCTTTTCCCCCATCTGTGTCACACATGTGTGACTAAACATGAGGGTTGCAATTTTTACCTTGAAGTTTTACACCCCTCTTGCCCTAAAAAAGATGCTAGGAAACTCTTCCTGAGAGACATTGAAGTGTGAATAGATATCTTCCTGGATGTCTTCTGGTCTATGTTCTGCTTGGTCACTGAATCCTGTGTGAGTTAAATAACATGGCATGATAATATACCCCAAGGGTTGGAGTAAATTGACCACTCTTCCATGTTCAAGATTAAGTGAAAGATTTCATGACTTCCAATTATCTTGCTGATTCTTTCCTGCTTTCCTTAGGCTATTGTCTCATGATAAAATTTACTTAGAAGTTAAAGGAACATGACTTTCTTCTACTTCTTAGTTACTACTTCCTGGGATGTGAGTATGATGACTGGGGACCAAGTAGTTACCTTCTTAGTTGAATCATTGCAGTGGCTTGCAATTGACTTTTTGCTTCTGTTCTTGCACCACCACAGACTATCCTCAGTAAAACAGCCACAGAGATTCCTTTAAAAGGTACAACAGTCATGTAATTATTTTAAAAACTCTCCAGTGACCCTCCTGCTCATTCAAAGTAAAAACTAAATTCTGTTCAGTGGTTTACACGTTGCAAACAGTTTAGACTCTAAAAATTCAGTCCCCACTTTGGCTATTATCTTCTTACTTTTTACCTTACACTTTCTCTGACAGTACACTATCCACCTTCTTTTTCTCAAAAACCTCATGCATGTTCTAGCCTGGATTTATTCTTGCTTCCTCCTGGAATATAGTTCTTCAAGCTCTCCAAGGTCCCACCTTCTTTGCACCCTTCAGGTTCTGCACAAATGTCCATTTCTTAGTGAGATCTTTCCTTGGATAAACCTACTTTAAAATGATTAACTCCTTCACTTTGAGTATTTCCTTCCTTGACTTATTTTTCTTCATGGAACTTTCTTCCAACTTATTATAAAGTGTATTGGTTTTGCTTAAGTTCTGAGCCATGAATAAGATATAAACTGTGTTGGGAAAGGCATTTTCTTTCTTTCTTTCTTTTTTTTTTTTCCAACACTATATCCCCTATGCCTAAAACACTGCCCAGCACCAGAACTTCATGATGATTTTCCCCATTCAGTTGCAAAGCATTCCAAGCTCAGAAGGATCTGTGCATTTAGGGTTTAATGCTCTGCAGTTGCTACATTTTCTTTTTGAATTTATGTTTCATAAATGATATCTAATTAACCGATAGAGCATGTGCCTGAGACTTGGAATCTGAACTCTAAGGACCTGCTTCCTGCCACTTCATTGCCTTCTCTGATGAGTTCTCAGCCACTTGTTCCCAGACCTATGAAACCCCTAATTTTGGCTGGTCACTTCCTGGTTCCCTCTGCCCCAGCATCTTGGGTCAGATTATTGCCACAGCAGTTGCTACTTTGGACTGGCATTTCACTATGCAATTGGTGAGGCTGGACTCTAGTCCACCTCACTGAGTACCAAAGATTTTATTTCTAAACTTCCTCATTCTATAACATCAACTCCTCCCTCCTATTTCTACTGAATTATGATGCTGTATAGTCATCGTTTCTCTGAATTCTTCAATGGCTTCAATGATTTTTGTCCTGTTCTCTTTTCTCGTTCCAATCATTGTAAGCTCCAGAGCCAGGTTGTCTTTCTTCCAGCAAGCCCAGTGGCATTCTGTCTCCCACACAGTGTTCTTTTATATCCTTGTTCTAAAGCATTGTGCTGAGCCACATTCCTTTTACAGAAGTAATAATTTGAGTTTTAAAGAAAAACAGTTATGAATTGGAAATAAACCTTGGATAGCAATCCTACTATAAGCTTTCAAAAATATGACAGTTTTCAGGAGATATGTTCACTTTTTAAAGAAATAATTTTATTCAAATATTGTATTTCAAAATTATAAATAGTAAAAATCAGTATTCCTACCCAGTTATTGCAGAAAATGTAACTTCTTAAAGTTACTACACAGGTGTCAACTTTTCAATAAATACAGTGTCCAAAGAGATGCTAAGTAACCAAGAAGCAAATGGCATCCTATGCATCCTGTAAGACTAGGCCTGCTAAAAGTAAACTTAAAAGTTGTTAAGGACTGTCATAAACTGGAAAGTGACAATCTATATATTCTTCCTGAAAGGGAAGCAGAAAGAAATTATAAGGAGCCACGTGTACCTGATAACTATTTCCTTTTTTAATTTGCCACGGTCTGTATGTGCTTGCTAGAGTGTGAGAGACAGAGAGAGAGATGGAAAGTGAAAAATCACCCTGCATGGGATGTGATCACACTACAATCCCTTCTCTTCCATCTTTCCCTTTCAGGGTACCCCCCCCCCCCCACACACACGTGTTTGGCATCTTTTTCAAGCTGCTGGGTTTGAGATTGGGATCATATGATTAGTCATATAAGATCTACCAGCCTTAATCACCAGGCCATGAGTTGGCTCCCTGATAAGAATTTCCACTATTTTTTTTTTTCTTAGTGTTATCCTCAACTAAAGAAGAACATTTTAGCCCAGCTAATGTCTATGTTTCAAAAAAAACAAGGTGTGGAAAATACTGCTGTGGACAACAAGCAGCCTTAGTGTGAAAAGTGGCAGCTTCACACAAAGGAACACTCAGAACAAGATTCTACTGTATACTAGAGGAGAGGGAAATCTGATGTGAAAGGAAAGGCATCTCCAAGTCTGAAAAATCCAAGGGAAAAAATTAAAGGAAGCTGCAGTTAGATGACGAACATAAGAAGAGAAAGAAGATGGTGAAGATTATGATGCAAACTCAGTTTTAGTACATACTTTCTCTTGTCTAAAAAGAATTTCATTTCTCCTCTTAAAGAGAAATTAAATATTAAAATGGAAGTTTATTTATGATATTTATATTCAATGTGCTACTGAATATGTCATGAAAAATACTATTGTGTTATAGGCACTTATGGAAATAGCATGGGCATTTCTTGAAGTGAAGAGCACAAATTAATTATATATGGAGGGTTTTTTTTTTTGCATTTTTAGTTGTCTTGAAGTAGCTTATATAATTCTTGTGGTTTTGTTACCTGAATACCACTGTGTAATTGTAAATATATATGTAGTTATTATGGCAACAATTTGAAGTATTTAAGTCAATATAGTTTTATATCAAAGATCAAAATCTGTCTGAGAAATATACTAAAATAAAGAAGTCAGTAATGAAAATGATAGGAGTGAGCATGGAGTTTATGGGTAAAGTTCTGACTCAAATTTCCTTTGTTGATGGCTTTGGGTAACTACCTAACATATCTATATTACAGATTATTGCATGCAAAATAAGGCTAATAATAATAATAATCACCTATTTAAGAAATGCTTAAATTAAATCACACATACAAATCTTTTCAGCTGAGAAAATTGCAAGCAACCAATAAAGGTACTGGTTATTATTATATTACAATGATTATTTGTCTTAAATAGAATAACTTATCTATAATAGGTTTGTTTGAAAAATATTATCTTTTGACATTAAAATTAGAGGATAACATGGGTATACTCAAATTTTTATGTTCAGAGGTATCTTCAAACTCATTAGATTGAAGGAAAAATAATAGATAAAATATTAGCATTAACATCATTAGCAATGTGAATAATCAACCTACTGAGCATTGTATTTCAGAGAAGTTCTTAACAAAGAAAGATTAAAGATGTAATACAATAGGAAAGTAAAATACACACACATACACACACACACACACACACACACCACGAATGTTCTGATAGCACCAATTCCCACAAATATCTTCAGTGAATGTGAATGTGTCAAGGTAATTGCAAAAATATTAATGCATAAAGTAGAGGTTTACCCAACATCTTTGAGAAGAATGAGTTACTTTTCTCTAAGTTCAATATATAAGCACATCTTCAATCCTGGAAACCACACTATTTGCCTTAAAGATCTAAAGAACTCATATTTCTTGAAAGATTTGCAGTGTTATTTATTTAAAGTATTCATTTGGATTCTAGCCACTGAAGAGTGTGATATTTGGGTAGAGGAATCCAAATAAATATTGCTTTTTTCTTTCTCTGAAAGATTAAATATGTTTTTTTATTAAGTTAATTTTTCCAGAATCATGCAAATTGAGATGTGGAAACGTGTCAAGCTATAATATAAAAATACACAGCTTGCATAACGAGAATTACACAACCTCCCACTGATTTCTTACCCTGCTGCCCAGTTAACCTCATTTCCACTCAAATCTAGCTTTTGTGCATTACCCTAAACTTCCATTTTCATCTTCTCAGGAGGCGGTTTTGTACAGTAGAAAAAGCAGATAATTGGAGGTCATGTAGCTGTTATTTTTCATAGCATTTCTTAGAAGTGTAGGAAAGAATTATGTTCGGCATTCTTTGGAGTCCTTATAGATCTAGAATGCCTTTTAGTTGCCTTGCTAAGTAAAATATTGTATAATTAAAGAAATTGTAGGTCTATTTAGTTTACTATAAAACTTTGTCATTGTTGCCCTAGCCTGCAGCCTAGTAATTAAGAGAGCCAGATCCCACACAGCTGACTGCAGTTGGAGTCGCCAACCTGGAGGCCTGGAAAGCATCCTGGATGCATGAGTGTATATGTCCCAAATCCCAACAGGATGGAGAAATGGAGAAGTGATTGTGGCATGACCAGGCCCCAGTGGGGAGTGCTTTCTTTCTTTTTAATTTTTAAAATATCTCTCTCTCTCTCTTTGGCAAACACACACACCTCTTGCAAATTAAAACAAAATAAAGTGTGTAATTATTTATTTATGGACTGGAGTTCAATATTATAGGGAATAATTCTGTAAATAGCCAAATTATGTTTTTCTTTTATAGATGACCCGAGTTCTTACTAATACTATTTCTTTTTTTTTATTCACTTTGGTATTCATAGACTCCTGTACATTCAAAATACTAAGAAGACAAATATTAAAAACACAAAGCAAATCAAAAGAAGAAAGATATAAAATTTGCCTGCAATGTGTCAACCTCTCTTTCTTAAAAAAATTGAAAGGGGTCATAATGGAGATTCCAGCTTTTTTTCAATTTAGGAAAGGTATCTATCACTACAGCTTCCTTTTGATTTTCTATTTACTCTCTTTTGTATTTTTTATCCAAATGTTGAACATGCAATTGTCTATTTTTTTTTTTTTTTGCCTTAGGGTGCATGCACTTGCCAGAGAGAGACAGAGAGAGGGAACCTGAGAAATCAACTCCCATGGGTATTGGCCACATTGTAGCCCTTCTCCTCCATTCTTGTAGGATTTGGGGCACACATAGGTACACATGTATCGAGCCCTTCTCCTCCATTCTTGTAGGATTTGGGACACACAGGTACACATGTATCATCTGTTTCAGGTCACTGGGTCCAGGACTTGATCCACAGTCAGCCATGTGAGAGTCTAGTGCATTAACCACCATACCACCTGCTGGCTCCATCAATTATCCAAATTTTATAACTATTCCCTTAAAATAAGTTTATCTCTGTTTTTCTTTTGACTTTTTTTCCTTTTAAAATTGTTTTCTACTTTTTAAAATTTACATTTAATCACTGTATATCTTTACAGTGTACAAAATGTTTTTTAAAAATATTTATTTATTTGATTTTAGTACCTATTATTTATTTTTTAATTTGCCCAGAGAAAGACAGAGATAGAGAAAGGGAAAGTGAGGAAATGAGCCACCGAAGTCTGGGCTTGGAACCAAGGTCAGCTATGTGGGAGTCCAGCACCTTAACCACCATTCCACCTGCTGGCCCCACAACATGGTTTTTCTCAGCATGAACACAGTGAATATAGTCAAGTCAAAGACATTACCATATACATGATCATCAATGGATAACTTCATTTTCTCAAGATTTACTGTGCTATTACTTTTCACATTTTCTCTGATACTTCTCCCCTACAATGTTTGTGATGCTACCTTACATATTTGTTCTCTTACATTCTTTCATTAACTCTTCAGATATGTGAAGAGAGAGAGAGAAGAAAAAGAGAGAGAGAGAGAGACAGTGGTAGGCATAGATATAACAGCAGGTACAAGAATAGGTCCGGCTGTAAGTATGCATGGTATATCTGTGAATGTAATACCTATGAATTTAGATATAGTTCTTGTCCTTGATCTCTCCTGGAGTTTATTAAATGTTTATGTAAAATCCACAAGAACATACAACAGGTAAAGTTCAAGACTACGTTTTTCCAATGCACATTTCAATAATATAGTCTTCCTTTTTTTTTTTTTTCCTTTTGCCTGCTAAGGCTAATAAATTATTTTTAGGCTTAATTCTATATTTGAATTCTTTTCAAAATTTTTAGAGAATTTTGCCTTAGGGCACATGCACTTTTTGGAGAGAGAGAGAGAGACAGTGAGAGGGAAAGAAGTGAGAAATCACCCTTTCTGAGGGGATGGCTACTCTGCAATCCCTTCTCCTCCACTCTTTTCCAGGCATCTTGGGTATGCATGGACACACACCTGATGTGAGCTTCAAGCCACCAGGTCCAGAACTCAAACTGTGGTCAGCCATGTGGAAGTCCAGTGATATAACTGCTACACTACCTGCTGGCCCCTACATATATATTTATGCTTGGGTATTCTACTGATACGTTCTTGTTTGAGAAGAAAGGTTGATATTTTTCTGGCATATTCTCCAAAATATGTTTGCAAAATATTCTTTAGAAAACTTGTTCTTAACTTAGATAATATTAGACATCTTCTCCGAGATCTTAATCTGCAAATATAATAAAAATTCTACTTTTCAGTAATGCAGCATCATAAGATGAGGGCTAGGGGCCAGTTGGTGGTGCAGTAATAATGCCACACTTTGCGATGTTGCACCTACATGACAGGATTCCAGGTTTGCATCCATAGACCTTTCTGTACATACCAGGTGCATGATATGTCCATGACCCAGGCTTGCTGAGGTTGGACCTGGGTCAGGAAGAAGAGCTTGTGTGGCTGATGCTTGCTTTTCTGTTTCTGCATTTCTCTCATAAAATAAATAAATAAATTTAAATAAAGATGGGAGAGAAGAAGGTAGGTTTTACAGGATTCCAGGTTTGCATCCATAGACCTTTCTGTACATACCAGGTGCATGATATGTCCATGACCCAGGCTTGCTGAGGTTGGACCTGGGTCAGGAAGAAGAGCTTGTGTGGCTGATGCTTGCTTTTCTGTTTCTGCATTTCTCTCATAAAATAAATAAATAAATTTAAATAAAGATGGGAGAGAAGAAGGTAGGTTTTACAGTTAATTGCTTTATTTATTTATTTATTTATTTATTTATTTATTTATTTATTTTTGGAGAGGTTTTTGCTATAAAGTGCATGTGCTACCCGGAGAGACAGAGAGAGAAAGAGAGACAGAAAGTGAGAAATCACTCCCCCCTCCCCAGGGAGGATGGTAATGTCACAATCCTTTCTCTTCCATTCTTTCTTCTTAGGATTTTGGGCATAAACACACACATGATTGATGTGAGTTTTAAGATGCCAGATCTGGGACTTGAACCACAGTTAGCCATGTGGGAATCCAGCAACATATCTATTACACCATCTGCTGGTCCCACTCATTGCCTCTTTATTTAAATTATTTTTTGCTTGTTCAGAATTCCTATACCGAGGACCGACTCTAATGATCAGTTTTGTGTTTTTCAGTTGGAGGGGTTAGCTAGGAGCACTGCTTATTTTTAGCTGAAGCTTTTGATGACATTACTTTCTAGTAAATCCATTTTTAAGTTGTGTATTATAAAATTGCTATCTATGAACTTTCTTTGTTACTTATTGTATCATTGTTTTCTCTATTTTTTCTTGTAATTTCTGATTTACAAATAATTATTCCATCTCTGTGGAACACTGTATGGTTTTCTTAAAGCATGTATAAAGTGTGTAATAAATTGAGGATATAAATATATTCACCCTAGCAAATATTTAACATCACATTATACTGGACACAACTGAGATTTATTCTAATATACTGTTTGGAAGTATATGTAGAATTGTCCATTGCAGTTTTACTCCACTATGTTACACCATTTTGCGACTTGGGTTTGTGAACTTTCTATGTCCTCCAGATGAAAATTTTCAATTTTTCTCCAATTAGGCCTGTGCTTGGGCATTATTGAAGAGCTATTTTTCAATGAAGTTTTCTGTGTCCCTCCATCATTCACAGATACCTGTGTGAAGATAAACGTAAATGTTGGAGGAGACAAGTTTCATAGGGACTCTAGTATTGCCATGTACTTACTTTCGAAGCACCATTATACTACTACCTCCTCAAAGGATTACCTCTAGGAATTGTTTTCAATCATTTGTTGTTTGCACTTCATCAAGCTTAAGTTTATTTATTTATTTACTATTCCAATTTATTTTATACATTCAATCATTATATATCACTACAACTTGTAAAATGAATTACCCAATATGACTACACTTCAAACCAGTCCTGTTGAAGGTATCATACACATGATATTTAATAGACAATTTTTCGGGACCAGCAGTTAGCATAATGGCTATGTTGCTGGACTCCCATGTACTTGACCACAGTTCGAGTCCCGGACCTGGTGGCTTAAAACTCACGCCAGGTGCGTGTGTGTGCATGCCCAAGATCCCGAGATGAGAATGGAGGAGAAGGGATTGCGGTGTGGCCATCCCCCCAGAGGGTGATTTCTCACTTTCTGTCTCTCTGTCTCTCTCTCTGTCTGTCTGGGGAGCACACGCCCTTACAGCAAAAACCTCTCAAAAAAAATAATAAAAAGACAATCTTTCACTTCTGTCAAGCATCATTTTTAAAATATTAAATTATAAAATTAAGAAAACTTGTTCAAGCATCTCAGAAAGGTAAAAACAGCAGATTAAAGTTTTCTATCATTTTTGAAGCCTTCGGAAATATTTGCTTATATGATTAAATGTTCAGAGATATATCAGCTTTTTAGTCTTGGAAATAAATGGTCCTGCTGCCCAGTGTTGAGGAAACCGGATCCCACATAGCTGACCGTAATTCAAATCCTGGCCACCATGTGTTGAAAACTTGGGAACTACTGGGCTATTGTAGTAATTTTCTTATGTCCATTTAGGTAAACTGGACATTGATTTATCAAAATTCCCTTCCTTCCATAAATCTGGATGAGGATGAGAAATTTATACCAGGTTTACAATGGAAACTGACACAGTAATCACATTCTTTAAACCAAGATCACTGTAGGTTTACACAATGTTGCAGCTCAAACTCCACCAAGGATGTGCTAACTCGCCTTGTTGCCAACTAGGCTTGCTGCTTCTGTAGGAGCTACAAATCCCTTACTCAAGCACTGTAAATTTCCGAGCTTGCCTCCCATGCAGTTACATGGTAGATGGCACCAGCCTTCCTGCAGGTCACCTGCTGCATTCAAGTTGAAGACCTGGAGGCAACTGGAGACTGCCTTGTGTTTCAGAGAAATTCAGGTGAAAGTTTCTGTTGATTCTTAAGGATTCATCTCTTCTCATGGGTTCTATTTTGTCCTTGTTTTCTCTCACATCATTTCCATCTTTCTCTTCGAATTAATTGCCAGCCTTGTTCACCTCAGGCCTTATACCAGACTAAGATGCCATAGTGACACCAATGTTTAACCAGCAGTAAAGCTTCGTAAGGTTCACTCCATTCCTACAATCTATGGGATGGCTTCTCGTAGTCTGCATTTCTGAATGAATCTTAGAAAATATAGCTGTCAAAATGCTATTCATGCTTGATATTCCCACTTGTCAATATTACTTACTTATTGTCATGGTAAATGCACTCATCAATCATCATGAATAGCACAATGAGTCTGAGTCAATTAGCAAAAGTAAATGTCTGCAATGATGTGATTGCATTAAGTCACTGAAGGAGTCCATGATGTCGAAAAGTTATTGTTACATAAAGAATATAAAGATCATATTTTTAAAAAATGGTAAAATTTTTTTTTACAAATGACTGTACTACAGCTTCTTCTATACCACTCACTCTTCTTACTTGCCCCAACTATCTGTGTTTTGAAGCCAAGCTCCCTATTTTTTTCCTTGCATACTTTAAGAATTAGAAACACCCACAGTATTCTAAGAAATCATTTCTCAAAAAATCACTTTTGACTGCAACTCTGTTACAATATTTTTCCCTCTATTTGATGGAAAAAATTTCCCCTGGAAATTACTGATATTTCACTTTGGGATTGACCTAGGTATATTCGTATTAACTTCTAACTTTACCACTTCTTGAGAAGTAGGAAATCTCTGTTCTCATGAGTTTAGGTTTGACTCAGGCAAATGCTGTGATAGAATGAAATATTCTCAGACATGCTTCTTTCTCTCTGATGTTCAAGAGTCTTCTGAAAAAATTCCTGAATTGGCAGGAGGGCTAGGTTTTAAAATTGCTTTTCTATCTACACAGTGCTCTTCATTCTTCTCACAGTCTGTAAAATCCTTTGTACTTACTGGAGGTGTCAAAAAGGAAGGGGGATCTTTGTATATATTTTATTTCTTTCTGGAGACACGGTTAATTTTTCTGGAAGATAGAACATATTTTAATTTAGGCTAGGCTCCATAAATCACAAGAATTGAATATGTAATGTAAAATGAATGGCCAAACAAGATAATCAATAACAGCAAGCTCTCTCGTTAGAAGATACAAAACTATTAATTTATTTAAAAAAATCATAGCAAGCAGAACACATATCAGATCATCCACTTCTATAGGAGTCTGGATCTGAAGTGTCATCATTTTAAATAGCTAAGCTACATCAAACTTTACCTTTCTTTTCACAGTGCACGAAGCCTTACAAGCTCTTTGCTTTATCCTGAATTTTATTGGCAGACTTCATTAGAGTATTAACTTAGTATAATCGAAAATAATTAAGTTCTAGTCAATGTCTGTGATATTACACTCGATATAAAGCCAAAGTAATGTTAAGTTATTTTCATGATCGATACTAGAAATATTTTGTTAAAATACAAATGGTTTAGCCCTGAAGGACTATATGGCCATTTTTTTTTCACTGAAAGAAAATCTACTAATAAATATAATATTTTCAATGTAAACCATGCTACAATTAGGATAATTTAATAGATTAAATCATGGAAATAGCTTGAGTCTCTCATTAAAGGACAGAAAATCTTTTTTTTTTTGGACAGATTTTTGCTATGGCGCATGTGCACTTGTTGGAAAGACAGAGACAAAGAGACAGAAAGCAAGAAATCACCTATGAGGGGATGGCCACACCACAATCCCTTCTCTATTCTCCTCTTGGGATTTTAGGCACCCACACACACCCACACCCACAGTGTGAGTTTCAAGCTGCTAAATCTGGGGCTCAAACCAGAGTTGACCACATGGGAGTCCAGTGGCTTAACTGCTATGCCAGCTGCTGTCCCTCAGAAAATCATTTTAATTTCAAATAGTACAAAGAACTAACCACAACCAAAATTTATACAGTTGATTCTTGTTATTTGCATGAATGGTGGTCTATAAGTCAAAATGAACCCTGTATTCCTGGATGCTGAATTGTTGCTCTAAGGGGCCATACGGGGTTAGGTTCTTTCAAGTCTCTGGTTACATTTTTTTTGTCATTGGAAAAGACATTTATGTTATACAGCTTTGGTTGCTAACATGCTTGTAAAACAAGCTTCTTTACTCTTCCATATAATTTTTTTCTTGTGTAACATGTAGCAGTTATTATTAAAAATCTGCAGCCTCCTGATCTGTAGAAACTGCGTCACCTCCAAGTGTAACATTTTTCACACCTTAGTACCTTTTGAAAAGTGTGAGCAAGATAGCCCTAGTAATTTAGCATTTTCCTGACCCAGGGTAATCTAGCATCATCTCACGAAGCCACAGATTTAGCACTGTTTAGTATTTTTCATAAATTCACTACCCTTTATAGATGTTATATAAGCACTTCTTAGAGCAGCCTTACATATAGATCGGCAGGTGTCCTCATCCTTTTCCTTGATGTATTGTTGATTCATTAGCATTGAATTTACAGCCAACTGTGCTATAATCACACCTGAACCAAATTTATCTAATACACATGTTTTCTCTGTAAAGTACATCATAACTTTCCTTTGCTTAGGAATACTATAGCACCTAAGCAGCATACTTCGGGGGCACTGTAAATGGCAAAACCACCAAAAAAAAAAAAATACAAAATGCAAAACACTGGCATGACATAGATCTTGAGAAGATCACTGTTGATGGTGTAAGAGCTGAAACAAAAAGACCGAGTGTCCCTGCACCCTGGGCATGTCTGCCAATCACTGAGAGGGATGACATAGATATTTTAACCATGAGCCAACTCCATAAATATGGCATCCACCAATAATGAGAATCAATGGTATTACTGACAAAGATTTCATGGAAGAGAGAGTCTTGCCAAGCATTTTTAACTAACTGTGAAACAAAATTAGGTTTCTGCTGGCACTCCTCTGAGGTTAGCTTTCGTGTGTGCATGTGCTAGCTCAAATTATATCGTGATTTTTCTTATTACTACAAAATGGATGGTACTGTAGAAGTCACATCAGTTTGGAGCTGGGAAAAGACCACTTTTTAAAATTAAAATATTGATTTAAACAAAAAGAATGAATTACTTTCGCCCCTAGGGTTTTTTTGTCTTTCCTGTTTTGAGATGTTTATTATTCCGTGGATACAATTTATAATTTATAATGTAATTTTAATGACAATTTACCCATGTAATTAAACAGGGTATTTTTTTTAAGTTAACCTCAGTATATACCAGACTAATTTTGTATTTATTTGTAGACATTTATGGTTACCACCGAGATGTAATCACTTTAAAGAAATCATTCTTAACCAAGGATGTTTGTACTTTACTCCTATAAAATAATACGAATGCATTGTAAAAGCACTTATGCAGAAGAAGCTAAGATAGATTCTAAAACATGTTTCAAGATTTTTCCTTAGGAGTACTACAGAAAAAAATTATTCTAATGTAGGATAATTAAATACAAAATATAGAATTTTATAATGTTTTCTTCATGAATAAAACGGATCAGTGAAAGTGTATATGTGTGTGTTAGTAATAACAGGTGAAAGGACTATCTGTTACAGTCTCAAGATGTTTCCTATATATCCCGAGAGGCAAGATAATTGGTGCTGAATATTTCAAGTCATGAATATTTCCTTTTATCATCTGTAGACAGTTTTCAATATATAAATCCAAACATTTTTTCTTTAGCAGAACATCTAATGCTTTAGAAAAATTGGTTCCATGTATGGTGTTTAAATTAGTCTTTAAAATATAAAACATGTTTACCTTCATAAAGGCCTATTTGAAATTTGTTTTTCTGTTAAAGGCATAGAAAGCAAAGATTTTCATGATTTATTGAACAACATAAAAAATTTTAAATTCAATATATTACTTTTTTATGAATAAATGTATTTTTCAGTTTGGACTTAAAAACTCAACCACTTACTAGTTTATAAATATATACATTTATTTAAAATACACAATGATCTATTTTTAAAATTATCTATTTATTTTTCTATGAGCAAGAGTGACAGAGAGAGACAGGACAGAGACAGCACTCCCAACAAGGTTTGAAAACAGGATACCCCTTGCTCAGTCAACCCCAGATCGAAGGCATGCATGGGTTCAGTGTAGTCAGGGAGGTCTCTGGAAATGAGAACAGAACCTGCCTATGTGGGTTATACTCACAGGATATCATTTCACTGCTATGCCATGTCTAGCCCCCTAATATGATGTCATTTTTTACTGCTACTTTTTTTTTCCAATTTTGTTTCATAGTTTTATCTTGAATGTTAAAATCGTTTAACAGCTATTTTGTATTTAAAGCTATTTCCAGGCTTCAAGCACAGTGATGAAAAAAAAAAAAAAACACTAAAAAAACTACACTGGCTTACAGATATTGGCAGGGGAGGGATGTAATTAGTTTCATCACCCAGACCAAAGACTATCAATTGTTAAGGGATATCTTTGTTATTCTTTGTTTAGATGGTCCTTTGTTTGTCCCTCAAAGTTTTTTTTTTTTGGAGAGCTTTTTTGCTATAGGGCACATGTGCTCACCAGACAGAGAGAGACAGAGAGACAGAAAACAAGAAATCACCCCTAGGGGGCATGACCACAACACAATCCCTTTTCCTCCCCTCTCCTCTTGGGATCTTGGGCACACATGCACACGCGCCTGGTGTGAGTTTAAGCCTCCAGGTCCGGGACTTGAACCGTGGTTGACTACATGGGAGTCCAGCGACATAGCCATTATGCTAACTGCTGGTCCCCCTCAAAGTTTGTTTTTGAATTTGGATGTCCTCCACAAATTCAAATTCATAGATTAGAGATTGATTGTGTTGATTGTACTACAAAGGTATTAAGTGAAAACTTAATTCCTTTATGGTGTTCCAGGGTGATATCTTTGGGTGTAACAATAAAATTAGGGTGGTACTTCTGAGATTGAGTTGGTGGGTATATATGCAGAGGGGAAGAGGTCAGCACAGACAAAAAAGAGCCATAATTAAACACTAAGCACTCCAGCCTGCAAAACCTTGTCTTCTTTCACATATGATGTGTTTGGACTTCCCAGTCACCAGAATTGTGAGTTATTAAACTTTGATATCTTTATAATTCACCCAGTCTCAATTATTTCTGTCAGCAGTACAGTAACTGGCTAAGACAGGATGCTTAAAACATTTTGTTAACAATGCTTTTGGTGATAAATCTCAATCAATTAGAAGTGAATACCGTGCTCATTCAGTAATTTCTGTCACTGGCAGAGAATGGAATGAGGTAGTATATGTAACATACTCCTGTTTACACATACATATTGGTAGAAGTGTTCTATGTGGGAGAGGGCTACTTTAGATTTTGAAAAAGACAGATCTAATAATAAGAAAAACAGATTGTAATGTACCAAAAATAGAATTGACTACTTCTCAGGACTGGCAGAAACTTGTCATTAATAGCATTCAAGTAGATTCTAGATGGTTACTTATGAGAAATAGCATGTGAGGTTTTCCTGCCCACATATAAAATATAAAATTAGATAAAATGATCTCTGAGCTTGTTTCAAAGACAAAGGGTTTTTTTGTTTTGTTTTGTTTTGTTTTGTTTTTAAACAAAACATATCAAACCAACATCTTTGTGCCATTTACAATAGTGCTACTCGTTGTCAGTGAAAGATAAATTTTTTTTTTTTTTTTTGGATAGCTATAGGGTGTGTGCACTCACCAGAAAGACAGAGAGAGACAGAGAGATAGAAAGCGAGAAATCACCCCCCAGGGGGATGACCACGCCGCAATCCCTTCTCCTCCATTCTCCTCTCAGGATCTTGGGCATGCACGCACATGTGCCCGGTGTGAGTTTAAGCCACCGGGTCTGGGACTCGAACCGCGGTTGACTATGTGGGAATCCAGCAACATAGCCATTACGCTAACGGCTGATCCTGAAAGATTAAGTTTAAAATAAAAATGCATGATCTAGCCACAAGGATGCAGTAGCAGTACAACATCCCGCAATGCTGGATGCTATAGGAGAGAGTGGGGTTCAGTTCCTGAATCTACCTGTACAATTGGGACTTGCCTGCATTCTCCACGTCCCTGGCTAGCTGGGAAAGGCTGGTGGGATCCCAGAGCAAGACCCTGTTGAACGTGCCTGCCATCGTCTCTCTCTCTCTCTCTCTCTCTCTCCCTCTCCTGCTCTTTTTTTCTCTCTCTGTCATAGAAGAAACAAACTTTAAGGAAAAAATGTCGTAAAATTTTCTTAAGTTAATCATTCATTTCATTTTCATAATTAGTGTGTAAACCTTTTCATCTTGGGGAAAACATATTGGAAGGAATGTATATACTTTCTCTGCCTATATAATTTCCACTGAAATTTGGACATTTTACTAAATTATTTCATGTTTGTATTTCACAAAAAGTGACACGCAGGGGTCCATGAACTGACCTATCATAGTTCTAGTGATTTTACTGCAACTATTTCTAGACTATGGTTTCTGGAATTAACCTACTTCATTCACTTTAAAGTCCTATTATTAGGTGTACGCACATTTAGGATTGTTATATTTTTCCCAGTGTATCAACCCCTTTATTATACATGATACCTCTCTTAATAATTATCCATCTAAAGTCTACTCATTAATATGGACATTGTTGTTTTATTGTGTTTAGTACTTGCTTACTATATCTTTTTTCTTTTTCTTTTTCTTTTTTTCGGTTTTGCTATAGTGCTGGTGCACTCTCCAGAAAGAGACATAGAGAGAAATTGAGAAATCACCCTCCCCCAACCCCACAGAGAGGAGAAATGGTCATGCCAAAATCCCTTCTCCTCCAATCTCTTCTTGAGATTTGGGTATGCATGCACACTTGTTGGTGTTATTTCTAAAATACCAGGTCTGGGACTTGAATAGTGGAGTTGGCCATGCGAAAAGCAGTCACCTTAACCACCAGGCCAACTGACTGGCCCCCTTTTTTTCCCCATTCTTTTAGGTTTAAGCCTAATGTCTTATTTTAAGTGTTTTTTGTTGTTGTTGTTGATAATTTGTCTGTCAAACCTGACAATCTTCGTTCTTTAACTGAGATATTCTTTTATATTCTATATAATTATGGATATAGTTGGATGCAACTTATGATCTTGCTTTTTTATTCTTTAGTTGTTCAATCCATTATTTATTTAATTCTTTTTTTATGCTGCTATTTTTTTGAGATTGTTTAAACGAATTTACTTCATATTGATTAACTAAAAAATTATATATGTAACACATGGCCATTATTATAGGATTTGACCTTCTAGAGAAATACGAAAACAGGCATTCTGTTAAGATTCTGCCTTCTTAGAAAGGTGAGAAATGACCCTAACTGCCAACTCAGAAAAAAATTATCTAAATGATCATATTTTTAAAAAGTTCCAACGTTTTTTTTTTTTTGAGACGTTTTTGCTATAGGGCACATGCATTCGCCAGAAAGACAGAGACAGAAAGAGAGATAGAAAGCGAGAAATCACTCCCCAGGGGGGTGGCCACACCACCATCCCTTCTCCATTCTCCTCTAGTGATCTTGGTCATGCACGCACACGCACCCGGCATGAGTTTAAGCCACTGGGTCCAGGACTCGAACCACGGTTGGCTCCATGGGACTTCAGCGACATAGCCATTATGCTAACTGCTGGTCCCCAACAGGTTCTTAATACAAGAGTGATTTACAAACTCAACTTTTTGCCTTAATATTTTTTTATGAAGTCTCATTTTTGACCAAAAGAAGACAGGCTTGTCATTAAACTTTGTTTTAATGGGTCTCAAAATTTTGCGACAGATTTTTGGTCAAGTTTTTTCCATTAAAAAGTACTGATTTTAAAAACTAATAAAATAAAACTGCCATACACAAAAAAACCAAAATGGTCCACAAAACATTTTCCTTTCCTTCTGTGGGTTTTACCATGCATTATTATCATTAACCAGTCTTTTACTATTAAACTTAAATGGCCAATTGAAACAGTTCTGAGACTGTTCTTCCACCACTGATTAAGACTGGGTGGCAGGAATTAGGGATATTCATTTAGCCTTCTGAGCTTTCTGGGCAGATTTGGTGACCTTGCCAGCTCCAGCAGGCTTCTTGTTCACTGCTTTGATGACACCACCAGCAACTGTCTGTCTCATACCACGAACAGCAAAATGACCCAGAGGAGGATAGAGAAGCTCTCAATACACATGGGCTTGCCAGGAACCATGTCAACAATGGCAGCATCACCAGATTTCAAAATTTAGGGCCATCTTCTAGCTTTTTACCAGAATGGCGATCAATCTTTTCCTTCGGCTCAGCAAACTTGCAAGCAATGTAGCTATGCCCCAGTACAGGGGCATAGCCAGCACTGATTTGGCCTGGGTGGTTCAGGATAATCACCTGAGCAGTGAAGCCAGCTGGTGGGTTATTTTTATTGTCACCAGCAACATTGCCATGTTGAACATCTTTGACAATCACAGTTCTTGATGTTGAAACCCACGTTGTCCCCAGGAAGAGCTTCACTCAGTGTTTCATGGTGCATTTCAACTGACATGACTTCAGTTGTCACATTGACTGGTGCAAAGGTGACCACCATACCAGGTTTGAGCACACCAGTCTCCACTCAGCCGACAGGAAAAAGCCGATACCACCAATTTTGTACACATCCTGGAGGGGCAGACGCAAGGGCTTGTCAGTTGGATGAGTTGGTGGCAGGATGCAATCCAGAGCTTCAAGCAGTGCAATTCCACTGGCATTGCCATCTTTATGGGTGACTTTCCATCCCTTGAACCATGGCATATTAACACTTGGCTCCAACACATTGTCACCATTCCAACCAGAAATTGGCACAAATGCTACTGTGTCAGGATTGTAGCCAATTTTCTTAATGTAGGTGCTGACTTATTTAACAATTTCCTCGTACCTCTTCTGACTATAGGGTGGCTCAGTAGAATCCATTTTGTTAACACCAACAATTAATTGTTTCACACCCAGTGTGTAAGCCAGAAGGGCATGCTCATGGGTCTGCCCATTCTTGGAGATACCAGTTTTAAATTCACCAACAGCAGCAGCAACAATCAGGACCGCACACTCAGCCGGAGATGTGCCTGTAATCATGTTTTTGATAAAGTCTCTGTGTCCTTGGGCATTGATGACAATCACATAATACTTGCTGGTCTCAAATTTCCACAGGGAGATATCGGTGATGATACCACGCTCACATTCAGTTTCAGTTTAGCCAAGACCCAGGCCTATTTGAAGGAGCCCTTTCTCATCTCAGCAGCCTCTTTCTCAAATTTTTTCGATGATTCTTTTGTCAATCCCACCACATTTATAGATCAGATGGCCAGTAGTGGTGGACTTGCCAGAATCTACGAGTCCAATGACAACGATGTTGATGTGAGTCTTCTCCTTTCCCACTTCGATTTAGTGGTACTTTTCATGACACCTGTGTTCTGGCGGCAAACCCGTTGTGAAAAAAAAAAAGCTCTGCCTGCTTTTAGAATAACTGAGAATTCTTTAGGCTTATATTTTAACTCTACAATTGGCTTGTTAGTATATTGTTTAATTTTTTAATGTTTGCCCTAGAGTTTAAAATTTATATATTTATCAGAATTAACTTTTTATAATTTTATACTTCCTTATGCATAGTATAATTATAGAAGAGTGAGGTTCTTTATGCTGTAGTCTATGAATTTTCCTTTCTGAAAAATTATATTTTCAAAGTCTATATGAATTGCCCTATGTAGAGCATGATCTCAACCAAAATTCTCCCCAAATTATTGCCCTATAAAATATTTTGAAAATACCTATCACTTTCTAGTATAACTACATAATTTAATATTTATGTATACTATTTACTGTCTTTATGTGCTTTATTAGGGTATTGAAATTTTTGTACACTTTATTTACAAAAGCACTCAAAACTGTGCTTGGTATTCAATTAGTAGGCATTCAATGAATATGTTGTACCTGTTAAACAGCACGTTTTATTTATGTAAAATAAATACATTCTATGGACTTGTGCTTAAAGTTAACAGTACTGTATTATGAACTTAAAACTTAAAAAAATATATATAATTTCATTAATATCAGACAGTTTTAAGGAAATCAACTTTGAATATTTTGATTCTTGTAAAGTAAATTTTAGGTAAGTCTGGACAAGTAAATTTAAATCAGTTATTAAATACTTAAATAGTTTCACGCTAAGGATTTAGAAATGTATTAAGCAGGCAATAGGATCTGCTAAAATTTTGAGTGTTTGAAGGAACAGAGAATGGACTCATATTAAAGCTCTTACTTGTCAACTACTAAGTTGATATTGATATCCCACAATACATTTTGCTTTTTTTTTTTTTTCCTGGAAATTGAACAGTATGGGAATAGGAGACAATACCATAAAAAGCAAAAATGAAAATTAAATAATTCTAGCAATTATCATAGTATCTTCTAAAAATAAAAAAAAAACACTGTAAAAATAAAATCCCACAAGCAAACACCCAGAAAAGGTAAAAGAAAAAGAAAAAGAAAAGAAAATGTGAAGAAAAGAAGTTTGTTATCGAAAAGAATGTGAAGAAAACACAACTGAAACAAACACAATAATTGTAAAATAATAACAGGAATTTTACCTAAAGATGTTTTTGAGTAGGCTTCCTTTATACAACAAATTAAGGCATTTTGATAATCACTATATTCCCTTTGTTTAACGGTTTTCCTTCATCTAATTGAATGTCTGGTCCCTTAAGCCTTCCCATAATTCGGAACCCACCGCGTTTTAACTTGCAGCTGTGAAGGTTGCATCTGTGATTTCTTAAAGCATTTATGTTATTACTTTTTTTATAATAATTTCATTGCATAGTACTACACTAAGTTACTTAAACAAATCTTGGGAAACTATTATGTT
Source organism: Tupaia belangeri chinensis (assembly GCF_000334495.1). Classification (NCBI taxonomy): domain Eukaryota; kingdom Metazoa; phylum Chordata; class Mammalia; order Scandentia; family Tupaiidae; genus Tupaia; species Tupaia belangeri. Next base: position 8,391,462 of record NW_006159555.1, on the reverse strand, counting down.
CTGTTTAAAAATGTCACAGCTTAATAGCATTTCCACAGCTTATCAATAAATATTAATTTTTTCCCAAAGTTTTATTTTGTTTCTTCTTTTGTACTTGACAACACTGCATTATGTATAAAAGCACAGGCCTGAAACATTTACAAGCATCACCTATTTTGCAATCATCCCAGAAATACAACTGAACATATGGGTAAATACACAGAATTTCCTAAGGCATAAAACTAATATAGAAAGTGAAGCACAGAATGTAGACAGGGCTGAAATCTACAGCTCATGACATAATGATGTGTTCTTCCCCAGCAGAGCAACTTGAAAGCTGGCCTCACAGAAATGACAACTGTGAGAGACCGCTAGAAGTAAATGACGGCTCTGGTGTACTCTATGGTAACCACAAGTGAACATGGCATATAATTTGATATGTAGAGTGGTATGAGCACAAACCAAAAGGCAACATTTTCACAGGTAGTACCCGCTCAAAAATAATAATAATGATCTTCATTAACAAGTCTTTCTTTAGCCTTATCCCTTCAATGAAATATGAAAGAGAAAATAGAATGAAATGTCATTATTCGATTACTGACTTATTCACAGGAGAAGCTATCTTTAGTAAATGCCCATGTATTTTCTTTCTTTTTTTTTCTTCCTTTCTTTTTCTTTGTTTTTGTTTTTGTCATAGGGTGAGTGTGCTTGCTGCAAAGAGACAGACAGAGAGAAAGTGAGAAATTATCCCCTGGGGATGATTCTTTTCCTTCCTTCCTTCCTTCCTTCCTTCCTTCCTTCCTTCCTTCCTTCCTTCCTTCCTTCCTTCCTTCCTTCTTTCTTTCTTTCTTTCTTTCTTTCTTTCTTTCTTTCTTTCTTTCTTTCTTTCTTTCTTTCTTTCTTTCTTTCTTTCTTTCTTTCTTTCTT
>NW_006159555.1:8379831-8390069 GCF_000334495.1 Tupaia belangeri chinensis | reverse complement strand
TTTCTTTCTTTCTTTCCTTCTTTCCTTCTTTCCTTCTTTCCTTCTTTCTTTCTTTCCTTCTTTCCTTCTTTCCTTCTTTCTTTCTTTCTTTCTTTCTTTCTTTCTTTCTTTCTTTCTTTCTTTCTTTCTTTCTTTCTTTCTTTCTTTCTTTCTTTCTTTCTTTCTTTCTCTTTCTTTCTTTTTTTTCCTATTTTCCATCTCCGGGGGATGAATTCTCCTCCATCCTCTCATCACCTTCTTCTTATCCACTGGGGATGACTTCTCCATCCCTTTCTCCTCCATTCTCCTCTTGATTTTGGCACACACATGCACCTGACATAATTTCCAAGCAACTGGATCCATGAATTGAACTGTGGTGGACTAGGTGGGAGTTCAGAGCATTAACCACCATGCCACTGCTGGCCCCTTAATTCCATTTTTAAAATAAACTTTTGAAGTCATCACGTGTAAAGTCCAGAACTAGGAGAAATCCCTGTGATTGTGATAGCAGAACTAAATGCTCATCCCTAGGTGACTTCTCTGGTACTGCCACATTAGTTATATCTTCTAGATATTTTCCAGATTTCCTTTCCTACAAGCTTTCAAAAGTTTCTATGGGCTGCTTGTGACAATGATCGTACACACACATAATAGTGATCAATAAGACTAAAATTTCTAAGTTACAGTGCTCTGTGAAGCAATCTCACATGAATTAATACTATATTAATCTTGCATAACTGAATCTTTGCAACTATTGACTAAAACTATTCATTTCCCCATCTGTAGTAATCTCCATCTCATTCTCTTCTATGAATTTGACCTTTGTAGATACCTCATTTAAGTGATATTATATATTGGGCTGTCTAATAAGTCATGATGTATTTTTTCTACTTTTTTTTTTCTATGCAAAAATGCATCATAACTTTTCCAATGACCAGTAATTTTTTTCTTCTTTCTGAAACTGGTTTATTTCACTTAGCATAATGTCTTTCAGTTTCATCCATGTTGTCACAAATTGCAAAATTTCTTTTTAATGGCTGAATAAAATTTTTTGTAAGTATGTACCACCTTTTATTTTTTAAAAATTATTATTTATTTCATTTTATTTATTTATTCATTTATTTTAATTTGACCAGAGAGAGACACAGAGAGAGAGAGAAAGGGATAAAGGAAGCTGCCAGGTCCGGGACTCGAACTGTTGTTGGCCATGTGGGAGTGTCCAGCACCTTAACCACCACAACACCTGCTGGTCCCTGTATCACCTTTTCTTTATACAGTCATCTATTGATCGACATTTGGGTAGTTTTGGTATATCAGCTACTGTAAATAATGCTAAAATGAATATGGGAGTGCAAGTATCTTTTTGAAATCCTGGATTTAATTTTTAAATACAAATCTATAAGTGGGATTGCTGAATTATGTGGTTGTTTTATTTTTAATTTTTTGAGGTACCTCCATGCTGTTTTCCATAGTGCTTACAGTATCATGTTTAAAGTATGCAACAAATTCAACTTCATAATTAATTTAGAGCTTATTTTACTTCAGAATGGTGCTATAGATTGCAAAAGGTATTTTAAATGTATGCAAAATGGAAGCATGCAGGATAAAAATGCAGAAGTTTATTTAAAAAATGATTTGGACTCATATTGATTTAGAGACTGAGACCAATTAAAATAAACAAGCAGATGTGACAAGAAAGAGCTATATGTCAACATCCGTTTATTTTTAGGTTTGTCTGAGAATTGGTTAAATGTTTGTGAAATGGCTAATGCCAAGCCTTTGTCAGAGCAAATTTATTTAAATTAAAAATATTGATTAAATTTATTATCTGTAGCATTTATGGAAGTGAACTTTTACCATGAAGAGAATTGCTTTTTGCTTGCTTCCTGTGCAAATCTGAAACTTGTGACTACTAGATTAACCAAATTAGATGAGGCCATGGTGAAAGTATAACAAAAATCACAGTTTTACTCTAAAAATAATGTGCTATTAATAAGATATCATCACTTTAAAAGTAACTGAAATTAATTTGATTCAAGTTTTAGAACTTTGTATTTTCATAGCTGTATTTTTAGAATTATTTTATTTAACTTTATTTATTTGTTTATTTTAATTTGACCAGAGAGGGACAGAGTGAGAGACAGAGAGTGAGAGACAGAGAGAGGGAAAGTAAGAAACCAAGCCACCAGATCCAGGACTTGAACGATGGTCAGCCATATGGGAGTCCAGTGCTCTTAACCACCACACCACCTGCCAGCCCATTTTAATAGCTATTTTAAACCCAATGCCTTAACACATGCTGAAATCTCTACCTAATCTATTTTTTTTTGTTCTATATTTTATTACTGTTAGGTTCATGTTAAAGACTAGAACAAAAATTCAATAATTTGATTATCAATTGATAACAGCATACTCTGAGAAACTGTATAAAGAGTACATTCCACACTTTGTCCACATAACAAATTTCTAGAGGTTGGATAAATTTTAGTTAGTTTTTTCACAATGTATAAGCTATTTCCATGGTTAAGATTAAAAGCTTTGTTTCTTGTAGGCTAATCACATAAGTTTCTCTTTATTTTTGGATCTGTGCTGGTTTCAATACATATATTTTGCATATTTCTTACTCATTTATGTAGAGAGTTCTGACCATTGGTCTGCCATGACTTGGCACTGGCTATTACACTGCTGGAAACTTTGGGCAGCTGCTATAGTCTTGAAATTGACATTCCGTAAGTGAGTAATAAATGAGCATAGCTATATCACACACACACACACACACATGCACATTCACACACATACAAATATGTGCAACATGTGCATACATATGTGTATGCATGTTATATGTGTATGTATGTTATATGTGTTTATATTAGGAGGTATGATGAATGCTGTGAGTAGAAACAAATAGAATAAATAAAGGGATATCTTTTATAAGATTATCAAGGCATATAGTTAGTCATTATTTTATAGAATGATCACTTTTTAATAAAATTAACTTGTAAAGAGAACCCATCCTGACTGAAAAGACACTCTGCTCCTGATGGTGAACATATAGCAAGTGGATATTAAGCTGTTAAAAAACAAACGTGGGAGAATGGGCATTTGTTGCGGTTAAGGGAGTACAGTACAAGAGTATCCTTTTATTTGCTGTCTAGGAAAGGCAACAAAGTAAACACCATGAGGCACTGTCTCAGCTCTCTCACCACCACACAATAATAGTTGTAGAGCAAGGTTTAGCTTTGAAACATCAGGAGATTTTCCAATATCAAATCCCAGGATACAATTAGCTCGTCCAAGCACAGAGATGTTGAAAGGCAGTACTTTTCCATAGGCTCCTGTCCTCAGACAATGTAACTGATCCGTTAAGACTTTTCAGTATTGATTGTGCTCGAGATACTTCTCTCCCTAATGATTGTACAGGGTAGAGAAAATCTACCCTTTCTCTGAGTCACTGATATAACTCCTTATGCTTCCTGTTTACTATAGAGTAGAGTAACAAATATACTATGATCACTTATTTTATTTCATTTAAATGAAGTCACACTACATCCTTCTACCCCAGCCTTCCAAACAACTGGGATTATACACTTGCCATCATTTTATTTATTTATTTATTTATTTATTTATTTATTTATTTATTTGGAGAGGTTTTTGCTATAGGGTGTCTGTGCTCGCCAGAAAGACAGAGAGAGACAGAAAGCGATAAATCACCCCACAGGGAGGATGGCCACACCATGATCCCTTCTCCATTCTGCTCTTGGGATCTTGGGCATGCATGCACATGCACCCGGTGTGAGTTTATGCCACTGAGTCCAGGACTTGAACTGTGGTCAACTACATGGGAGTCCAGTGACATAGTCATTACGCCATCTGCTGGTCCCAACAATCACTTTAAAGTCACAAACAGAGTGTAAACTTTGTTTATAGAATATTCAAAGCAAAATAATAACTCTATTAATTCTGAACTTAGTTTAATTTAAATATCCAATGTTGTGTGTGTTTGTAAAAGAGAGAAAGAAGTTTTTCAAACTTTCTAAACATCTATTATTAGTTCAGTTTTTCTTGCAGATGCACATTAGCATTTTTTTTTTTCTTTTCAGAGGTTTTTCCTATAGGGTGCCTGTGCTCACCAGACAGAGAGACAGTGAGAAATCACTGCCTAGGGGGGATGGCCACACTGCAATCCCTTCTCCGCAATTCTCTTCTTGGGATCTTGGGCACGCACGCACACACGCCCAGCATGAGTTTTAAGTCACCAGGTCTGGGACTCAAACCGCAGTCGACTACATGGGAGTCCAGTGACATAGCCATTACGCTAACTGTTGGTCCCAACACACATTAGCATTTGACACAGTATTCTCATCTTATTATAAATATAGCTAGGGGTGTAGTAGAGAGATGTACAATGTTGTTACAAATATTAAGTGAAGGAATCAGAAAAACAGTCCCACCATATTTATAGCACAGATTCCTAGTTCCTATATTGACAAATGAGCATGCTTATATAGAAGTATATGAATACCAGGACCAGTGGATGGTGTAATGGTTACATCACTGGACTCCCATGTAGTCAACTGCAGGTTGAGTCCCAGATCCAGTGGCTTGAGACTCACGCTGGGCATGTGTGTGTGCATGCCCAAAATCCCAAGAGAAGGATAGGGGAGAAAGGATTGTGGGACGGTCATCCCCACTGGGGGATAATTCCTCGCTTTCTGTCTCTCTGTCTCTAGGGTGAATGCATGTGCCCTAGAGCAAAAATCATTCTTAAAAAAAATGTTTATCAATACGCCATGCCATGCTCATGTCAACTGAGTAATTCTAATTCATTTTAGGATTCAATATAAAACCTATCTTTGTTTTCTGAAAAACAAAAACAAAAAAACTCTTCCCTGAACCACAGAATCTGAGTTAACTGGTCCTATATTTATAGTATATAAATTTTCTTTTAAAAATCATCAATTTTTAATAAGTTATTTATTTATCTCTTCCTTTTACTAAAGTACAAATGACTGTGTGACTCTTATTTACCTTTTTAAACCCAGAAGATCAACATGTGTTTATTGAATTACTTAATCATCTAGTTATTTGTTCATTACTGAGTCTTAATATATGTAAGAAATACTCCCTCTGATTATTTCGAACTTTAACATTTTTTGCAGGGGGTCACATTTTTTACCTTATTTTATTTAAACTTATACTTTTTATTTTCCAGCTTATAAATTTCCATATTTTATTCCTTCTTTGAATGTCCATGGCATATTACCTATATTTCTTTCATAATATTTAATTTTATCCCATCTTGACTAATAGTTGTCTGTTATATTACGCTAGCTATTAAATTTTAATCCATCCGGGGGCCAGCAGATGGTGGAATGGTTATGTCACTGGAATCCCATATGGCCAACTGTGGCTTGAATCCTGAACCTGGTGGCTTAAAACTCATGCCAGGCATGTGTGCATGCATACTCAGAAGGGATTGCAGCATGGCTATCCCTCCAGGGAGATCACTTCTCATTTTCTGTCTCTCTACCTCTTTCTGTCTCTCTGACGAGTGCATGCACCCTTTCTCTTAAAAGAAAAAAAAAAAACAAAACTATGGAAACAATTGTGATTTTCTGACTTTAGTTTCCTTGCTAGATTTTGCATGTAATAAGTGGACAAATTGCAAATGATTAATTTAGAATAATTTAGCTTTATTGAGGTTATACTATGTGCTTAACTTGCATCAAACAAAGAAACATGTAATATGTGTATTTATTTGCAATGCAACAATTTTTTTCTGAGTGCTATGTCTTAGAAGAGCTAAGTATGGTTGTTAAGATATTATTAGGGAAAAAAAACAACTAAAACTATTCACATGTTTTCTATTTTACAGACACTTTCTTCAAAGTGTGCTTTATGCTTCCTCAGAAACCACCCAAAATATATACTAAATACTGTGTAACAGGGGCCAGCAAATGGCACAGTGGTTATGTCATTGGACTCCCACATGGCTAACCATGGTTTGAGTCCCAGACATGGTGGCTTGAAACTCATGCCAGGCACATGAGTTCAACTCATTCAACTCATATTGAATTTTCAATAAAAATTCATGCCAAGTGCATGTGTGCTCAAGGTCCCAGGAGAAGAATGGAGAAGGTATTGTGGTGTGGCCAACCTCCCAGGAGATGGGTTCTTACTTTCCTGCTCACTGTCTCTGTCTCTCTCTTCAGCAAGTAAAAAGCCCTGGCAAAAACCTCTTAGATAAATAAATTAACTAATAAATACAGTGTAGTATATTGTACAGTTTTATATTTCTTATCATAGATTTTCAACATGGATTTTTTATGTTGACATTTTTATAAATTTCATGTATATATCTCATTGAAATTTTTGTGCAATATTTAGTATTTAGTAAGACTATTTTGTTTGCTTTTGACTATTTTGCATTGTATCTTCCAGGCATTATTGATCTTCCTTAGATAAACAGTAAGATGCTCCACTCTGTGCACCCAGGAAATTTTGGCTTATATTATATTTGATTTAACATTTTTCTAAACAGAAACAAGAAAGGTTTTCCAATGTTCTTTATATGGATGTGATAAAACTCACACCAAAATGTGGCAATGATAGGAAAGAAAAAGGAAATTTCTAGTTATATATTACTATAAAATAGGTACAACAACTCTCAACTAACACCAGCAAATGGATTCCAGCAATATACTACTTATACATTCAACCAAAATACTCAAGAGGAAATTATTGCAGGATATGCATAACATACGCATATGTATATTTACTTACACACATACATGATAAGTTTTGAGAGAAATATTGGCTAATAAAGTGTATTCTACAAAATACATCCTTAAATAATGAAAAACAAATAACTGAGAAAAATAATTTTATATATATATTTCTTTAATTTTTTAACTTGCCAGAAGACATATGCATGCAGGAAAGAGAGGGAAGGAAAGTGAGAAAGTACCCCCTATGGAAGATATCATGCTGTAAACCATTCATTTCTCCCACCTTTTGGAATTTTGGGCACACATACATTCCTGGTGTGTTTCTCAAACAACTGGGTCCAGGTCTTGAACTGCATGGTCAGTGTGGGACCCAGCCTCCCTAACTATCACACCATAGGCTGGCCCATAATTTCCTCTATATCTTTAACAGACATGTATACAGAGCATAAATTATTATAAAACCACTAATAGTCCAGCACAAAAGTTGATAATGGCAGTGAATTAAACCTGTTAATTGCTTATTTATCTTTAGAGATTGTTGCCTTAGTGCATATGCTCACTGGAAAGAGAGACAGAGGTAGTGAGAGGGAAAGTGAGAAATTTACCCCTTGAGAGGATGGCCACACTGTAATGTAATCCCTTCTCCTCCATTCTGTTCCCAGGATCTTGGGTGAGCATGCAAGCAAATATGCCCAGTGTGAGTTTCAAGTCACCAGGTCTGGGACATGAACTGCAGCTGAACATGTGGAAGTCCAGGCACCTAACCACTACATCATCTGCTGGCATATATTTATTATTATTTTTAGAGGCTTTGCCCTAGGGTGCATGCACTTGCTGCAGAGAGAGAGAGAGAGAGCGAGAGAGAGAGCGAGAGAGAGAGCGAGAGACCATCCCCAGAGAGAGAGAGAGCGAGAGAGAGAGCGAGAGATCATCCCCCAGGGGCGTTGGCCACCACAATCCTTTCATCCTTTCTCCTCTATTCTCTTCCCATGATCTTGGGCACAGGCCTGGTGTGAATTTTCAAGCCATTGGGTCCAGGACAGTAAGTGTGGTCAGCCATGTGGAAGTCCAACAAAGTAACCTCTATGTCATGTGCTGGCCCCAAACATTTTAAAAATAAAATAATCAGTAATATGAGAAAATGTTCACTGTATAGGATAAGAAACATTCTAAATAATATCACCCCTGTTGTTGCATTCTGGGAAATTAAGGATTCAACTGAGTCTTTTTGCTTGACTAATTTTTTCTTAAATTGGAATTTTGATAAAGAGGGCGCTCCAGAGAAACTGATTAATAGAAACAAGAATGCATTTAAACAAATAGAACAGATTATAGACAGTACAACACAGTAGAAAAAGAAAATTTTAATTGAAAATTCAATATGACAGCTGCTGCCTTTCTTTCCTTTTTCTTTCTTCTTTCTTTCTTTCTTTCTTTCTTTCTTTCTTTCTTTTCTTTTCTTTTCTTTTCTTTTCTTTTCTTTTCTTTTCTTTTCTTTTCTTTTCTTATGAAATGTTTGCTATAGATGTTTGCTATAGGGAGTGTGCCCTCACCAGAGAGAAAGAGAGAGACAGAAAGTGAGGAATAACCCCCCAGGAGGAATGGCCATGCCCTAATCCCTTCTCCATTCTCCTCTTGGGATCTTGGGCATGGACAAGTTCGGCATGTGTTTATGTCACCAGGTCCGGGACTTGAACATGATAAACTACATGGGAGTCCAGTGATGTAACCATTGTGCCATATGCTGGTTCTGACACTTGAACCATGGCAAACTACATGGGAGTTCAGTGATGTAACCATTGTGCCATATGCTGGTTCTGACACTTGCTTCTTAAAAGACTTATAATTTTTCTCATATTTCAACTCTTCCATTATTTTTGTCACAATGCAGACACAAAAACCAGTGGTAGAAGAGAGGCTACTTATAGTTTCTTTTAATATCAAGGAAACCTTTACCAGAAATTCCAGCAAATTATTTCTTTATTATCATACCTGTACCAAACACTGGCCAGCACAATAGGACTGCCGTGGTTCATTTAGTGAAAGTAAACTCTGAGGCGTAATGCACATTCCAGATCAGGGTAAGGTCCCTTTCTGAGACTCACCTGAACACATGTCTTTCCCCTTTTCTCACCTGCCTCCACCACGAATACAGGTTTCTCTGAGAGCACTTTCTTAAGAAATGACCAACTTGCAAACACTTGTCTGCTGCCTAGGAACTCAACCTTAGACATCTCCATCACCCACTGTGTGTGTGTGTGTGTGTGTGAGAGAGAGAGAGAGAGAGACAGAGAGAGAGAGAGAGAGAGAGAGAAACTACATGATACGTGGGTACAATGATAGGCAAGAAGTTATTTAATATTGCCAATTTTTTACTACCAATTTGGCTCAAGTACTGAAACTTCATTTGGGGAGAGGCATTAGTGCAATTTTGCAAAAGCCAGAATATAGTCAAAAAAATGAGATAATAATAAAACTTAAAAATATTAAGTCCAATAAGTAAAACAGTATCCACTCTTATTAAAATTTATAATCATGAACAAAAGCAATAATTACAAATGCAATAAAAAATACAGAGTTTTCATAAAAATAATCAAGTATTAAAAGATGCAAGTTAGAGCAGAGTCCCCTACCTTCTTGGAACCAGGGACCAGCCTTGAGGAAGACAAGCCCTCCACTGATACATGGTGCCAGGATTGTTAACGGATGGGAAAGTGTTGAGCTGTGTTGTGAAGTCCTTGGTTCTTTGGGTCCAGATCACTAAAGTTAGAGGTCTGTCCCTAGGTGCAAAACCGCAACCAAGAATGAAGTAGGTAGAAAAGAAGATTTAATAGGAAAGAAAGAAAGGAAAGAAAGGAAGTACACCCAAAAGGCTCTTGGGCAGGCAGATTGCCAGGTGGCAACTGCTCTCAGCACCAGTCAACCAAGTCAAAAGTCATTTTATTACTAGAGATCATGAATATTCATTAGTGTGAGGCCCTATTATGCTGCTTTTGTCCTTCCTTTGAATTTGAATTCACACATTTTCTCCTGCACCTGCTCACTTTCCTCACAGGTAAAGAATGAGGAACTTGATCACCTAATTGTGCAAGCCCAATGCGAGAGCCAGGTTGCCCCAATTAGACAGCCCAATTAGTCTATCACCCTAATGGGAATTAGGGCATTTACCAAAACACTTGGGGATTTTGGTAAAAGAAAAATCTATGAATCATCCCTGTGTGCTTCCCTCAGGCCCCAAGGAAGGAAGATGGCAAATTGCTTCGCCTTCTGGCGCCGAGCTAGATGAGCCTTTCACTTTTCTCTTGGGGCTGCCTGCTCATGACTAACTAACTGCCTATCACAGGATGAACCAAGAACACCACATTGACCATGCACTGTCTTTGCACTACTTACACATTGCAATTACAATTGAGCAATCACACAACACGGTTCGCGCTCCTATGACAACCCAGAATCTCCACTGACTCAATAGGAAGCATGCCGGGGTCTAGCCTCGGCAGTGGTGGGTGGCTCGTACACAGGAAGGCAACA
>NW_006159555.1:8350286-8379589 GCF_000334495.1 Tupaia belangeri chinensis | reverse complement strand
AGGATGTTTGATAACTTTAGTCCCGGGCCAGGGCGATAACGTTGCTGGTTACAATGACCTAGATGGAAATCTTGTCTTGCTAAGTAAAGACACAGTTAATATATGGACTATCTATACATTACAACAATAGAAGGTGAGTCTATGATCTTATATGGGAAAGGAAGATGATCTTGTAGCTCTGGAGACAACACAGGATGTTTTATTAGCAGTTTTTCATAGTCAACAGCACATAGATGAGAAACTCTTTGTAGTTGAAAGCTACCTGTTGCTTTAGATAAGAACTCCCAGCTTAAATGGTTAATCTTTCTCTGGAGCCCTCAGCTTTGTTTATCCTGTTGTCCCAGTCAGGCGTTTTCCTTTTATAAATCTGTGGGTTTCTGCATTTTGTTTGCTGAGTCTGTCAATTAGTGAGTTCTTTTGTTTTATCTCTGAGTCTCTGTTATGTGGTGAATGTGCTGACTTTGCCTAGCATGAGTTAACTTCAGCCTGTAGCTTTAACAAGGGGTATCTACCTAAAACTAACCTTAAACTAACTTAGTCTACATATACTTCTAATGCTAATTTGGTTTATACTAACTTAATCTATATGTTAATTTTGGCTTAAAAACAGACAGGTGGGGGAGTCTTAAACTTCCTGATCCTCCTGTCAGTCTTAGGGAACCACATTCCTACAAGATCACTAATTGGCTTTATTGCAATGGTTGGGGGTGATGTTTTACCCTTACAGGGTACCATAATAACAGTAAAACTCACTGCAGAGAAATTGAATACCGATCAGTTCAAGAACACAAGGGAGGGCTTGTAAACTGGGCCCTGCCTCAGTTTCTTCCCATTCCAGGTCCTGCCTTAGAATGGGAGGCAGCATCCTTACCAGCTTGTGTTGCCTGCATGGCCCCATCAGAAGCAGAGCCCAGGCAGCAATGTGAGGGATGGGGAGTGGCTGCAAACACAGAGGCAGACTTGCTAGCTTGCCCACTGCCCACTCACCCCTACCCCAACCAAAGCCCCCATCCCTTACTGACCTGCAGTAGTCCTGGCCAGGCCCCCAAAGGGCCAACTGGTACTGGTCCATGGTACTGGTACCTGTAGCATGCTGTCTTCCCCTTTTCTCACCTGCCTTCATCACTGTGACAGTTTGACCTAACAAGCTGACCCCTGAGTTAAGGAACCATTGGCAGAAATGCTGTAGGAATTAAGGTTTTTTTTTTTTCCTCCAGCTTTATTGAAGTATAATTAACACATAAAAATTGTATATATTCCAGGAGTACAACATGATATTTTGATATCTGATGTTTTGATTTTGATAGATTGTAAAATGATTACCACAATCAAGCTATTTAACATACCTATTAGCTTACATACGTAAGATCCACTCTCTCAGCAAATCTTAATTATACAATGCATTATTAGCTATTATAATCACCAAATTGTATATGGAATGAACTAGTTTTTAAAGGAGTTATAAAATTTGGATAAGCAGAAAGGATATTCTCTAATTATGACACTTTAGGGACAAAGATGCAAAGGCTGAAACATTCAAAGGCCGTTCAGGTGATGCAATGCATCAGTAAACATGACAGCAGTAGCTAAGAATTATTCAAAGTTCCATGAGCCACTCTTTCAAAAAATTCAAATGTGTTCTTTATTTCCCAAGAACTCTGTGAGGTAGGTATTGTTATTCTGCTCTATTGCGCATAATGAATCTTAGGCATGTAGAGCATGTAATTTGCTCAATGATATATAGAAGATTAATATTCATAAGTGATGTATTTCTAGAAGAAAAATTAAGTATTAACTTGAAAAAGTTTATTAGAAGAAATGCTCTTTGACTTTAAATTTAAATTGAGGATAGTAAGTGTTCAAATAACAGAAACTAGAGAGCTCAGAGTATACTTCATCACACACTGAGATTTGTCAATGATCCAGAATAGTCAAGAAATACTGTACGAGACAGGAGAAGATCAGTTAAGAGGCCTTTGCATCCACTTATTCATGAAATACAGGCTTGAACAGTGGCAGTAGGGGCCAGGTTGTAAAAATAAAATACAGTGCTAGATACAGTGCAAAAAAAAAAATTGAGGAAAAAGAACAAATTATTTAGGACACTTAGAATTATTTTTCAATGTTTTTGTCTTTGCTTTTGGACATAAGCAGCAATACTAGCAGCCTCTACAGCACAATGTCATAAATCCTACTTCAGGTGTGAAAGTCCTTTGCATTTTGATTTATCAGTCTGCCTTTAAACCCTTGTCTCAATGAATCACATTGAAGTAACACTCTTAGAACATGTATTAAATGTGAATAAATTCAACCTAAATAAGTCATTAGTAAAAATGTTAGCTCATCACAATTATTTATGTTGGATTTATTCCCAGAATTTGAGAAAAAGTTAGAAAGATGAGATTATGGTGGGCATAATTCAAACCGTTGCAAAAATTCTTCTCAAATTTTAGACTATGAACATTGTTTATTATTTTTAGTGCTAATGTTGCTATTCATACTTTTGATCATTGGATCAGTCCTTCCTTTTTGTGATTCTACATAGAAAGAGTTTCCGGCATTGCAGAGAACTGTTTCTCGTATCTGAAGTCATGGGCCCTTTTCTACGTCCACAAATGCTTCTTTGTAAGATGGGTACTTTTCAGTAGGTTTTGCTTTCTTTCTAAACACTATAAAACCCAAGACCCGCCTGCACTAGCCATGATCCCAGAAATGATCTTTTTGGTTTCATTTTTAGGAAAATGTACATATTTTTCTCATTTAATTTTAATTTCGATTTCTTTTATACATTCCATCATGTGTTATTTAGTTTGCAAAGTGAATATTCCAACACATGTACATTTCTTACCAGCCCAGTTAACAATACTATAAAATTATCTTTGAAAGATAATAACTCATTTTTTTGTCCCATAAATGACTCACCTCTCTATTTTTCTCCTTAATTTCCTTCGTCATTCTCTACTCTTATTTTATGATTTTAACTGTAACTCTAGATCAAGTTCTGGACACTTACTTTATTTCTGATGGTATATAGTAAATAACCTAGTTATTCTATTTTTTTTTAAGGAAGTCATAATCAATACTGTCAATGGGAAAAAAGTAAATCTAGTCTTATATAAAAGTACAGTCACTGGATGTCATGTTTTTTGAATTTAGCTACTGTTTTGGATTGAGACTCAAACACCTGTAATCTTAAATTTAGATTCTTTCAACATCCTTTGTTGTCTGTCTTGTCTAATGTTGATTCTCTGTCATTGACCTCAGTTTTTATGTCTGTAGTCTTAGAAATTTTTTGACAATGCTTTGCACTTTTCTTGGTTAGAGGATTTTTTTTTGGTCAACATCTTGCCCCTCATATATTATATGTTATATAATTATATATTATATATATGGAGAAGGGATTGCAGCATGGCCATCCGCCCTGGTGGTGTGGGGGGGTAATTCTCACTTTCTGTCTTTCTGTCTCTCTCTGTCTTTCTGGAGAGGGCACATGCCCTATAGCAAAAATCTCTTTCTCTCAAAAAAAAAGAAGCTGTTATGTAAAACCCACATTAGAGATTGTATTAGTCTGTTATTGTGCTGCTAAATAGAAATACTGGAGACTGAGTGATTTATAACTGTATAGGCTTATACAGTTATAATTATACAGTCACCATTTTTGTGGCTGGAAAGTCCAAGGGCATCTGCCAGCCTTGGTGCTATATCACATGAGAAGTACATGTGTTTCTGGGCATGTGTAGAGAGAAAAGGAATGGGAGGGGAAGGGAGAGACAATACTTTTCCACTTCCTCTATTTGTCCCTTTCATGCTCTCAGAGACTCAACATTTCCCAAAATTCCAAAACATTAACCATTGGGGATTCAAACCCTAGAGGGAGTTATGCTCCTTATATATCGGGTGAGGTACCTACCTAGATTATTTGAAATTCTCTGATTTTTTTTTATTGTTTTTTTTTTAGAGATTTTTGCTATAGGGCACGTGTGCTTGCCAGACAGACAGAGAGAGACAGAGAGACAGAAAGTGAGAAATCACCCCCCAGGGGGGATGGTCACACCGCAATCCCTTCTCCTCCATTCTCCTCTCGGGATCTTGGGCACGCACCACACACGCGCCTGGCATGAGTTTAAGCCACCGGGTCTGGGACTTGAGCCGTGGTCTACTATGTGGTAGTCCAGCGACGTAGCCATTACGCTAACTGCTGGTCTCTGATTATTTGAAAATCTCTGTACAAGAGAGTTGTTCCGTCTCTTCCATTTATTTTATCCAGTAACTCATTTATAGTAGTATGGATTCATACACTTATTTTATCACTAGACTGTAATCATGATAATCTATGTCTTTTTGTAACTTTTTAAAGATCAAGACTAGTCTCTTTATAAAATGTCTCCTTTATTTATTTATTTTGACAGTTTTCCCCCATAGATTTGCTTTTGGCAAGGATATAGCAGAAATGCTGTTGTGTACTTTTGTATCTCACCACATACGTTAGGTTGACTCACTATTGATGATCTTAAAGTTGTCTGATGAAATTGGTACATTTCCTTTGAAAATGAGTATTATTTTCCTTTTGTAGTTCAAAAGGAACTGTAGGCTTAGTCTTGGAAAACATTTCCCCTGGATATTCCACCAGTGGCTTTAGAAACCATTTCAGTTATTAGAATGGAAAGTTTCAAAAAGATGATATTTAAGTTCTAGCACTCAGTTACATTAACTGGCATTCTTCTGTAAAGTGCTTCCCTCTTTTTCCTTATTTTTTCCTCATTCTATTATGGTTAATATTATTATCATGTGTGTTTTTTAATATAATAATCCAATTTTTTAAATTAAGGAAAAAGATTTCTTTAGAGCATGTTCTTGTGTTTTTGTCATTAAAGAGTGTAATGATTCTTGTCTTCTCATCCCAGTGTACAAGGTGTGTGACCTGAATTTCCCTTTTCTACTTTGGTGGTGGTGGTGAATGGAAATTCTCCAGTTAGAACTATACGTTCCTCCCCATATCTCTTTTTTTCCTTTTTACCTGAAGGAAATACTTCTTGTTCAAATTCATTTTGATCACATTTTCCACTTACAGAAAAGCACTTGTAAAAAATGGTTTTTCTGTACTGTATATCTGGGGGCATTGTAAAATAAAATCTGGAGATTTTAGTCCTTGTTTTAATATATATTTTTGAGTAAAAATCTGATTAACAAAAAAGCTGGGGCTCTTTTAAAATTTTGAGCATGCTAGGTCCTTAAATATTCAAGGATTTTCAAATAGATTTGAATGTTCCAAACCAGACTATTTGAAGATGTATTAGATTCACTGTCCATGGAAGTCTTCAAATAGATATTTTACATACAGTTGGTGGAGATGTTGGAGAAGAAACTGAAACAGAAGATCAGAGTGAATGTTGGCATATGCCAAGAGCGCTTCCTTCCCCAGATGTCTGTAATTATAAACATTGATTTGTACCAGTGATTGTGACCAGTTCACTTTAGTCATTCTACTCAGTTCTTGGTCCCAATAACTAGAGGTAGGCTCAGGGTCTATGGTCAGGGGAAAAACGGACGCTGGCTAATAACTATCTCATAAATTGAATTCTTGACATTATATGCTATAAACTCATTTGGAATATTTTAGCTGATATTTACATGCACACAGTATTTTTAACTTAAATTTGCCAAATCTTTTTTTGTTGATATAGCTCTGGAAGTTGTAGAGTAGGAGAATTTATGAGAACCTATTTCATCTGTACCAGCAGATGAGAGCTTCCTATAGAAGAGAACAGAGTTAAAAGATGAAAGGAAGGGTGAGATGATTTTCAAGAGTTTGTGAGGGTGAGAATAAAATATTGTTGTGGAGCATGGGACCTAACAGTGATACAAATAGGAACAAGGTGTAAAAGATTTGTGACTGAAGTGAAGTAATACATAATTTTTGTGATATGAAATTGGTATAAAAGGGGTCAGCTATCAGAAAGCATTGAAGTTTCCAAGTATCAAAATTGAAAAGAGCTTCAAGGAGCCAGTGAAGGGCTTTGAAAGAATTTGCTTTGAACTATGTGCACTTTGCAAAATGATGCAATTCAATTCTAAATCCTCTGGCATTTATTCATGTGATTTTAGGGGCACCCAGTACATGGGATCAATATTGATGGAAATTGAATTTTCAAAAAAAAAATACCCAAGAAGCATCCATTTTACTAAATAAAACAGATTCTTTTTCTTATGAAATAAAAGTTCTTTAAGAAGGCATCGCATTAACTTTAATGATATCAAAGTTGGTGGCTATTCATACCAGTTTGTTCATTTTATGTTACCATGTTCTTATTCTTTCATATCATTTTCAATTCATTTTGTTTGAAATGAGATTTATAAAATACAGTGATACTTTATAGGTTTCTTCTAGTTGTTCGTGATTGGAATATGCATTTGAAGATAAATCTTGTGTGGTTTACATTTATCACTAGTTCTTTAGGAATGAAAGATACATTGTTAATCTCTGTACTGGTTTTCATGACTATGATTGAGTTGACTATCTATGTTCGTACCATGAACTTGACTAATTCAACACATTCAAGGCTTAGAAATATATGCTTTACTTTTCTTGATGGAAGATAGAATAGTAGCCCGAGGATATCATGACATTCATTTTTAAAGTGAAAAACACCATTTTAGGTAAGAGAATATTTAATTTTCTCTTTTTTCTCTTCACTTTAGTCTACAGAGAACAAAAATATTACGTGAGAATAGACATCAGAGTTCATATACTATCACCCCATACAGTTAAATAATAAATACCAATATTGATATTTTTCATACTGTTAAAGAGAGCTACTGGAATCCTCACGTAGAAGAGGAAGTTTTTGCATTAGATATATGAGTTAAAGAACACTTGGAATACAAATAAATGAATAATTCTATTTCAATTAAATCTGCTATTCAGTATTTCTAAAAAATTCAAGATGTAATATGAGTTTTAGCAGCGTAACTGGAATGTGAGCCAGCACAAATTGGCTATGGAAGAAGCCAGGAGTCCTAAGCAGGATTCTAATGCCTTGACTAAACACTGTTTTCCTTGTAAAATATAGATAAATGATGTATCAGAAAACCTCTTATCCAACTCAAATTTTAGATTTTAGCTTAAGGTGATGTGCCTTAATTGCTCACACAGCTAGAGCTAATACTTAGATTAAATCAGTAAGTCAAAATAGTAGTTTATGTGCTGCTGTTAATAAGGTACTGCATGCCAGATATAGGAACACAGCTGTGTACACACAGGTTTTGTTTTTTAATTTTAAAATTTTGTCAGAGGGCATGCGCACTCACCAGACACACTCACACACAGAAAACAAAAACAAAAAAACAAACAAAAAACCCCAAAAAACCCAAAAACATGAGAAAGCACCTCTAATGGGAGATGGTCACACAAAAATCCCTTATCTTCCATTTCTCTTTTTGGGATTTTTGAGCATGCACACACATGCACCTGGTGTATTTCCCAAACCACTCATCCTAGACTCCAACTGCACAGTTGGCCATGAGGGTCCATTTGTCCTAAACACCAAGCCGCTGGCTAAACACACACAGCTTTTATACCCATGCTGGAAAGCCACCCAACTCAAAAAGAGGCTCTTCCAAAAGCAGATGTCATGTTCTTCACTCCCTTTGATGTGTTATTTTAATGATGGTAATTACTGGGATATGATATCCTTGAGAGAAGTGCTTCAGTGTCTTGTCTTTCACTGTCTGCTCAGAAACACTATGTTGGTTATACCCAGCATATGCCCATTCAACAAGTAACGGTTTCATGACAATTTGATGGACTTGACAGATCATAAGAAAATATCAGTATTTTGGGGTTCAATAATATCATTGTTAGGCAGAGATACCGATGTTCTTAGGAGGAAGTCTAGCAAGACAACTATAGATGAAGTCAGATTCCTGAGATAAATTCTGGCTCTCTCCCTTTGGAAATAGTAACTCCTTTAAGGGATTGATATGGGGATTAAACAATAGGTATGTGAAGTATTGAATATAATGCTTGACCCTACTAAGTGCTCAATAAATATGAACACACACACACACACACACACACACACACACACACACAGAATTTCTTCTTTCATAAGGAGAGTTTGACCTAACAAATATGTATTGGAAGCAATGATACTAAATATATAATACTGTTATTTAAAACAGTGAAATTGAGGTTCAATATTTAAAATGTTGTTTTAAAATTATTTAAGCTACAGTTGATAATACTTATAGATTGATCTACTTTTCAATGATAATTAAATGTAGTATTTTGTTACAATTCAGTATGATAGGATATAAGTCTATACCATAATTTAGGAAGCTAACTTCTCTTTGTCTTACTGAACTGACTTGGTAACCAGTAGATATTATGACATTCACTTATGAATATATAACATGCTATTCACTTATATATAGGTGTATTTATATGGGTTGCAGACTAAATGCTTAAATTTTTCAAATTAAAATCATCTTCAAAATTTATTCACCCTGGGCACCAGCCGTTAGTGCATTGGCTATGTCGCTTGACTCCCACATAGTCGACCATGGTTCACGTCCCGGACCCGGTGGCTTAAAACTCACGCCGGGTGCGTGTGCGTGTGTACCCAAGATCCTGAGAGGAGAATGGAGGAGAAGGGATTGCGGCGTGACCATCGCCCCTGGGGGGGGTGATTTCTCGCTTTCTGTCTCTCTGTCTCTCTCTGTCTGTCTGGTGAGCACACGCTCCCTATAGCAAAAATCTCTAAAAAAAAAAAAAATTATTTACCCTAAAATCTGGAATTACTTTATGTTGTCTATTATCTATGGACAGCATAGATATGTTAATATTAAGTACTCTCATCAACAAATGAATGAATGTATTTTTTAAATCAATCTATCATATCCTCTGACTGTCCCACTAGAATGTCATTCTTGTGTTTTGATTTTGTCATTCTTGAAGCTACAGTAATACTTCTGTTCATGACAGCCATTTACTCCTTTAAGAGCACTGCAAGACTCTGAAGGTCATCTTATTACCTTATCTGTATCAATAATGAGTTATGGTCCCTTTTGCTCTTCAAATAGGAAGTGCACTTGATAGACCCAAGAGAGTTACAGAGGCAGTTGCAGAAGGGCAGAGTTGAGTCTCAATAAATATGTATTGGTATTTTCTAATGAAATATTTGACTTTTTCTCTAAACTTTTTCTGCATGCTATTTCTGATTCTGACTTTGCCTTCCTTGATTTCTGGTGCATAGACATTGGTTGTCATGTAGAATGTTTTTGCCTGTCTCGAAGAAGGAGGGATGGACACCAATGGGTGTGGGCTGAGTAGCAACCGCTGTCCTACAGCAACCACTGTCTGTGTTGCATAGACGGCAGCCCAAACTCTGTCTCTTTCAGACCATAAGCCATAAAGGTCTTGACAAAGAAAATTGGCAAAAAATGTTAAAATATGTTGTATGTGTTATAATATTTAGGCTTCAGCACTTTTCAAATGTTTGGACTCAGAAATCCTTTACATATCTTAAAATAGTGAATTCTCCAAAGAGTTTTTGTTTGCAAGAATATCAAAGTCTATCTTTGTTATTTTTGTTTTAGGAATTAAAGTTCATAAAAACTTAAAACTCAGGAATACTTGCACACATATTCTATTAGTGAGAGTGG
This sequence comes from Tupaia belangeri chinensis, assembly GCF_000334495.1. Lineage (NCBI taxonomy): Eukaryota > Metazoa > Chordata > Mammalia > Scandentia > Tupaiidae > Tupaia > Tupaia belangeri. The sequence goes on along the minus strand of NW_006159555.1, from coordinate 8,369,926 downwards.
TGATGTCATCACACCTCACAGGGCCTCTGGAAATTCCACTGTATTCTTGTGAGAGTAGGAGACCAAATTGACATTAACATCTTTATATTTTTATGGGAAGAATGTTGGCCTCATGGATTCGTAGAAACAGTCTTGAAGACCTCAAACGGTCTCCAGTCACACTTTTCAAACAATTTGTTTAGACAAAGTTCCACAGAGAGAAAATTATAACTCAAGTCTAAAGGAATAGTAAGAATTAAGTAGATAATAAAGATGAAATACTAACTCAATTTCTTTATTTTTTTCTTTTTCTGAGAGAGTTCTTTGCTATAGGGCATGTGTACTCACCAGACAGTGAGAAACAGAGAGACAGAAAGTGAGAAATCACCCCCAGGGAGACAGTCATGCGACAATTTCTTTTTCTCCATTCTCCTCTGAGGATTTTTGGCACACACACACACTCACACCTAGTGTGTTTCAAACTGAGGGGTCCAGGACTTGAACCGTGATTGGCCACAATGAAGTCTAGCACCTTAACCATTATGACACCAGCTGGGCCCTTGACACAATTGCTTAACAAAGTGAATTTTTACACCAATATACTTGTTTATTTTCATAGCTTTGATTTTTGCCTGATATTTTATAAAATAAAGGCACAATTGGCACTGTAGGTTCCAGCTGCCTTAACCCCCACATCACTGGCTGGCCTGGCATTTCATTTATTTCAATGGAAAATATAAATTAAAAAAATAAGTTTTCTTGGTTATTTTCAAGCTTACAACTTTAGGAAATTTGAGTCATTCAATTTATGTTTTATATTGTAAGTATTCAAAATAAAAATAGTAATGTGTAAAACATACTTTTATAAATACATTTTTTCCTTTGCTCACTAGATTACTGCTATCTTAGATTTCCATTATTAATCTGCATCTTTTATGTATATAGATATGCGTTTCTGTTTGCTTTACTCTCTATATGTGATCACCTTATATCCAAAATTGACAACTAAAACAGATTTCTGGCAGGTGGCATGGTGGTTAAGGATATTGGACTCCCACATGGTCAACTGTGGTTTGAGCCCCGGACCTGGTGGCTTGCTTTCTCATTCTCTCTCTTTCTTACTCTGTCCCTCTCTAGTCAACTTTAAATAAATAACATTATATAAAGCAATTCCTAAAAAATGAATTTTCCTTCAAAACATATCAATATATATATATATTTACACACACACACATACATACATGTACTTTTTAGCTCAAATAATTGTATAACTCAATAAGCAAGGAAAAGAACCAGCATTAGCTGTGAGAAGGGAAAATAAGTTGCCTGATATAAATAATGCATTGTTTTTAGTATATGCAGATTGGTCTCAAAGATGGAAGCACTATATTTAAGACATTATTTAAGACTCAATGTTGTGATATGGTCAGGAGGTATGTGTGTCTGTGAATGCATTAGAACACTACTGTGAACAATGAGACAACATGTGTGAGCTACATACCTATTTGAAATTTCTAACTGCCATGTTAAAAAGAAGTAAAAGTCACAAATAAAATTTTAATAATGAACTTAATTTAAGCCAGTCTACTAGTAAAATTATTATTCCAACATGTGAGCAATGTAAAAATTATTGCTGAGATTTTAGTCCATACTAAGTCTTCTGAATTTGCTATATATTTTATGTAGCAAGACTAGTCACATTATAAACATTGTCTGAAATAATGTGAGAAATAAGCATTTTTTTACTCTTAGCGAATATTTATTCATCTTACTTATATTTGGTTATAAACAGAAATTTGACACTTAGAAGAGACAAAACTTTTGAAAATATATAATCTCTTCCTAGATGTTCATTTATAAAAGTACTCCAAATTATAGCTATTAAAAACTTTAAACTATGGTGAATATATTGGTACATCATTTAACATTAATAGGTACTGATATATCTAAAATAATTTTGTTAAATATATGTGGAAAATATTGGCCTATTGACTAAAGGAAAACAGAAAACAGTGGTTTTAGGACATTAAACACTGAATGAGAATATTTTGCCTTAAAATTTATTTACATGTTAGCAACTATTCATATAAAAAGAATAAACTTTTATGATATTTATATTACTTTTGTCATGGAATTGTTTACATAGCAGAAAAAATATACAGAAGAAAGTACTTGTACTAATAAGTCACAATAGAAATAAATTCTAGTATTGCTTTTAGCACTCTTTGCTAGATATACTGAAGCAAGTTACTTAACCTCTGTGAACCTCAGTTTCCTTATCTTCATAGAAATTATGCCTTTCTTTTTTTTTTTTGGAGAGGTTTTTGCTATAGGGCGCGTGCGCTCGCCAGACAGACAGAGAGAGACAGAGAGACAGAAAGCGAGAAATCACCCCCCAGGGGGGATGGTCACGCTGCAATCCCTTCTCCATTCTCCTCTCAGGATCTTGGGCACTCACGCACACGCGCCCGGAGTGAGTTTTAAGCCACCGTGTCCAGGATGCGAACCGCGGTCGACTACTTGGGAGTCCAGTGACACAGCCATTACGCTAACTGCTGGTTCCCAAATTATGCCTTTCTTAACAAATCATGACAATTAAAGAAATGTTACCAAAACCACTATCACTATTTCTATGTGATAGTGAGTTAGTTGATGCACATAATATTAAAGTTTGAAACAATAGATCTTTAATATATATTAGTGTTTCTTTTTTCCAAAATACCACTTTAAATAGTTCTGCCTCACTTTGATATTTTGTAGTCTCAAAAGCAATTATAGACATGTCAATCAAACATTGATTTCTTAAGATTAAGTAACGCTGTTCTTAGCAAATTAAATGTGTACTTTATAAAATGTCAGTTAATTAAAAATAATTTGCAGAAATAGTGGATATCTTATAATAAAAATAAATGAAGTCACTTATAAATGCACTCACTTCTAGTGGATAAAATAATCTGATTTTTATTTTTTTAGTTAGTAACAGTTGCTAGTAATTCAGGTAGTAAGACTACATCTTGTAGTCATGAGATCAATTGACTCAGATTTCTTAATATTGTTAATCTGATACTTATTAATTACTATCAAAGCTATTCATTTCTTATTATCTGGTGTTGATTCTACTTTACACTACTTAGTATTTTTTTTTTTTTTGGAGAGGTTTTTGCTATAGGGCGCGTGCGCTCGCCAGACAGACAGAGAGAGACATAGAAACAGAAAGCGAGAAATCACCCCCCAGGGGGGATGGTCACGCCGCAATCCCTTCTCCTCCATTCTCCTCTCGGGATCTTGGGCACGCATGCACACGCGCCCGGCGTGAGATTTAAGCCACCGGGTCTGAGACGCGAACCGCGGTCGACTATGTGGGAGTCCAGAGACATAGCCATTACGCTAACTGCTGGTTCCCCACTACTTAGTATTCATAACAGTATTCCTCCTGTGAGTTTTGCTACTTTGTGTCTTTTAAGAAATTGGTTGATTTCACCTAAGTTTTCAAATTTGTTGGTATAGATACTTTCAGTTTTTCATTATTTTTATAACTGTATCAGTAATGTGATCCCTCTTTGTCTTCTGCCATTGATAATTTGTGTTTTTTCTCTTATTTTTCCTTCATTAACTAACTAAGGCTTTATAAATTTAAATTGCTTCTTTAAAGAACCACTCTAGTTATTTGTTAATTCTATTGCTTTTCTGTGTTCAATTTCATTTATTTCGCTATTTTATATTATTTCCTTTTTTCTAATTGCTTTAAGCTTGAGCTTCTTTTTCTAATTTTATAAAGTGAAAGCTTAAATTATCGGTTGTAGATTTCACATCTTTTCTAATACATGTTTTTAATTTTATGTATATTTTCATTCACTGTCTTGATTACATTCTCTCAGATTTTGAAAAGTCGTATTTTTATCTTTATTTAGTTCCAAACATTTTAAAATTTTTTCTTGAGTCTTCTTTGATAACATATGCTATTTGGAAGTACTAAACAACATGTTTTAATATAATTGTCATTACTATAACATTTTAGGGGATTTTTTCAACAACATTTCTGTCATTGATTTAAGGTGTATTTTATGATCCAGAATATGGTCTATTTTGTTAAACATTCCTTGTGATACTGAAAAGAATTTATATTCTGTAAGTGTTGGATATAGTACTCAGTAAATACCGAAGAGGACAAGTCAGTTGAACTACACTGTTACTTGTTTGATCTATAAATGCCAAAAGAACAGTGTGGAAATCTTCGACTAAAGCAGCTCATTTGTTTATTTCTCTTTCTGTCTTTACCTGTCATTGCCTTATATTTTTATGTGCTATTGGTAGATGTATACATGTTAAGGCTTTTTATGTCTTCCTGGATACGTAACCCATTTTTCATTATGTAATCATTTTCTTTATTCCTAATCATTTTTCTCTTCAGAGGTCAGCTTGGTCTAAAATTAATGTAGCTACTCCTAATTTCTTTTCATTAGTATTCACAGACTCGATCATGATTCATCACCTTATGTTTATCCTAGCTTCTCCAAATTTCTTTTCATTCGAATTAGTGTAATATATCATGATTCATCACTTTATAGCTTTATCCTATTTGTATATTTGAACAGCCACTCCTTTCTATTTAATGACCATTAGGACTTAGGACCTGTTGTTCTCCAGTATGGGAATCCCCTTTCTCAGTCCGTCTGATCAGTAGTCACTACGTGAAGCATTCACAATCACACAAGATTGAATATTTGGTTTATAAATTTGTACTTTTTAAGTGCACTCACAGAAGTGGGTATCTGTAGATGGAATACATTTGAATGCTGTTATCTTATCCACTATTAAAACCTATCTTTAATTGCTATATTTACATTTACTCTGATTACCACTGTAGTTGAATTCATACCTATGATGTTCATAAGGGTTTTCAGTTTGTGCACTTACTGTTTCTTTTCATTTCTTTTCTTCTTTTTCTACATTCCTTATTTCAAGCTTTAAATATGATTCCATTTTCTCCTCTACTGAGCACACTAACTACATCCCTTTTTTGAATTTTATCTATTTTTTCCTTCAGTTTATAACATATATTTCAAACTAATAAGTTTGCTTTCAAATAACACTGTGCCACCTCATGTCTATGTGATTATAGAGTATCAAGTATGACTAAGAATTCTGTAAGTCAGCTAGGCTAATGGACTGCTGGACCTTATTATAAGTAGGCACAAAATCAACATATATTCTAAACTGTTAAATAACTGGATATTGAAAATACTGAAAATTTGTATACTATGTTCCATTTTATCAGTTCTGTATATGTTTAGAATTGATAGGCATAGTTTTTCATCTCCATTTTATTGATCAGCCATTAGGTACTTGTACTTCATATTGGTGAACTTATTGAAACTCATAAGTTATAAAACATTTCTATTTTCCTCATTTGTGGAATGTGGTTATAATATGGTAATGAGATGCCACAATGCAAAAGACTTTTAATACATTTGCTCAGGATGGCATTTTGAAGCAGAAGTTGCTAATAACTTGATTTTGGTCTATGGTTTGGAGACCTAAATAATAAATTTGAATATTAAATATTATATAACTCAACATCTTATAATTAATCAGCATAGATTTTCTTTTATCTTATAAAAGAATTATTTTATTTAACTTCATTTATTTATTTTAATTTGAACAGAGAGGAAAAGAGTGAGAGAGAGAGAGAGAGAGAGAGAGGGAAAGTGAGAAAGCAAGCTACCAGGTCTGGAACTCGAACTGTGGTTGGCCATGTGGGGATCCAACGCCCTTAACCACCACACCATCTGCCGGTCCAATCAGCATAGATTTACTAGGCTCTATTAATTCATGTGATTTGTCTATTTTTCGCATGTAAGAAAAAAAAATTATAAGGAAAGAAGAGGTAATCAAATAAAAATGTGGAAGCATTCTGAGCAACAACAAAAGTTAATAATTAACAGCAGAGACATTCTTGTTAGAGGCAGACTTTTGATGAAATACTCCCAGTGTCTCATATGATCATCACTCTGGTGAAGAAGATATGCACCTCAAGATGAATTTCTGCTTCCCTTCTTTCTGAGTATGATCTAAGTGTTCTAAATCTGGTTTATAAGAAGACATATTTTAGCACATTTTCCTGACTTCACCGGCTGACCTTACTAGGGGAAAAAAATCCCCAAATCTTGCTTAAAAATTTAGCGTGATTTATATTTTCAGTTTTAAAGCTTATCTAGAACGTTGATTTTTGAGAAGTATAATGTAACATCAGGTTCAAGGGCGTGCAACTTTCTGAGATGAGGTTTTAAGGAATAAAGGTTAGAGAACAAAGATGGAGCAGAGAAAGTGGCTAACAAGGCTACAGTCTCAGCTGGACTCTATCTCAGCTTGATTCTTCGAATATCCCTGGAACATAAATTGCTTCATTTGTCTATTTTGGCTCGGGATAAAGAAGCAGATCTTTTTCCAGACCAGCAAGTGTTAGAGTTGGTTGAGGCACTGGACTTCCACATGGCCTGCCCTGGTTCTAGTCCTGGACCTGAAGATTTGCTTTCTCTCTCTTTGTCTGTCTCTCTGGTGAGTCCATGGGCCCTATAGCAAATTTAAAATAATAATAAATAAAATTTAAAACAAAAAAGTAGATCTGTTGTAACTCCATGTCACACAGTCCTTAGACATGGGATCAGCCCAAAGGATGTATAATTTACCATGCAGGTGTCTACCAACCTCGATTTAATAAGTCCCATCATTTTTAGGAGTACATATTTTAGAAACAAGACAAAGATCATTTCAAATGTCTACTCTCTTTCAACTAATGCCCATGAAGCTGTGTGCTTAAGATAAGTACGTTTCACTGTGCAGTAACCCACCTAATTTTCAATTATATTCAGAAGCACTTCTGTATTTCGCCACATCATGGCTACATTAGAAAATCTCTAATTACATATCCTAACATGATGCCTTCTTACATCAGCCTTCTAACTAGCAGCTTCTGCTATGGTTAAGCCCAGTTTCCCCTAGGAGCTGCTTGCTGGATTAATAGTCAGTTGAATACACAGGAGGTCAAATACGCAGAATCATCACCTATGAAGTCAGACATGTTTTTTTGTTCATCACAGCAACCATTTACTTTTTACCACCATATCCTTGAACTGGAGACACTCTATATGCAATGAGGTTTGTTAATGTTATGAGGGGAACAGCATTTTCACATATTTCTCAAAGATAAGAAATGTCTAAGAGATGCAGGACCCGCCAATTAAATAAAAATAATACGGGGCCAGGCAATGGCAGAACAGAAGCACACCTGGACTCCCATGGCAAAGGTCTTACATTTGTTTCCCAGGACATCACTGAGTTCACTGCCATGTGTGCTTGATCTGGGCCACTTGAGGCACAGTGTGGACTGCAACATGAAGACTCTGTTGGGGGTATTTGTTTTTTTGTCTGTCTATTGATCTTCCTCTCTCTCCCTCTCAGGAAAAGAAAGAACCTTTAAAATGAAAAGAAATAAATAATATAATCACCATATTCTTATAATAAAAGTCCCTGTCAATGAAGAGTTGTAATTTAAATGCTCTTAGATCATGGATCATTTTTTTTTTAATTCTTTCTTTCTTTTTTCTTTTTCTTAAACTTACACCTTCACTATATATATATACACTCTACTTCTGCTTGTTCTTTCATCATTGGCATAATTCACTTTCTTAATGCAATACGTAAACCCTTGTTAGTGCTCAGTAAATTGAATATATCATATATACATACGATAGTGACATGTGTCTGTAAATATATGATGCTTTAAAAATTATAATTTTTATTATTTAAGTGTTTGCCATGGGGCAAGTGTGTGAACCAAAAAGAAAGTGAGAGAGAGACAGTGAGAGGGAAAGTGAGAAATCATCTCCCGGGTCAATGGCCATGCCACATCCCTTCTTTTCCATTTTCCTTCTGGAATTTGGGGCATGCATGCATGTCTGGTATGATTTTTCAAGTTGCCAGGTCCAGGACTCAAACCACTGTCAGTCATGTGGGATCCAGCACTCTAACTACCACACCACCTATTGGTCCCTATTATTGTTATTTTCAGTTTATTTATTTATCTCATGATTGAGAGAAAAAAATAGTCAAGAACCCCTAGAGGAGTCATCACAGCAGGATTGATTTCCAGTGTCAGCCAGCTCAGATGCAAATGAAATTCTCAGGATGCAAACCTGGACCTTCACAGTGTTGTGTGGCTGTATTCACACCATTTCACTATCTGGCCCCTATTTTTATTTTTAAAGAACAGTGCCTAGAAATGCGCTATTTACATTAATGACTAGTTGTTTTATTATAGACATGATTTTAATCATTGTTTATTTTCGAGAGTAAAAGCAAAATGGATATTTGCAACTGAAAGTTAATCAGATCTCCTAGTTCTATAAAACATTGACTTATAGCTGCCCATTTTTTTCATGGCTTAAACAACAGAAGTGAATTTTATGAAACCCCATATTGCTTGTATGTAGACTATTAGAAAATAATTTGTTTGTGTGGTGTGAAGACTAGGTCATAATTATATTGAACTATGTTTTTGTGAAAAGTAATTGGGTAGGGAACCAGCAGTTAGTGTAATGGCTATGTCGCTGGACTCCCACATAGTCGACCACGGTTCGCTTCCCAGACCCGGTGGCTTAAAACTCACGCCGGGTGCATGTGCGTGCGTGCCCAAGATCCTGAGAGGAGAATGGAGGAGAAGGGATTGCGGCGTGACCATCCCCCCTGGGGGTGATTTCTCGGTTTCTGTCTCTATGTCTCTGTCTGTCTGGCAAGTGCACGTGCCCTATAGCGAAAATCTCTCTCTCAAAAAAAAAAAAAAGTAATTGGGTATATCATTTGCATGGTTGAGAGTTGAACAGCAAAGTTGTGAGATTTCCTGTTGTATACAGTTATCTAAAATGAAGTGACAAAGTTTCCAAAATAATGAGCAGGATGGGAATCATATTTTTGCTTCACAGTATGATTTATCTCTTAATTACTGGAATATGGTTTAAGGTTGTTCTTTTCTAAATAGGAAATTCTAAGGTCATTTAAAAATTATTATCCAGTTTGGGGATCTTGTATTTAATGCACTAATAATTTGACTCTTTTGAGGAGCTTGGAAATTTTGTCTTCTCTTACTATGTGCACAGAAATTGTGTGTGAATGATCATATCCTAATTCTCTTTGTTCAAAAGGATTTTGGAAGTCAATAGCTCTTGCAAAGGAACACATGACAGTTACAGGTAATCATTTCTGCCACTTTTGAATTTCTAAGAGGGCCTTGTATAAATAAGGTAGATGTTTTCTTTATGAACCAGGATAATTTCGTGTTGGTAGAAACCGTTGAGAGGAATTGATGCAATTTAAGAAGTGTAATACAATAGTACTCCAATTTCTCTTGTGAATTTATATCAAGAAAGGAAATTTCACAGTAAAGGGGCTTTTATTAGTGTACAGTACATTAGTAACTTGGTCGAAGAATGTCTGTGTCCTCTCTGCTCTTTATTTTAATAGTTCAATTTTTAATGGAATTTGCAACAAATGACCTATATTATGGCAAGATTATATTTTCATTTTAGGTATCATGATTTCAAGTCTAATTATTACAGTGATTATAATAGTTTCATCTAGCTAATATGGAATGCAAATTGGAGTACTGAGGTAGGATACAGGGACAAAGGCTTTTTCCAGGTCCCACAATGTTCCAGGAAAAGGATAAGATAATGGTTTTTATAGCCCAAAGCCTCTAGGCAAAGAATCTCCTGACCTTCTACCCACTCCAAAATTAGAAGAATACCTGGATCCATCCAGCATGTGTTCCTCTCCTTAGACCCAGATAAAAATCTCTTGCCACAGTTTCTCCTTGGGCAACCCATTTTTCTGGGACCCCTCCATTTTGGGAGCTTTGTTTCTCCTTCCCTCTCCTTCAAGAGACTCGCCGCTTTGCTATACCTACTCCCTGTGTCTGCAACTCTAATTAATCCTGAGTGTGGGACAAGAACCCGTGCTTCACTGCGAGTGCTGGGCCTGCCCATCCCAGCACCCCCTGCATTTCTGTGTCACTACCCCACACCCATGTCATAACATTGGATGCAATATGTATAAAACACACACACTCATGTATACAGACATTTCTCTTGGAAACCAGGTGACAGAGTAGAATATCTATTTTTCAAGTAAATGATTGAAATGTCAGCTAGTTGTTTTATATAAGCAGTAAGAGCTTTAAAGAAATAGATTCTGAAATCAGAAATCAGAGAAGGTAAAAGGGCAGAAATCAAACTTAAACCGTAGATTGTAATTAAGCAGTGAATAAATTGAGAAAGAGTAAATATAAAGAGACTGTAAGTTACTAAAATATTTATGAAATAAACAAATAATATAATATGTAAGTGGATAAACTTTGTGGTTATAAGATGAAATATGAGGACTTCTATATTTATAGCAATAAACATTATTTGGTGACTAAGATCATGGCTTTTGCATTCATATAGACCCATAAAGGGAGGATTATGGAATCAAGGGGAAAAAGAAAGAAGCAAAACATTTAAGGAACATAAAAATGGAAAATTTTTTGTTGATGATAATATGTATAGTAATATCTTTGATTGAGCCAATATACAATGTATTCAGGATGGGAAAATTCATTTGGTATGTTGTAATACTATACAGTGATTGAAAATTAAAAAAAAAAGAAAAAACTTGTATTTGTTGTTTCAAATATTTTGACAAAGAATTTCTCAATTTTATCTATTTTAAAATATATTGTCATGTGTTGTTTATGATTTTTATTAATATTTTAAATATTTGTAAGGTCTATGACGATATCCTATCATTATTTATAATATTGAATTTAACATTTAATTTATTTAAAATATTGGGACCAGCAGTTGGCATAATGGCTATGTAGCTGGACTCCCATGTAGTTGACTGCGGGTTGAATCCCGGACCCGGTGGCTTAGGCTCACGCTGGGCGCATGTGTGTGCATGCCCAAGATCCCGAGAGGAGAATGGAGAAAAAGGAATTGCGGCGTGGCCATCTGCCTTGGGGGGTTATTTCTCGCTTTCTGTCTCTCTGTCTTACTCTGTCTTTCTGGTGAGCGCCCACGCCCTATAGCAAAAACCTCTCCAAAAAAGAAAAATAAATAAAACATTAAATTTCCTCCTTATGCAAGATAAAGATCTAGATATTTTTAAGTTGTTCAAAGGATCAAATTATAGCTTTGTTAGTTTTATCTATTGTTTTAATAAATTTTATTTCACTGTTTTTTCCTATCATTATTTTTCTACTTGCTCTAGTTCTGTTTGTTTGTTGGTTTGTTGTTTTTTTAATGAATTTATTATGGAATGTTCTTAGGTAGATACAAATTTTGATTTGTCATTAAAAAAAGTTATGCTTCCTCACGATGGATAATAAAGGTAAGAAGCTACAGGGTTTTAAGCTTCTTTCTACTTGAATTTTCTGATAATTTGGCAAAGTGTTGTCATTTTTGCAATGCTAGAATAAATTTAAAAAGTCTCTTCTATGCTTTAAAAGTCTCTTCTATGCTTCTCGTCAAAAAGTGGTGAATAATACCGGAAGATGGCATAAAAAAAAGCCTTTTTTTGTTTTTCCTATTCCTTCTGTAGTATTGGAGCCCGTTGTTACCTTCACAGGCTATGATTTTCACTTTATCCACTTTAATCAGTCCTGCCACCTCTCTGAATTCAACATCATTCAATACAGAAGTCCACACATAATCGCAGAATCTGCACGTATTTAAAGAGCCCCTGAAATTGACCGTTCCTGACCCTCTGAGCCGATGCTGAATTCATAGCCTTTTCAAACTGAAGTAGAACTTGAAGGGCAAGTTGGGGGCTACTCTGTTGAGACTGTGGACTGTTCCTCAAGGTGGTATTTCCGTATAACTGCTATGCCATGACTTAGAGGAAGATACTGTTATTCTTATTCAGACTTGCATGGATGTCCCACTACCTCTGGCACAGGTGCTTCTCTGGACGATCCGACACCAGTGGCGGCCAGGAGCAGGATAGGAGATGCCTCTTCCCCTGACCACCTCTTCAGTCGCCACAGCACCGGCAGAGCTCAGTGACGACCGGGTGGTTTTGTTTTTTCAAGGTGTTTTTTTTTTTTTTTTGCTATAGGGCGTGTATGCTCACCAAGACACAGTCTTCCCTCCCAGGGAATGGCCATTTACAATCTCTTCTCCTCCATTCTGCTCTTGGGATTTTGGACACAGACACACATGTGCCCAGTGTGAGTCCAGGACTCAAACTGCAGTCGATCATGTGGGAGTCAAACACTTTAATCACTACATCACTGCAGCACCTGCTAGCCCCTGGGCTAGCTCTAATTTGTCCTGGCTGTTCTTACTTATTAAGATTATTATTTAAATAATAGATTTAACACATGTAAAGTGTTTCCACTCTAAAATTATGAACTTCCTTCTTGTAACCACAAGGTATATGATTTCTTCTTTTACCTATGATTCAGTATTACTTAACTTCAATTTGTTGGCATTTACCTGGAAATCATTTTATTTTCAATTTAAGTATAGTTTTTTAGGATAATGTATATTTTAATATTTGAAACAATTTACTAAGAGTATTTTGTGGCTCAGTTAGTATCCCATTTTCACTTGGAAAGAATGTGTATGCTATAATTACTTGATTGATATATTTTTTAAATATCAATTTATATCTTACTATTATATTAATAGCATATTTTAGAATTGTATCAGGCTTTTTCATATTGTTTTTCAAGTTACCTATATAATTTACAGTATTCAACTTATCAAGTTTCTTAATTTTTTAAAATGATTTTTTGTTGTAGGACACATGAGCTCACCAGAGAGGAGACAGAAAGAAACATTGAGAAGGAAAATGAGAATTCATTCCCCCAGGCGGAATGGCTGCACTATAATCCCTTCTCCTCCATTCTGCTCCTGGGATTTTGGGCATGCAGACACACACGACCGGTGTGATTTTCAAGCCTCTGGGTCTGGTACTTAAAGTGCAGTCTCCACATGGGAGTCCAGCACTTTAAACAGTACACCACCTGCTGGCCCCCTTGTCAATTTTTTATATCACTGAGATATAGATGTTAAAAATGTCCAAATATTATTATGATTTTTCCATTAATTTATTTAATAGTTCTGCCTACTTATTAGAGCAAGTGTACTCATCAGAGACAGTGAGACAGAAAGAGAGAGAGAAGGAAAGCAGTCCTCTACCAAGCATAGTCATGATACCATCTCTTCTCCTCCATTTCTCCATCCTTTGGATTTGGGGTACATATACACATGTGCTTTTTTTTTTTTGTTTTAACTATTGGGTCTGGGCTTTAAGCCATAGTCAGCCATGTGAGATGTGACTCAACCTCTAGGCTATTAGGCCCACCCTGTTCTGTCAAGGTTGCATCATGCATTGTGAAGCTCTGTTACTTGGTGCACACTGTTGGAGAAATATCACAAAAACCAAATTCTTTTGCTAACCGAGAAAATCTTTCCACAAAAGTTAAAAAAAGAGAAAATGGTTTAAATTTTAATAAGCATTAATACAGAATAGGATATGTATCACATTAAAGACAAGAGGGAATCTCATTTTTTATATAGTGAAGTGGATTCAACACATTGCATACATGTTCTCCATATAAATGGTAACTGGTTCTGAAGTAAGAGGACTTAATAACTCCATCAACACAGTCCATCCTACATTCATCTGGCATTTGGTAGTGACCTGCATTTATTAATTGCCTTTTATCTTTTCTTTTTATTTATTTTTTTTTGAGGGGGAGAGGTTTTTGCTATAGGGTGCATACACTCGTCAGAAAGACAGAGAAAACTAGAGAGACAGAAAGTGAGAAATCACCCCCTGAGGGGAATGATAACACTGCAATCCCTTCTCCTCCATTCTCCTCTCGGGATCTTGGGCACGTATGCACACATGCCTGGCGTAAGTTTAAGCCACTGGGTCCGGGACTCGAACTGTGGTCAACTACATGGGAGTCCAGTTACATAGCCATTACGCCAACTGCTGGTCCCAAATTCTTACATTTATGTCAAGACATAAGTTTCTAACTTATTGTAGACTGAATTTATGCTCCCAAGGATACTGAGCGAGAAGGCACTATCTTTTTTTGATGATTTATATTTCAAAGTGATGGCTTCCAATATCTTGAAAGAAAAAGATTCCTGAGCTTTAAAACTATTATAGCAAGAGACTTAACTACCGTTTTAAAAATGTACGTACATCTCAAAAAGTCAGAGAAAAATGTTTGTAATTAGAAGTTCTTTAAAGCAAATGCTCCAAGAAAGAGAGAGGAGGAAGGGAAAACTCTTCTTTTACCAGAGGAAAAACATTAGAAGATAATCTTTTAAGTTTGTAATAGTACTCAACTTGGATTCTGTTTTGATATTTATATAACAAAACCAGTTTTCTCTTCTTCACTTTTGCACGGCATAATCTTCATTCCTTTATTTGCTTTCCTCCTGCTATTTCTTACCCTCTCTGTTCAAGTATTTATTTTCATTTATGCTTTCTCCTATTTTGGCTTACTTTCTTCTGTTGTGTCCACTTTGATGTTGTCTCTTTGAGTTTTTAAACATTTGTTTTTGAGAGGTTTTTGCTATAGGGCGTGTGCGCTCACCAGACAGACAGAGAGAGACAGAGAGACAGAAAGTGAGAAATCACCCCCCAGGGGGGATGGCCACGCCGCAATCCCTTCTCCTCCATTTTCCTCTCAGGATCTTGGGCACACACGCACACGCGCCCGGCGTGAGTTTTAAGCCACCGGGTCTGGGACTCGAACCGCGGTCCACTATGTGGGAGTTCAGCGACATAGCCATTATGCTAACTGCTGGTCCCAAGTTTTTAAACATTTTTGTTATTTTAATTTTTAGTGCAATATTTTCCATTTCATTCAATTTTATAGATGCAGACTTCAGATCTCTCCTTAAAGTTCTTACATACTCATTCATTATATCTATATTTTCTTATAAACTCTTAAATTTATTATAATTATGGTTGTATCTTTCTGTGCTAGTTTTAATTTGGGGTAGACTGTAGATTATTATTTTTTTTCTATTGAATACTATTTCACTAGCCAGTGGTTCACATTTCCTATTTCTCTACATGAATAGCAGCTTTGTGTTGTATACAGGACATTTTATCTGCTGTTATGTCTGATTTGTAAACTTTGGCTTTTGTTTTGTTTTACTAGCAGTAACATTATGGATGATTAGATGCCTATAGACTGTTTCTTTGTGTGTTGGAGGTTTTGTATTTCCATTTGTCCAAAGTTCTACAGTGAATCCTACAGTCTAAGGATATCACTTTTTTCTTTTAAGGCAATCCTCCTTGGGATTTCAACAAAACATAAAGTAGGTATTTTCTAAACTATGTTAACTTGGGGGAATCAAATACTAAAACTATTATCCTATGGAGAATAACAATTTCAATCTTTGCTCAGTTCTCTTCCATATACTGCTTTTCTTGAACTCCTTAGAGTCTTGTGTATATATCGATAGTTCAGGTTAATCAAGTACATAATAAATATTTTTTCTTATTTTTTAATAATTATTTTTAAACTTTATTTATTTATTTATTTATTTATTTTTGAACAGAGAGGGACAGAGAGAGAGAGAGAGAGAGAGAGAGAGAGAGAAGGTGAGAAAGCTAGCCGCCAGGTCTGGGACTCGAGTTGTGGTCAGCCATGTGGGAGTCCAGTGCCTTTAACCACCACACCACCTGCTGGCCTCCATAATGAATATTTCTAAACAGTTAACACATCCTCTGCCATCATTCTGTCTTTTTCGTAACTTATCCAATCCCAGTTTTCAACCACTCGGGCAGACCACAATCTGTTCTAATTTAAGAGATCAATCAGATGATAGCTCCTGACTTGACCCCTGTAGCTACAGCACCTCTTAGAACTTATGGTTCCCTCAGTGAAAAATCAATATAAATGTAGATCTCAGAGGTGTGGTTTATTTTTTCTGAGACTCAAATCCTCTCCAATTTCTACCTGCTTTTGTTGAGTGATTTCACTAAAGTGCTTTTATCAGTAATTTCAAAGAGGCTTCTGGGCCAGCAGATGGTGTGGTTATTAGGTGTTGGATCTCACATAGCCAACTAAGCACTGCAAGTGCTAGATCCAAGGGCTTGAAAAAGCACACTAAGTGCATATAAGTTCATGCCTAAAATTCTGAGAGGAGAGTGGAAGAGAAGGGATTGTTATATAACCATTACCCTAGGGCTGGGGGATTTTCAAAAGACTCCTCCTCCAACTATTTAATTGCCATTTGAAAGATTATTAGTCTGCTAAATGCTATTCTATCATAATCACCATAATCAGAACTACTGTAGAACTAGAACCAAAGATATATTTTCCTCTTATTTATTTTGTATATATAATTCTTTTTTTAAAAAAATGGTAACAATAGAATTTAACTACAAAAGTTATTCCGGTATAAAAATGTTTATAATAGGAGACTGACAGTTGGCATGGTGGCTAAGGGCACTGGATTCCACATGGTTGACCATGGTTTGAGTCCTGGACCTGTTGGCTTGCTCTCTCACTTTCTTTCTCTCTCTCTTTCTCTCATTTCTTGTTCTGTCCCTTTCTAGATAAATTTTTTTTAAGAAAATAAATAATTTTTAAAGAATATATAATGAACCTATTTCTTATTTTAGAACTTTTTTTTTTTTAAATTATTTGATCTGTGAAATACTCTAGTCACATTGACTTTGAGTTTTTGGGATATCATACCATTAACAGTCATACTGACTCTAGGCATAAGAATTTTAGTGATCTTTGTGATCATAAATTTCTAGTTATGATTGAAAAAATATTTCCTTTTGGATAACAGGAGATGCATATGTTTATTTCTTTCAGCAGTTTGGTCTCAACAACAGCATTAAAGAGTCAAGTTAACTTTGAGTTCAGGCAAATAAAGTGCCCAAATTATTATTCAGCTCAGGTATAATTAAATTCTTGTTATACCTTATTAGTTTACTCCAGAAATTTTGTTCAAAGAGATAAATGTATATTGGAAGAAAGACAAAGATAATAAAAATTTAAGTATAAAGATCAATATATTGTCCCCAAACCAACAAATTATTGAACCATATACATGCATTTTTCATAGCTGAAAATAAAAAAAAAACTAAAATCATGAAATACTTAATCTCATCAATCAGATATTGCTTCATAATCCCTTTATAAATCCTGGTCCACTCCATCTGCCAGGTGAATGAGATGAATACAGCACTAGCACTTCCCACTAGGCATTCCCACTTGTATGAATTTAAGGTCGTAATTACTGTGTTCCTTCTTTATACATACTTGGTTCTCTCAAGGTCCATTAACCTATAGATATGTTTTAATTTTCACCTAGTTTTGGTCCATCCTAGCTTAGATATCAATAGCCACTCTCCATGCTTTTCTTTTTTCACTTTATATCTCTGACTTTAACAATGGTATGAATGAAGTTTTTCTTCAAGACAGCTCCTAAAACAGAAAGTCTGTTTACCAAACCTCCTCTTTCTGTCATTCATAAGATATTTGGGTGTTCAAGGCATCACTGTCCTCTGTCCAATTTCTATCTTTCTCTCTTCTTTTTAAACTGGCTATAGAGTGCATAGACTTGTGAGAGAGACAGAGAGAGAGAGAGAGAGGAGAGAAGGGGAAAGCAAGAAATCAACTTCCCCCTCCAGAGGAGTTGGCCATACTGCTGCAATCCCTTCTCCTCCTCTCTGGATTTTTGGGCACATACACATATGTGGCCAGCATGTTTTTAAAGTCACCAGGTCAGAGACTTGAACAGTGAAGCTAGTCATGTGGAATTCAGCTGCCTTAACCTTCACTTTACCCGATGGCTCTCTATACCTCTTAATTCAGCAAGAAACACACATACACACACACACACACACACACAAATAACTATTTCATTTTTTGTTTTAGTTTTACTTATACTATTAGTAAACTTCCTTTCTTCTTCTCTCTCTTAACACACACAAATAACTATTTCATTTTTTGTTTTAGTTTTACTTATACTATTAGTAAACTTCCTTTCTTCTCTCTAAGACACAAACACACACACACACACACACACACACACACACATACAGAAATAATATAACTTCCTATTTCTGATCTTTCCAGACTTTGCAGAGCTAGAAAAATTAGGAACAGAAATATACATTTCTAAAGCTAGATTATTTTCTTAGTTTTGTATAATTCAAGACAGAAGCTATTCCTTCATTTCCGAGAACTTCAGGTATTACCATAAAAGAAATTAACATAATAAAATGTAATGATTTCCTAACAAAAAAATCACATCCTAAAATGTAACACACTATTGATTCATTGCCAAAAGGAGAAAGCTCTTATTTTCCTTATCTAGGAAGAATTGCACTTGGAAGATTGGCTGCCAATTCACAGCATGAAGCAAATGTTTCAAAAACCAAGCTGCTCTTGAACTACAAGAAGTATGTGAAAGTGAAAACTATCAATTCTATCTGGTTCATTTTTTCTTTTCTATTTTTCAGTAGACATTTATAAAACATGTCAATTTTTAAAGTTTGGACAAGACAGAGTAAATAGCCCAAATCATTTGCAGCAGTTGTAATCATGATGAACTTACATATCTTAAAGTGATTCTTCATAGTGACAAGAAGCAAAAATTAGAAACATATGGGATAAATAGACCATTTGAATTTAGCCGCAAATTATTAAACCTCAAGTCATTAATTTCACAGTTCTTAAGGGCTTTCTCGCCCTGCCATTCAAAGAACCTCTTTGATGTCCTGATATGACTTTCCCATATTTTCAAATGCTTCAACTTAAATAACTCTACATTTTCACTTCTGTGTTTATATAACTGCCCTGCATTTTTTTATTCTTTACTATAGTTTTCTGTTCTCACTTATCTTTTCAGTGTATGTCTCACCTAATTCTGATATGCTTAAAGTCTACCCATTCTTCAAGGTCTAAGCAAAATTCTTGCCATTCCCTAGGCAAACATCCCCAGAGAAATGTATAATTCAGGTCTCTGAAATAGCAAGAATTTATCTGTAGCACCATAGGCACCTAATATTGTATCATATGATTTATAATATAACCTAACCACTTTATTGTATCATTAAATTAAATCAGATAGCTAGATAGATGGATATATATACACACACGTATATTATAATGCACAGCTCGGTTTCAATATCTATTTAATTCCAAATGGTTATCTGGTTGCACCAGAAATGACAAGACCTCATGGATAATGATAATATTGTAAGGGCTCCAGGTGTTGATTTTGGAATTTAGATTGATAGCCAAGATCTGAAGAACTCACATAGAGGTTATCTGTTCTATATATTCATCATAATTCCAAAATGGCTTCAGGGAACCTTGAAAGAAATTATGAAACAGTTAGGATTATCTGGCAACTCAGCACTATTTTTTTTCTGTAATTGCCAGAGGGCACACGTATGTTCACCAGAGAAAGAGGGACAGAGGGACAGTGAGAAAAGGAGAAATCACCACCCCTCTTCCATGGGACATGGTTGTGCTATAATCTCTTCTCCTCCATTCCTCCATCCTGTCAGGATTTGGGTGTATATATATATATATATATATATATATATATATATATATATAT
>NW_006159555.1:8346568-8350255 GCF_000334495.1 Tupaia belangeri chinensis | reverse complement strand
ATATACTTCCAACATATTTTTCAAGCTGCAGAATCTGAGATTTGAACCATAGCTGGCAATGTGGGACTCTAGCCCCCTTAACCATTAGGTTACCAGACCAGCTCATCTCAGCATTATTTTTCCAAATTACTACACATGTTAAACTTTAGGAATAGAGATTCTGTGTGGTTCCTTATGGTTATCTGAGATACCAAATTCTTTTTAAGTTTATTTATTTATTCTTGGAAGAGAGAGTCACCTCAAACAGGATCTTCATGACACGATCCACCCCCCCATCTCAGCTAGCACAATTGATAGGCACAGATGCATACACCCAGCATGATCACGGAGTTCTCACTGGGAAATATCCCAGGTGAGTCCACTTGTGTTTCCATGAGTGCCACCATTGGGGATGGTCCCTCTTAGACACTAAATTCTAAGTAGCTCAAGATCTTCCTGCCAACTGATATACTGAACTTACTGAGAGAAGGGAAAAATCCAATACATGTGCAACATTGACAATTCTGCAAAAATTCAGTTTGAAAAAAGGTAAAATGATGGTCCTGGGTGTTTTTTTGTATACTAACAATTCATTAATTTATAATCATCGATAATTGTCTAGTCATTTCAAAGTAGAGTAATAACTGCATAATTTAAAGGTGATTTGTATACATTCCTTTTTCTTAAATGTAACTTTTAATATATATGCAGGAATTATATTAGCATAAACTACACCACAAGCCCGTTGTCATGCAATTAGAGTAGGTCATAATCTCTAAGGATTTTTTTTATCCTTTCTTAACTGCAATCAGTTCAGCAGATCTTTGCAAATTCTTGTCTTAAGGTCAAGCATATCAATTAGACCTTCAAAAATGAACTGATATTGGTTTGGCTCTGAAGTTTCAAAAAATTACACATTTGATCCAGAGAGTTTGTGGTTTCTGAGAATCAATACTAGGTTGTGACAATATCAAAGAGGTCATTGCTACATCCTCTGAATACATCGTTTCCTCTGAAAA
Organism: Tupaia belangeri chinensis; assembly: GCF_000334495.1. NCBI lineage: Eukaryota > Metazoa > Chordata > Mammalia > Scandentia > Tupaiidae > Tupaia > Tupaia belangeri. Next base: position 8,349,257 of record NW_006159555.1, on the reverse strand, counting down.
ATGCTCAAAATTGTGAAGAATATGAATTTTCATTATTAGTTAGTTTGCATAAACTCATAGTGAGATCTTCTGTACTCAACCTTCTAAGGGATGAAATGGAAGTTGAGGAATTAATCCTTCAGCTCACAAAACTATTTCAGCTAAATACCAATATGTGTTTGACAATTATGATAGATTTTTTTCATAATTTTTCTGTGTGTGTGGTTTATAAATATGTTATACTGAATACAAAATCTTGAGTATGGAAGGAAACCCAGCAAATATGCAATCAAGCTCGTTGATTTTACAGATAAAGAAAATAAGAATTGCAGTAGCAAAACCAAGTACTATGAGGAAGAAGCATTGTGAGTGTGTTGGAGAAATGGCAGCTGTGACTAAAGTAAAATGAACTAGGGCAGAGACATAATGGAAAGCAGGTAGTAGCAAGGTCACTGAAAGAGCTCACTGGGCATCCAAAGGATTTTAACCTTTACTCTGGATTGAATAAGAAGTCTTTGGGACCACCAGATGGTATAATGGTTATGCCACTGGATTACCGTGTAATTAACAGTGGTTTGAGTCTCAGACCCAGTGGCCTAAAATTCACACTGGGCACATGTGTGCATGCTAAAAATCCTGAGAAGAGAGTAGAGGAGAAGGGATTGCCGAATGGCCATCCCCCTGGGAAGAGATTTCTTACTGTATGTCTGTCTGTCTCTCCAGTGAGCGCATGTGCACTATAGCAAAAATTTCTAGGGGTGGGGGTATCTTCAAAAGGATTTTCAATACTCCAGTGAAGTATTGACAATATTCTGAGTTAAAAAAAAAAAAAGAATCACTGTAGGTATTATATTAAATAAACTATCAAGGAAAAAGAAAAAAAGCAGGGTGATATATTGTTGAAATCTGGATTAGAAATGATGATGATAGCCCAGGGTAGGGACAGTGGAAGTGGCCTATGTGGTTGGACTGTGGATGTATTTTGAAGATAGAATGGATGTGATTTGATATATAGTAGAGATCAAATGCACATGCATGAAAGAGAGAGAAGAGTACCCTTGAAAATCTGGTCCCCTTTCCCTAGCCCTCCAGCCTGTTGGGAGTTTAGGTGCCTGTGAACAGGGCCGTGTTCCTTCAGGCCACTTGGGGTATCTGAATCTGTGGCTTCTAGCACTGCAGTTCAATATGCTATGGATTGTATCACCTAGACTGGGTTGACTTGGTGAACTTTAAATTGTAGTGAGAGAGGAAAAGAAAAGTAAAAATTCACTTTTAAGTTTTTGGTTTGAAACACTGAAGGGTTTTTGTTTACAAAACTAGAAGGTGATTGAGTCGATAGTTATTTTAGAGGGAAGGTTAAGAGCTTAAACTTGGAAATCTTAATTTTGTTAAATTTAGATATCTTTTTTTTGGAGAGGTTTTCGCTATAGGGCGCGGGTGCTCGCCAGACAGACAGAGAGAGACATAGAGACAGAAAGCAAGAAATCACCCCCCAGGGGGGATGGTCACACCGCAATCCCTTCTCCTCCATTCTCCTCTCGGGATCTTGGGCACACACGCACACACGCCCGGCGTGAGTTTTAAGCCACTGGGTCCGGGATGCGAACCGCAGTCGACTACGTGGGAGTCCAGCGACATAGCCATTATACTAACTGCTGGTTCCCAAATTCAGATACCTTTTAGACATTTGAGTAGCAACAATGCGCAGTTGAATATGAACATCTTGTATTGCAGAGACAGAGTACATCTAGAGACACAATGTGAAATCCTCAGCATCTGCATGGTATTTAACACTCAGAACCACCAACCCTAAAGGAGTGTGGGCTGGTAAAGCACATGAGAGGACCAAAGATTGTGTCATAGATCATCCAAACTGGATATAAAGAGAAACTAGCAATGATACTCAAATAAAACAAAAACAAAAACAAAACAAAACAAAACAGTACAGTAGGGAGTCATCCAGATAGTGTAGTGATTTCGACATCAAGTAAAGGAAGTATTTCAAAAGGGACAGTGGACAAATTCATCAAATGCTGCTGAAAAGTACAGCAATAGGAACATGATAATCGGCCATTAGATTTAGTAATGTAAAGGTCATTGAGAATAACAATACTTTGTAGGGAGAAAATTATCTGGAGGGAGGAGGGAATTATTGCAATGAAGACCTTGAGTAAGTGAGGTTAATTACACAAGAGAGGCCCTCTCGGCCCAGATGGTAATATGGATAGATCATCAAATATTGGATTGACCATATATCATCATTTGCACAAGACAGTCCCAATTTACTTTAGACAGTCCTGATTTATGCCCATGGTACTTATTAATAACAACTCTTTTCACTTTCAGAAGTGTATCAGTTTTGATAATAAAGTATGTGAAATATGTGGTCCTATTACCTGTAGTAATACCATTAAGAGCTACATGCAAGAATTAAAAACAAAGCTAATCAATATAAATTTGTTTTCCTTCAGTTATATATAGTTACAATGGGGCAGTTATGAAAGATGTGGGATTTGAATTTAATCAGGGATGTGTTTTTCTCTGCACAATTAGATGAAAAAAGGAGGGGTGAGAGTTGAGAATATATACAGAAAATTTGTAATGCTTAATCATTTAATGTAATTATGTAGTGAAGAAATGAGGGAGGATTAAATGGTGGCAGTATCAGTAAATTGTGAGACTACAAGGATTGAGGGTAAGAGAAGGATGG